>NC_087451.1:41635973-41962223 GCF_036321535.1 Camelus dromedarius
AATTACTTCTTTCATTTGTTGTTATTTTCTGTTCTCTGTTCTCCATCTGAAAAGCAAACATGTGGAACACTTTATGTTTCTGATTACAAAATCGAAATTAAACTGATTTTGGTTTTTCCCCTGTGGTCCCTGAGGTATCTTTCTGGGTTTCCGCCTGTGAAACCCTATCTCATTTCCACCTCTGGTGGGTGCAGTCCATGTTTTGTGGGTCACCTCAGATGGGAATGAGAGGCTTAGCTAGCTCTGAGCTCAAACTCGTCGTGTACATTTGGAGACAATTCCAAATGAGTCGCTTCCAGTTCATTAGGGAAAAAAGAGCTTAGATTTGGTCCTCAATAGGAAAAGTCCCCTCATTCTAGATCCTTTTATCCAGCTGGCTTTCCAAATCCCAAGCCCGGACTAAAGGGGCTCTGTGGCTCTAGGCCAGGCATCAAGCAGGGATTGGATCCTGCCCAGTGTCAAGAGCGTGCAGAGGTGAGTGGTGACAGCAATGGCGATCCACTGCCAGCTCGCACTCGTGGAAGTCCAGCTACATGCTCAGCCCGGGGAGACAAAGAAAGCTGAGACCTGGCCTTTAGTCTCAAGAATTCACTTTGTGTGGCAGGGGGACAAACACTGAAACAAATAATCATCATTCACGGTGACTATTGTGGAGGTAAGAGTAGCATGGAGGAGGTTTGGGATTCCTTCTGTCCTGGAGCACTGAGGAAGGCTTCCCAGAGGAGGTGACCCAGGAACTGAGTCTTGAAGGATATGAGAGACATCGTCAATGGAGAAGGGCTGCAGTAGGGGAAGGTAGGCTCAGCAGAAAGAACGACCTGTGCAAAGGCACTGAGGTGTGTAAGAACAGAAAGTTTCTGTGTGAACCTGCAGGAGGTGACCTGACTTGGGGGGAGTCTATCCCTACTCTCCCCTCAGAGCTCCCCAGGCCCCCATGACATATGTCACCATGGCAGGGGAGAGATAGCAGTGTCCGGTCCTGCTCAATTCCCTGGTCTTCTCTGAGTGATGGCTCTGTGGTTAGCAGGGCAGTGGCATGCTGACCCCGGGTGAGGAGCTCTTGATTTGACAGCCATGCTGTCAGCCACCAGCCCCATTCACTCCCAGCCAGACGCGTCCCTCAGCCACCCCATCTCTGGAAGGAAGATCCCCCCAACCCGAATCACCAGCTCTCCCTGGAGGCTGAGCCTGATGGCAGCCCTGTCTGTGTGGGGCTGGGCTGGACAAGTCTCCAGAGCCTGGGAGACCTGCTCCGTTGTAGCGAAGGTAAAAACATCAGCAGGGTGGACAGATCACAGCTCGAGAAGAGTCCTGCCCGGGGCTCACTGTACATTCCTTCTCTGTGTCCCCAGCAGCACCCTCCCCTCCCCTGTGCCTGGCATATGGCAGGCCCTTCAAACATGTTTGTTGAATGAAGACTGTGCTAATAAAGGAAAGTAAGAGAGAGAGAGAGAGAGAGAAACAAGAGATTGATTTCAAAGTGGAAAAAAAAGAGAAGAGATGTTGGGACACCAAGGGCCCCAGGCACACAGTCGTCCCACATCACATGTAGGGGACACTGTTACACCTCAGGCCCTGTTGCAAACACCTTACATGCATTAACTAAATAGACTTTCACAACAACTCCATTTTGCAGGTGAAGGAATTGAGGCAAAATGGGGCTAAGTAACTTGCCCAAGGTCACGCTGCTAATGCACGTGGGAGCTGGCTGTGACCCTCGGCAGTCTGGTCTCAGAACCGCACTTCTAACTTTGCACTGTAATCAATACTGCAGCGGGAACACAGATGAGATGGCGCACCTGGAGGACAGGGATCCCTGACCAGGAGGGTGAGACTGCCCGTCTGCTAGTGATTTGCTTGGTGGAGGCTCTGTCCCTCAGGCCTATGCACAGGCTTCCTGGAAAACAGATCCTGCGCTCACTGGCTCCTGCAGTTTGTTGGCCTGAGAGTTGCTGATTGGGAGTGTGGTGGTCTCCAGGGGCCGTTGGCCTCTGCTGCCAATTGTGGGTCAAATGAGCTCGGCACTCAAAGCCTCTGACACCATCTATTTTTGTTGCAATAACAGCTGGCCAGATGGTCAGCTCACTTTGCCCGGTGCCCAGACCCCTGCCAGCATGGTTGCCCGAGGGAGGTCAGCTGAGTGAAGGCAGTTTCCCACAGTGGCTTTCAAAGATCACCAAGAAACCCTCCTCTCCAGAACCCACGACCGCTTTCCTCTCACGGTCCTCCCTCACTAGCTGTCCTTGTCTTCTCCCTGGTATGATGTCCCTGACCATCATCTCTACTCCTCATTGAATAGTAATCACCCTCATCTGAATATCACCGGGTGCCTGGCACTCTGCCAAGCCCATTGTATGGCTCACCTCACTTAGTCTTTGTTACTGCATCATAGAAGGCAGGTATCATTCTCTTCTCTGTGTAGGAGGGAAGGAGGCTTAGGGCATCCCCACCATGAGCCCCTGGTCACACAGTGCTGGGTAGTGGACTGGGATTATGACCTGCCGTGCTGGAGTCAAGCCCTGCCTTTAGCTTTTGTTTTCTTAGTGATACGGGGGTCCTGGGACCCCCCCTTTTAGCACTGGCTTAGATATGTTCTCAGACTGCATAACTTCATCTTGGATGGGAAACCAAGTCAGAACAAGGATGTTTCCAAGAGCAGAGCTGACGGCCTCTGTCACAGGGGGTTGAAGCCCAGGAAGTCATCTAAGTGCTAAGATGCCCCAAAGAAGTCAAAGGGGCTGCAGATATACCACTTGTTGCAGGGGTCAAAGGGCAGGCAGAAGAGGCCTAGGCAGAAGAGGCTGGCGAGACCCCCTGCTCCATCCACTGGAGGGGGCAGAAAAGGAGAAACATGACTGCTGACTTAGCAGGCAACTGGCCCTATGAGAAACCAACTGTAATGGTAGGAGACCTGTTCTAGGAGGACATATTCAGGACATACAGGAAGTGGAAACCCAGGTTGGACCCACCCATTGCCAAACTCTCAGGTGTAGTCCCATCTGCCCTGGTTTATCGCTAATAGCATTCTCTGGGCCAGAGCGCCATCTACAGGGCAGCCCCGTGTCAACGCGGAGGCTACTGAGGCTGGTCCTAAGAGCTGCTGATCATCAGTCAGCTTGATTGTGGCTACAAACCAGCAGCCAGACGGCTCTGTAAAGTTTAGGGGGATCACATAGGCAACACCCCTATCCAGCAACCTTCTGAATGATGCAGGAGGATATTATTGTACCCATTTTAAGGATGAGAAATTGAGACTTAGAAAGCGAGAACCTAATTAGTTGGCAGTGGAAGTCAGCCAGGGATTCCAGCTCAGGCCCTTTGACAAAGAAACCGCATTACAGCTGTCTCTCCTGTCATGGAAGAAAGAGAAGAAGAGTGGCAAATGGGAGATGAAGTGAAAATCTGCTAGTTGGAGGGGTAGGAGAGCAAGGATTGGTGGCTTGCTCCTGTCACAGGCAGAGAGGACTTTGAACCTGCCAAATCATACCCACCACAGCCAGGGAGAGCAGGCCTGCCAGAAGCCCACCCTCCTGGGTCTGGCAGCAGATTAAAAACACATGAAATTGATCTGTTTAAATGGGATTGTTGGGGGGGGATTTTTTTTTAACATCTCAGTAACTGGCAAGATAATTGAGAACATTATTTTTTACTCCCTTCAGTGCCTGTCTCAGCAGCAAGTCCTTGTCAGCCAGAATTCAGAGGCTGAGGCTGTCTACCCTAATGAGCAGAAGATACTCGAGTTGTTTAAAATCACTGATTTTTCTGAAATTTGAAACTCATAATTTCCTGAGCCACAATCTGTTAATTGGCCATCCAGATTCTTGAGCTTGTGTTTAAGTGTCATTGATAAAAAACGAAGCTGCCCAATCAAGGTCACAATGATGGCTGAGCTTCCATTAGCCACACAGAGAGGGTTCACTCAGAAGTGGTTCACAGTGAATTTATTCATTCCCGGGACAACCTTCTTTTACCACCCAGCCTAAATCCCCCAGGAGTTCTGTTTCAAGAATGAAAGATAACTGCTGTAATTGCCCAGGCTAATTGCAATCTTATCCTAATGGAAGCCTAATTACAAGGAAGCGCTGCCTCGGTAGCCAACGCTTCCTCTCCCTATACCCAGAGCGTGTAGAGGTAGGGTTTACTGTTCTGGATGACTTTCTTATTAGAGCATCCATAATGCAGATCACTTGCTTTCTAACTTACACTTTCACATATTTATACTCCCTAGTCACCAAATATTTATTAGCTGCCTTCTGCATGCTTACCCCTATGACACTTCCTTTGGGCTGGAAACCCTTAAAAGAGAAATGTTTCCTCCTTTGGGATGCTAGTCTCTTCTGGAGTCTTTAGTCAGATGAACAAGTATTCTAAATTGAGCAGCCATTGTGTGCAAAACGCTTGTCTAGAAATCTACACATCTGAGAATGGATGCATCGCGGGGAATTTCTCAGGTTAGTTAAGGGAGATAGAAATATAAATGACATTGCCCTAGGATTCTACACCATCCAGCCAGAAGACCATAAGGAGAGCACTTTGATTTCATTCGTTAATTTGCCAAATACTTGTTGAACACCCACCCAGTGCTAGGTCCTAGGAGGGAATTTTGCAAAAACACAATCCCTTATCTCAAAGAGTTGACAGCACAGTGAGGGGGCTGTATCTTTTTTTTTTTTTTAATGCTAATCACAGCATGGAACAGAGTCAAGATCCAGGAGTGGTGAGGAAATTCGGTTCTCAGGAAATTTTAAGAAGACTCATTCTGCTAAAAGTAGAGTGTCCTGTAAAGTCTTACCTGCTTGTTGCCAGCCTCAGTCCTTGGCAGGTTGAGAAAGTAGGGGAGAGAGCCACTCCTCTGGACTCATTTTTGATCCTCATTGTTGAAAAAAGAAATGATGGTGTATTGGGATTCTCCAGAGAAACAGAACCAATGAGACATAATAGTGATATGTGAGAAGAGATTTACTACGGGAATTGGCTTACATGATCATGGAGCCTGAGATATGCTGTAATATGCTGTCTACACACTGGAGGACCAGGAAAGCTAGTGACATAATTCCGTCTGAAGCCAAAGGCGGGTCAGCCTGGTGTAAGTCCTGGAGTCCAAGGCCAAGAACCGGGAGCTCTGATTCCAATGTCCAAGGGCAGGAGAGATGGCTGTCTCAGTTCAAGAAGAAAAAGAATTCACCCTTCCTCCACCTTTCTGTTCTATTCTAGCCCTCAAAGAATTGGATGATGCCCACCCAAAACGGCAAGGATGAATCTTTTTCACCCAGTCTACTGAGTCAAATGCTAATCTCTTCTGGAAATATCCTCAACAGATATAACCAGAAATACCTTTTAACCAGCTAGCTGGGCATCCATTAGCCCAGTCAAGTTGATGTGTAAAATGAACCCTCCCAGATGGGTTCCCACTATTGCAGCCTCCATCTGGAATGACTTCCTTCTTTCCACTTCCTGACCAGGCCCAGACTCCCCTGCACTCCTAGGGCCTTGGTCCCAATGCTTAGCCTGCCTCTCCACGTTCTGCGTCCTTCCCTGGTTAATTTTTAGCTTCTTCCTTCCCTAACCAAGCCATCAGTTACCCTGCGTCAATACCTTGCATCATCCACCCAGGGAATCACACCTCCTACCGGTCTTGGAAGGCAGGACTCCTCTGTAACCCCATCATCCTGGCCTCAGAGGCAGGACCCACCCACCCAGGAGAAAGTAAAGAGGTGCAGCTTTTTAAGAAACGCAGTGACTGCACTAGGAGCTCATGGCGAAACTCAGATTTTAAGAGGACAGGAATGAGAAAAAGTAGAGAACAAATTGTAAGAATGGATAGTTTCAGAAATGTTTACTAACGAGATGAACGTGCACGAGCACAGTGCCTAGAACGCAGCAGCAAGTATTCAATAAATATTAGGTGGTATTCATGTTAGTAGTAGTATTAGTAATGAAACCCAGAAGGCCAAGAGCTTGTAATAAAATGTAAATGTAACAAAAGCAGCCTTTAAAAGCTATTTTTTTTTCAAAGCAAGGATAACAGGGTTGATCTGTTCAAGGCAGCTAATAAAAGACTGAGCAAAGTTAAAGCCTTATTTCTCCTAACTTTCTTCCATTTCCTTTGCTAAAGAGAATAATACTCAACCTAGAAAGGTTAACAAACATGATTATGGGGTGACTGGGATCCAAGAAAGATGATGCGGCACTCCAGGAGAGCCCTGCTGCTTTGCACGAGCTCCTGATTGTGACGAACTATGTCTGTAAAATGTCCAGTATGATTGTAGAACCCCTGCTGGTAAATATTGAGAAATCAGGAAGCTAGGAAGGGTGGGGAAAAATTGGAGATGGACATGTTGCCCAGGTTTGGAAGACAAAATGGATTCCAGAAATGACAAATTGGTACGTCTGGTTTTGAGCTGTAGTCAGCTAGGTTTTGACCTCTTACAAAAGACAGCAGACAGCGGGGAGGGCATAGCTCAGTGGCAGAGTGGGTGCCTAGCATGCACAAGGCCCTGGGTTCAGTCCCCAGTACCTCCATCAAAGAAAGAAATAAATGAACCTAATTACTTCCTCCTGGGCAGGGCAGGAGGGTGGGGAAGATGGCAGGTGTAATTAGTGGCTTACTAAGGGTAATTGGTCAAATTACCCTTATTTCCATTATTGATAGATTAGTACATGGAGGCACTGCTATATATATTGTATACTTAATTTTAGCAAAGCACTTGACAGAATCTTTCAGGATTTCTGATGGGCTAGATGAAAACTAAAGGCTAGATTTGAAGTATGATTAGCCCAACTATAGGTGGCTGGCTGAACATGCACATCTAAAGAATCAGACAGTGCCCACTCCAGAGCACATTATAGGTGCTCAGTAAATATTTGTTACTTGAATGAGTCAAGCTGGAGGGAGGCTTCTGATAGCTTGCTCTCATCTGATTCAGTATGCTTTATCATCCGTTGAGATGATGACTGATGTGTCACAGTATCAAATTTGCAGAAAGCAAAACTTGGAGGGAGAACTAATACATTCAGTGACAAAATCCAAGATTCAAAATGAAGCCGACAGATTGGGATGACGGGCCAGGGCCTAGATGAAATGAAAAGAGACAAAGATCATTGATTAGATTCCTGAAAGCAGCTGCACAAATGTAGAGGGACATAACTTCACTAAAGCCCATGGAAGAGATTAGCAGGGTTGAAATGATCAGAAGCTAATGTGCTTCATTAACACAAAGTGGCTGCCAAAACACAGCAGTGACCTTCAGTTACACAGGAAGATGGAGAAGGAAGGGTCCCAGTGCACACTGCTCCAGCAACAACAGCTCGTATTTACTGAATGCTTCCTGTATACTGGTCCTGTGCTGTGTTTACTTGAATGATTTTTTAATATGTCTTGTGTAGTTTTGATCCAAAAGAATGTTTGTTTTACTGGAAGAGGGAAAGTTCTGTTTGTATGCAACGTTGAGTGGAAATAAATGTGTGGAGTCTGTGAATTGAGGGCAATGTCATAAGAGACAAACAGTGTTGGTGGGAGAATCTGCAGGGTGTTTACAGTCCTGGGACCTCCCCCACCTGCCGCCAGGGGAAGATGAGTAGCAATCAAGTTAGATTTCAACCAGATGGAGCCATAGACCTGCCTAAGGCTGAATTATTTGGACCCACCCTAGCTAGTCTCAAGTGAATGGATTGCAATGAGAAAGGCCTAGAATAATAACTAAGTAGTGGGGTTACACACCATCCAGTTGGCCCTGCCTTGGGGGTTGTTTAGAGGAGGGGTTTGCACAGAGGATAAACGGTGAGATAAGAGGACACTCTGGAAAAAATGCCATAAAAAATAGGTGGACGTAGATTAAAAGAGATTAAAGAAACATAAACAAATGTAATGGGTAAAATTTGATTGAATTCTGGTTGGGAAAAAAAAACTGCTATGAAAGACAATTGGTAGAAAATTGAGGAAATTTAAATATGGATTCTCAGGTGTGATAATAATCTTGTGTTTATGTTTAGAATGTTTTCCTGTTTAGGAAGTCAAGGCTGAAATTCTTAGGGGTGAAGGGTCATGATGTCTGCATGTTATTTTCAAACGAATCAGCAAAAGAAGTATATATAGCGAGATCTAAGGAGCACACGGAGCAAATGTGAACAATGGTGGCATCTAGGTGAAGATTTTCTAAGTACTGCTTTCAATAGCATGCTTGAAATTTTTCAAATAGAGATACTGAGGAAAGAAAGAGAAGGGAGTTATTTGTAAGTAACTTCTTGGGTACTGAATCAGGCCAGTCAGCAGCTGTTGGTTCCCCACCCTCCCATCGCTGCACCCCCTCTACCAGGGACCAAAACTCCACTGGAGGAAGGCCCTGTAGACGGAGATGGAAGAGCCCCTTCCCCTGATGGTTTGTGTGTATCTGCTGGGCTGATCACCAGTTGTGACAGCTAATTTGGTTTGCTTTCCTTTGCTCTAGCCATCACCAACCCAGGCCAAACTCACCGAAAGGGGTTGGACAGCAAAACCCCACAGAAGGTGAGAGTCAGCACAAATCTGACAATAACTCAGAGAGACTGAGGTTCAGAGAGACTGGTACTTTTAACTATGGTCACACATCTGGCCTATAGTGAAGCATGGATTTGAACCCAGAGAGCCTTAATTCTAGGCTCCAAACTGTTAACTGGAGATAGCACTGGGCTGGCTTCTACAGAATATCAAGACCATCACTAGCCCCTACATTTTAAAAAGGATTCTGACAGATCAAAGCAAGAGTGGCAGAGAGACTAGGAGAGGCTGGAAATCTTGTCATATGGAAAACCCTGGGGATTTCTATACGGGATAAAAATGACTTGGGGGGAATGCAAAGACTGTCCTCGAGTGTTGAAACAGATGGTATACGGCAGAGCAAAGAGGTTTATTCTGCACAGCAGGATAAGGACAAGAGAGAGATTTTGACTTTCTAAAGGGTAAGAAAGAGTTTTCCCAAACTGGAATGGGCTACTTTATGAGATACTGAGATCCCTGTCCCTGGAAGTATTCAAGCAGACGCTGGACAGCCATCGGTCAGGCTTTCTACTCTGGGATACTACTCTCCCTCTCTTCTCAAAGTGCTGAGAACTACTGACTCAGCACCCTGGTTGCTGTTGGTTTCATGATTATAAACTTCATATGGCTTTATTGGGGCAGTATTTGTATATCATACAACTCACCCTTTGTAAGCAAACAATTTGATGGTTCTTGGTAAATTTCTACAGTTATGCAACCATGGCCACAATTCAGTTTTAGAACACTGTGATTATCACTTTTGCTTCCCAAAGAACTTTGTCAGCACCCCAGGCAGGTCCAGGTCACCCTTGACTGTCATCTCCACTGGACTTAGAGTGCATTGCGTGCCCCGGCTCTCCCTCCCCTCGTATGTTGGCTAACAGTTCTGGGCATGCTACCCTGTGTCCCTAGGCGCTGGACCCTCCCCAGATGTCTCCACTAGCCCCTTTGCTGCTTTCCCTTCTGCTCTGCCAAGCTCCGGAGGCCAGAGCCCACGGCAGTGGTGTGTACTAGAAGGATACAGGCCCCGGTGCCCCAGACATGCATTTGAATAATGGCCATGTGGCCGCCAGCAAGTGATTTTTTCTTCTTGAATCTTGGTTTTCCCCTTTGCAAAGCTTATATAATACATGCCTTGCTGGGTGTGATGATTAGAGATGATATATATAAACTGCCTAGGACAGCATCCAGGCTGCTCAGTTAAGTAGTAGTGATTACTGCTTCACGATCACAATTGTTGCTGGTGACTTTATTATTGACAGGTTTTTTGTGTGGGGGGAGGGCAGTTATTAGGTTTATTTATTTTTAGAGGCGGTACTGGGGGTTGAATCCAGGACCTTGTACGTGCAAGTCATGCACTCTATCACTTGAGCTATACCCTCCCTCGCTGGTGCCTTTATTATTATTGGCACTCACAAGTCCTCTGCTGAGTGCCCACTTTGCCTTTCTCTTCCAGACATATTCCTGGCTGTAGTTTTCTGGGTCACTCTTGGCATCCAGGCTCAAGAACATGGATTCTTCTACACTGGAAACCCCTATGGTCCACCCCAGCCAGAACTGCATGTCAGGGGGACGGAGCAGCAGCAGCACCTAGTGGCAAGGAGCAGCAGCAAGCTATTTACTGGCCAAATTAGTAGCTGGGCTTACGATTGGACACCTCGGAGGTCACCTAGTTCAGCGGTCCACCCAGTGCTTGCGTGTTGCCCACAGCATCCTCCTGGAGGCCTTCCCGTGCCGTGCATCAGAGTAAAATAATGAAAATCAAAATAGGAGAAGAGACTCCTTAGAGACCACAGGGTGGTGAAAAACAGTTTAAAAAGTGTCTCCCCCAAATCTAGATAGAAAGGAGACCAGTGGTTAGTGGTGGCCTAGGGCTGGGAGGTAGGTTAGAACTGGGGGGTGACTGCTACAGGTTACAGGGTTTCTTTTCAGGGTGATGAAAATGTCCTGAAATTGATTGCAGTGTCACAGCTGCACAGATCTGCGAAGGATACTAAAACCAGTGAACTGTAAGGGTTTATGAATTACATCTCAATAAAGCTGCTGCCAAAAATGGGTGAAAAGAATATCAAAAACTTCAAATATCAAAAACTTCAAAAAAAAGTGTCTCCAAAACATATGGTCAGATTTGCTGTGTACTGACCACCTCTGCAAGATACCTGTGGACAAAGGACACAGGTCACTTTAAGGTGTCATGCTACATTTGAAACCTACCTCCACAGGAGTATAAAGCCACCTGTCTTGAGCAATTCACATGAAAACATTCTCAGCCTTAAGGCATTATTTTAAATAGATCAAACTACATGATCCACAATATATAGAATTGACTCATGGACCCATTACCCCGATATTCTTGGTATTCACACAGAGCTCTTCCCCAGGTTAGCCTGGGGATTTCCTTTCCAGGAGAGGAAACTGAGTATCAGAGGTTGAGTCCAGTTGAATCCAGCTAGTGAATGGGCAGAGCCCCAACTTCAGCCTTGGCCTTTGGCTCCAGATTCAGAGCTCTCGCCGTTCTGATAGGGGCACCATACATCCCCCTTTATGTCCCTGCGTAATTATTAGAAGCACCCCTTTCCCTCTCAAGGTTACAAATTCCTAACTATGGGGCAGTCTTCTCCCTGGGGCTCTGCCTCATCTGTCATCAGGCTGATGCCCCACAACTGATGTTGTGGTCAGGCCAACAGCAGGTCAGCACTTCCTGAGGCACCGGCCAACTCCCCAGGCCTCTCACCTGCCCAGAATAGGCAAATCCATAGAAACAAGAAGTGGATCAGTCATTGTGGGGGGCCGTGGGGAAGGGAGAAGTAGGGAGTGGGTGCTAATGGATCCAGGGTTTCTTTTGCAGTGATGAAAATAGTCTAAAATTAGTAGTGGTAGTCGCAGAACTCTGTGAATATGCTAAAAAACACAAATCTTTTTTTAAAGGAAGAAAGAAAAAAAAAGGTGAGGGTGGGACACAGCAATATGCTTTTTTAAACAAGCACCCCAGCTGGTCTTATTAGCACTTCCCATGGTAAGAGAAGGACAGCATTCAGCGGGATTAGAAGGTGACTAGAGCGGGAGAGATTAAACATAGCCCCCATCCCATCCCACTTCACTGCTTTGATAAACAATGCTGATCAGTTTGTGGCCAGCACTGCTGCTCACACTTGGACATCAAGATACCTCCAGGGAAACACCAGGCAAAGCATGCAAAGGTCTGAGATATTTAATCCTCACAACTCTATGAGGTAGGAACGATTATCCCCACTTAAAAGTTAAGCAAACTGAGGCTCAGAGAGATGGAGGCAAAAAGTAATAGGCCAAGCAGCTAGAGGGTCATAGCTGGGATGTTAACATGGCTTTCAGGGACCCAAGTCTTTGCTCAAAGCTACTACACTGAAGTGCCCTCAACTCACCAGCTCCAAATTCCCAGAAGGAGAAAGACAGTAGTTGAAAGCGTCATAGAAAGTGTGAATGAGGGGCACTGCTGAATGCAGAAGGGCCAGGACAGTGCAAGTGCCCTGGGGCTTTTCAACAGCAAGTCCGCTAAGATGGAGAGGGAAAGGGATTTTAAAGTAGCTCAAGACATCCAGAAGCACATGGCTGTCCTCTCCTCCTTCCAAAGCAAGTTCTTTATTGTTCAACAAATCAACAAGAGTTTAATGAGACCTAGCACTGTACTAGGTACACGGTATTAAGCATAAATACAAAAGTATAAGACATAGTCCCTGCCAATTTCAGGCGTACAATCTAAATATTTCTCAGGACTTAACTCCATGGTTAAAAATCAAATCTGGACTTCGTTGCCAGTACTGCAATGAACATTCTTTGAAGTCAACATCTGAAAGAAAAACATTACACCCCACACTTACCATGGCATGAAATTTCTTCCTAGTGATAGCAACTTCATTGTCTTCAATAACAAGGTTTACTTTTGTTAAAATTCACATTACATTCCCCTTGTCTGTAATCTGAATGAAGGGTTTTTGAAAAAGGGATTTTAAAAGGTAGTAGTGGAAAGCTTAGGTACAAATTTGGCCAATAGCTGTCTGGGCTAAAGAGCTCTAGAATATTAAGTCTTGAGCCGAGCTCATTTCCAGGCCATTTTTACTACTATTTTGAGGACAGCATAAAGCATGTTTCCACATAGGACATTATTGCCAACCAGAAGAGGGAGTCAGTGCCATAGAGAGTGGTCTGGACAAGACAACTTTCAGAGCAAAATTTAGCACCAACCAACTCGGGGACAATACCAGGGGCTGCCGGGAGTTTCATCCCCCAAATTAACCTCTTGATTCTCTCACAAACTCTCAGAACTCAAAGGCGTGTGGTTCTGGGGACAGCAGCTAACTCAAACCAAAAGTTGAACGAAGACACTGTACACGGTAACGATTCCATCCCAGGAGTGAACCTCCTGTTTCGAGCAGAGAACATTCAGCACCCAGCAGAGAAGTGGGAGCAGCAGTCTTAGGAGCCGGCAGCCCGAGACTGTGGTCCAGGGACACAAACCCGACCCGCGCCTCACTTCCTTCACCGGACCCTCCATGCGACCGCACGGCCCCAGTAAAGAGCCTTAGCCGCGTGCCGGGTTACTACCCCATAGGGTCTCCATTTGGCAAATAAGAGGCAAATCAGGGAAGGACTAGGTAATTTTCTAGTGTTACAGGGTCTGGATACTCTAATGAACAAAGACCACTGATTCCTTTCAACGAAGCACATTAAACCAGGAAGTCTGGGCTGGAATATAACTTAAGGGAGAAGTTTAAATCTGAACTGAAAACTGCAGTAAGCAAGTGCCTTTTTTTTTCTTGGGGATCATTCACTTTAAAGTACTGAAAAGTGAGATGCTAGCTCTGGCACACACGGACACCCAAGTCTAGCAGGACCCCAGGTATGCAGAGACACCAGATCCGGGACCAAACGAATGAAATCGGTCCGCGGCCAACCCTCCCCCTCCTCCCCACCACAAAGCACTGTGGCTATGGTGCACCAGTAAGCCCTCTGGATGCCTCCATCCATTGCAAAACTGGTCATCACAGCAGTTGAAGTGGAAGGTAGCACTTAAAATGTAACACTGGAGTTTTGTAACATGTAAGACTGGTTTTCTGCTGGCACGTATAAGGCACCATGTGAGAAAGCTGCTCCCATGCCCAGCCACACACCCACACTTGGCTCCTCACACGCACACATGCACACAGAAGAGGCCGGCAGATTTTGCCATGATGCACAGGGAGTGGAGCGCTGCCCATCACTTCTGGTTTTTGAGCTGGTTGGAGAGCCAGTCCAGGCCTTCGTAGAGCCCGTCTCCGCTGGTGGCACAAGTAGCCTGAATGTACCAGTTTCTCTGGCGGAGGGAATGTAAGCCAAGCTTGTCTGTTATCTCTGCTGCATTCATAGCATTGGGAAGATCCTTGAAGGAGAATATTCAAAAGTCAGTTTATAAATGTTATATCCACATAATGAAATATTATGCTCTTCCCCACAAACCTGCCCTTAACCCACAGTCTTATGTCCAGCCTTCCGGTGGCTCGGGCCCAAAACCTTGAAATCGTCCTTAATTTTTCTTCTCTCTTACTACCTTCACAACTCCACACTAGGAAATCCCACCAACCCTACCCTCAGAATGTATTCAGAATCTGACTACTTCTCCCCACCTCCGCAGCTATACTCTGACCCCACCACCGTCACTTCTCACTTGGATTACTGAACTAACTTCCTAATTGGTCTCCCTGCTTCTGCTCTTGCTCCTCTAAATTGTTCTTTGAAACCAGCAGTCAGTGAAAGTTGGATCAAGTCATTCTTCTACCAAAACCCTGCAGAAGCTCTGTCTCTCAGGTAAGAGCCAGAGTCCTGAGGATGGTCTGCAATGCCTTTGTGACCTGAGCCCCTGTGACGCCTCCTAATTGTCCTGCTCCATCTTTTTAAATACAGCATTCAGCACAAGTTACTATGTTATAAAACTGACTTATTTAGTATGTTTACTATCTGCCTCCTCTGACCAGAATGCAAGCTTTACAGGGGCAGGAATCTCTGTCTTGTTCTCTGATGTATTCCAAGTGCCTAGAACTGTGCCTGGCACATAGTAAGCTCAAACAGAATTTGAATAAATTAGCATTAAAGAACAAGGCAGATCTAGATACGATGATATGGAAGGACATCAAATAGATGCTAAGTGAAGAAGCAGGTTGCAAAACAGAATGCAGGATATGATCTCTGGAATTTAAAAATGAATACAGTCATATAACTGATTATATAGACAGAAAGTTTTATCTCTGGAATGAGATATAAGAAATTTAACAATGTTTTACCCTGAAGAGTGGGGCTAGAATATTCTGAACTGTCTGCATATTTAGATGATGAGCATGTTCTGTTCTTATAATTAGAAAGAACAAATGTTATTTTCTTTTCTGAAAGTCCACTATGTTCACGAGTGAACTTCAAACTTATGTCAGACCTAACAGTAGGGTAATGGTTGCGTGAATGGTGATCTGCCCACCATTTAAAATCATGTTTACAAAGAGTTAGATGATAAGAGAAAATGCTTTCAGTAAACCTGAAATGGCAAAACAGGAGGCAACACTGTCACACAGCGCAATCTCAATTACACAACCAATATATTCATGAAGGAGAAAGTACAAGGAAACACTTCGAAAAGTGACTGTGGTTACATCCACATGATTCTACCTTCTTTTCTACGCTTAGTTCAGCTTCGAGTCCTGAGGCTGCATAATTCCACACCTGGCCCTCCTCCCATTCCTCTTTTACTGTTTTATGTTTTATTTACATAGAAGCTGGTTTTCCCCAACGATAGGCCCCGTGATCCAATCTCATCTCCTTTGCTCCCCTAACCCCACTCTGCTCCAGCAGCACTGGCTGCCTTGCTGTTGGCCTTCAGGTCTCTGCCCAGAGGTCATCTTATCAGACAGGCATTCTGGCCCTCACTCACATCACTCCTTCCTCCACGACACTCCTCCCAGACACATTACATAGTATTTACTGACTGACTCTCCTCCCACTAGAATGTAAACTCCACAAACACAGAGATTTTTGACTGTCTGGTTCACTGCTATATCGTTAATACCTAAAACAATGCCTGGATCTTAGTAAATGCTCAATATTCGCTGTTGTAAGTGAATGACAATAAGACATATGCTAAAAAGGAGATGGCGAGAAGGGTGATGGGAGCGACTGGAGGAGGGAGGCAGACATCTAATTTAAATAGTTACATTTTTAAGTGAGCAGCTGGCAGTATTTTTCCATCCTAGTATTCAGAAAGCCAGCAACATACCTGTTTATTCACAAACACCAATAAAACTGCATCTCTGAGCTCATCTTCGGCTAACATTCTGGTTAGTTCTTCTCGGGCCTCATTGACCCGCTCTCTGTCATTACTGTCGACCACAAATATCAGACCTGGGAAGAAATTAGAAGTGTGTTAGTAATCTGAACCCGGGAAGGGTAGCTGTTTACATGTCCTTACAGCTTCTCCCTGCTTACGTGTGTGGTTTCACTGAACACGATCACTATGGAAGGATATATAATCTCCAGAACTGGGAAGCCTGCTGCACACCCAACTAGACTTTCCCAGAGGCATCATAGCCTTCTGCCAGATTAATAACAAGAATACAGAGAGGAAAGGTTAGGCTCATTTTTAATCATTTCATTTCTACGTCATGCCTACATAATGAAGACCCAATAAAAATCTATGGACATCAGAGTTCGGATAAGCTGCCCTGGTTAGTACATCGATGTGCCAGCGGGTAAAGCATCTTGACTCCATGGGAACAGGATGACACAAGCTTCCTGTGTGGCACCTCCCAGTTCTCACCTGATGCGTCTCTCCTTTAGGCTGGTTCATTTGTATCCTTTGGCTATAATAAAACTGTAATTTTAATTATAGTGCTTTCCTGACTCCTGTGAATAATTCTAATCAGTTATCAAACCTGAGGAGACAGTGGGAACTGCCAAATTTGTAACCAGCTGATCAGAAGTGAGGGTGACCTGGGGAGCCCCGAATTTGTAGCTGGTGTCTGAAGTGAGGGAGTCTTGTGCCCTTAACCTGTGAAGTCTGGCCCAACTCCAGGTAGTTGGTATCAGAAGTCTTTGCAGCGTACCACACTGTATAGCAGCAGAGAAATCCCAGGAAGCAAGAGACAGGCTGAAGAAAGGGACCACCACATTGCATCTGAGCAAAGGTGGTTGAAACCTGCACAGACCTGGTCACACCACACTGGCTGGAGGAAGGGGTGGGGCCAAAAGGATCTCCAGAGGAGGAGCCCAGGAGGAATCCAACACACCATCCAGACACAGGATGGGGAAGACTCTCCTAGCAGTAGTCTCTGTGACATTAATGGTAATAACAACTTGGGAGTGAGTGAGCCAACAATAAACCCTTTGTAAGACAAAAATGGGAAGTGGCAGCCAACAAAACTCATTTGACTGTAGGCTGTATCAACAGTAGTGACAGTAGCTCAGTTTCCGAAATACGGGCAATAAAAAGCCAACTCTACTGTACATCAGTCAGAACATCCTGGGAATGTTAGGTGGTCGGGGCTGGACTCTAAGACTGGAAGGAGTCAAAGAATGACTAGGACAGAAAAGGAATGAGATAATCATGTCATATGAAAAAGAATTTATGTAACTGGGATATTTTACCTGGAGAAAAGACTCATTGAGGGGACTGACAGTTGTCTTCAAATATCAAAAAGCTATGACATAAAGAGAGATTCAGCCTGTCTTCTGTAGTTCTGTAAGTAGATGGAAGACCAGCGGGTAAAACCACAGGGGTCAAGGTGATAGAGTCAACAGAACTGGAGATGGGCTGCACGCCTGTCCCTGGAGATATCTGTGCCCACCTTAAGTCACAGCTCATGGGGACACTGCAGAAGGGACCCTGCTGGCCTGAAAAGGGTAGTGGGATAAGATGTCCTTCTGACAATGAGATCTCACCAGCATGTCTAGGAGGGAAAGTCAGTGCTGGCCCTCGGCCCTTTCCCTCCGTGCTTCCCAGGCCCGCCCGACAGCTGCCTGACCAGCTGCTCTGGAGCAGCTCACTCTGGAGGACAGGAGCTCCCACAGCTGCTGAATGTTTGGGGCTTACATGAGAGTCAATCTCATGCCTGTTACGTCATATCAGACCAAAAAATGCAGAACATTCAAAACTCCCCCCAAAGATTTGACAGGCTGCCAGTAAGTAGTTCTGAGCTCTGATCATAAATAAGCAAATGATGTTATCCTGAAATCTGAGGAGATTCTTGTCTCCGATGCAAAACTGACAGAGTGGAAGCTGACATATTATCCCTTTGCCATTCCTAATAAAAATAAAGGTTTATAAATATTAGGTCCCATTTGATACTGTTTTTATTTAGATTCTTATGTAAAAAACAAAAGAATCTAGCATCAAACTTGCTACACTTACTATACTTACTACACTGAGAGAACCTAGAAAAGGTAAATTTACACATGAATGGTACACTGCAATTTGTTTTTAAAAGTAGGGAAGAATATGTATCTAAAGCTTCTTGTATATACATAAAGATATACAAGAAAGAAAAGTTGTCTGTGGGAGGGGAACTGGGTGGTTAGGGGACACGAATGAGATGACTTTTCATTGTATACTTTTATCTCTTAAAATTTTGAACCATGTAAATATATTGCCATTTAACAAATTAAAATGTCCAAACCCATAATCAAGGAGAAAAATCTTTCCACATCAGAACTAACGGACCATTTTATGCCTTCTATATGATAAGTCAACTAAGAAATGACATAAACAGTTCAAATTCCAATCTATACACAATTTAGTGTCTTAATAGAGAGCTAAGCTATCATTAAGTCTGTCCTACTTAACATACTGATAAAGAAGAAAATTTAAATTAAAAAAGACAGCCTGACTATCGGGAAGTTGGCAGGAAAGACAGGGACAACATCCAAAATTACCAATGGCTGAAATGTTTGGAACCAATCAAGAGACAGCAAATCCATTCTTCAAACAGTCCCATTTGCTAATTTCATGAGGAGTCTCAATTACCCACCCCAAGGTCCTAGAATATAAGCCAGTTCCTCACCATCAAAGCAATAGTTACTGAAATTCGATAAAATTAGGCTTGTTATAAATAGAAGATTAAAAACAAAAAGGTATTTCAACTTGCTGAGTGTGACAACTCTTAGTAGGGCAGGCAAAAGGAATCCTGCCAGAGAATGAGGACGTAAAGCCTCAAATAATTTGGTCTGAGATGGTTAATTTTGTGTGCCAGCTTGACTGGGCCACAGACATTTGGTCAAACGGTATTCTGGGCATGTCTGTGAGGGTGTTTCTGGGTGGTGATATTAACAACTGAATCAGTACACTGAGTAAAGTAGACTGCCCTCCACAATGGGAGTGGGCCTCATCCAATCACTGAAGCCCTGAATAGAGCCAAAAAGAGGAGTACGAGAGAATTCACTCTCTCTGTCTATTTCGGAGCTGGGACATCTATCTTCTGCCCCTGGACTGGAACTTACACCATCGGCTCTCCTAGTTTTCCTGCTTGCCAACTACAGACCCTGAGACAACTCAGCCTCCACAGCCATGTAAACCAATTCCTTATAATCAATCATATATACATACAGAAAGACATATGTATGTATTTAATATATATGTATGCATATCCATCCATCCTTTTAGTTCTGTTTTTCTGGAGAACCCAGACTATCACAGGCTCCTATCTGAGTGCCTACTACCTTCCAACCTAGAAGTAAGCTTTTTATAAAGTTAATCTCATTTAAGCCAAATGATCCAGCACAGTAGGTATCACCTCCATTTTACAGATGAAGAAACTGAGACAGGAAAGGTTACTTAACTTTCCCGAGATTTCACAGCAGAGCTGTGGTTCAAACCCACATTTTCTTGTTTTATTACTGGTGAGGAATTGCAATAGTTTGGCCAATATGGCAAATGCCAATCCAGGTTAAATGGACATTCTGAGTATCAAAAAGTATACTGTCCACAATGGATTGACACACAAAGATATAAAAATCAAAGAGTCATCACGGGAAGTTGCTAGGGTATCAAGCTGTTTCTCTGAAAATCAATAAAGGGAAGAATTAAACATTTTTCCTGCCTTTCTTATATAAACTATATTTCAGAGAACCCAAATATTTGATGAAGGAATTCTTTGTTTAGAAGATTTCAGCTAATAATGCAGATGGAATGACAGGAAAAAAATGGAGGGATAAACTATTGTAGAGGAAGAGACTAAAGAGACACAACAATGAAATGCAATGTGTAAGCTTTCATTCCTGATGCAAACAAATCAAATATGGAAAGGACGTATTTGATACAACTGGAAAAATGTGAATAAGGACAGGGTACCAGATACTGAAGAAAGAATATTAATTTTGGAGATGTGATAATGCATGGAGATTACCTTAAAAAAAGGTTTTATTAGTTTTAAGTAAGTACTTAAGGATGTATGAGTGAAAGGCATCATGTCTGGCATTTGCTATAACGTACTCTGAACAAAAGGTTGGTAATGTTGAAGCTTGGAGACGGGTACATGGGAGTCCGTTATGTATCCTCTTTCTTTTTTGTTTTAAATTTTCCACTAACAAAAGTGATTTTTAAAAAAGATAAATGCAGTATTTTGAGCAAAGACATTCTAAATCTACAGGCTGAGAAAATAGCTATAAATGGAGTTAAGTGTCAAAGGTAATAGCTAAAACATAGAGGGACAGTTGACTTGGGTATTTGGTCTGAAAAGACCAACAAGTTATCAGTCTTTACCATGAAACATAAGCAATGAAAACATCATCATCACTAGAATCTTCAAAATTAGAAGACTCCAAATAAATCCTAAAAGGAGTAGTATGTAGACGCCATATGGTTATGATTCCACATGAGAATCAGGGTGCAAAAACTACACGAACAGCTCATGGATATCTTAATAGGCAATATTCTGTAAGGTATCATTTATCCAACGGGAAAAAATCAAATAGATTGATGGGGGAGAGGGACACATTAAAACCCCAACTTTTAAGACACCAATAATAAGGAAATAAGATAGTGATCTGGGGTGTTTGTGCCTATTTGTGCACTTGTAGGATAACAGGGCAGCAGGGAGGGACTGTGGCCACACAGGCTGCTGGGATCTGGTTCCAGCCATCCCTGTTCATCTCTTTCTTTCCACGGGTATACTTTTTAGATATTCTCAACAGGCTTAAAAGAGGTTACTAAATTCAAATTCTTCAAAACTTGGTACTTCATCTAAGGCACATATAACTTTCAGTTAACCAAAAGATGAAATTCATGAGGACAACCATTTTCTAAATGTTCTGGATTAAGAGGAGATTCCTATCCAAGGCATTAAAGCCCAAGTACTTTTTCAAGGAAGGCAGGGACCAAATCCCAAAAAGAAATCGCCCCAATAAACAGAAGTGGGTCATCAGAAGAGAAGGAATGCCCGGCAGTCCAAGCAAAGCAGAGTACCACAAGGTTCTGTTTCAAGCATCCACCTCTAGATGCATTTAACAGAAATGATTCCAAGGCTATAAAGTGGATAATCTTCACCTTGTGTGTTCTGGAAATAATGTCGCCACAAAGGTCGGATTTTGTCCTGGCCACCAACATCCCAAACTGTGAAGCTGATGTTTTTATATTCTACCGTCTCCACATTGAAACCTAAATTGGGAAGATGGAGAAAAGGTTTAATGAAGACTTTAGATGGTTCAACAATTCAAAATAATTTCAGCTAACATTTGGACAGTATTTTTAATTTACAAAGCAGCTTGCTAGTCAAAGATCTATAGCTTACAAAACAGAATGTGCTAGTCAGCTGGTTCTCCCATTCGTCACGACAGGTGTCTCAAACCTCCTCTGCTCTCTCCAGTCTCCCACCTCACATCTCCCCTCTTCCTCTAGCAGATCTTACACATACTTCAGAGCAAACAGAAGCCATCAGTAGGACTAATTCTACTTCCCACCACACAATGGAGAACCCTATCTACATCTTCAACCAAACTTCTCTCCCTCCCTCTTGGAACAACGGAAGGGGGCAACTAACTACCTAATGCCAATTCCACGCACCCATGTGCTGGATCCAATCCACCCACACTGTCTGGAACCTTGTACTCTTGCTGTTCTCTCCTCCTATCTGAAATCTCCAACCTGTTCTTCTCAGCATGCTCACATCTTTTACAGCTTTCCAAAAAATCCCTTCCTTGACTCCACATCTTCACCTGATACTACTTCCTATTTTCCTTTAAAGTCAAACTTCTCTTAGAAGTTTAGCTACCTTCACTGCATCTACTTTGTCACCTTTCACCCAATGCACCCCAGTTCTGCTTCACCACGTTACACTGCTGGTCTCGCCAAAGTCAGCAAGGTCATCTCGCCAATAAATCCAACAAATGCTCTCCCAGCGGTTATGTAATTTGATTTTGTATCTGACATTACTGCTCATTCCCTTCTTGAAACTCTTGCCTGGCTTCCCATTTTCCTTCTAGTTCTATGGCTGTACCTTCTTGGTCTCCTTAGTGAGCTCAACCACATTTGACTGATCTTTAAATGATGCCTACTTCAGCACTGTTTACATAGAACCATTGTAAATAACCTAATTATCCATCAATGAAAATTCGTTGAATATATAGCTACATAATAGAATACTATCTAGTTATTAAAATTTGATGTTGATATGTATCAGTTATTCTTTTTATGGAGTCAAAGTTTAAAGTTTTTAACGAATAAAACTTAAAAAATGATAGACATATTCACAATATTCATAATTATTGCACTGTATTGTAAGATTTTTTTAAGTACAGTTACAATGTATCAATTTCTAGCATACAGCAGTCATGTATATATATACTGCATTGGTTATTATTTAAGTCCCAAAACTTAGTGGCTTAGAACAATGATTCTCCTCCTCCCCGATTCTGTGGGTTGCCTGGGCTTCCTCTTGCAGGTGCATTCAGCTATAAGTCCTTTGGGGGCTAGGCTGGACTTCTCTCTCTCCACGTGGCCTTTTTATTCTCAAGGAGCATTCAGCTTCCTTATGTGGGTGGTAATGTTTCAAAAGGGCAAGCTCCAAGGCACAAGCATATATCAAGTCTTTGTGTGAATCACATTTCCAGATGTCCCCTTGGCCAAAGCAAGTCATGTGGCCAAGCTCTGCATTGCTGTGGAAGGAGGCTGCAGACGGGTGTGGCTAACTGGGGGATGACTCTGGGGGCCATTAGTTTAACAATCTACCACAGGAGCAGTATTCAGTTCATTCAGCAGTTACTGGGGACAGTAGTGAACAAGACAGACATGATTCCTGTTCTTATTTACACTTTTGGAAGAGAGACAGTGAGCAAGCAGTGACAAATGTGCTGCGAGTTACTAAGAAGTTCGGTTGCTATGGAAACTTGTAACAGGGGAAAACCAGTCCAAAGGGTCAGGAAAGGTGTCCCTGAGAAATAATGTTTAAACTGAGGCCAAAAGAATGAGCTGGCATTAGCTACATAAAGGGGGGATGGGTGGGAGAAAGGAAGAAGGCAGGAAGGCATTCCACAGAGAGGAAATGACACAGAAAAAGATCCAAACACATTGTCTAACGCAGAGTAAGTTGGAAAACAGAATGCGTATGATTTCACAAAGATGTTCACCAAAATCTTAATAGCACAGTGTTTTTTTAACACTTGTTTATATTTTTTCTGTTTGTATGGCATTATGGAAGCATGGATTATTTTTATGATTGGAGAAAACCAAGCAATTATGCTATTTTCATTTGGGACTAATAACAGTTTTTAAATTGTGGGTATGAACATTTCCTCCATCTGGCTTCCTCCTTCTTCAAATGTTGCAATCTCTGAAGCTACTGCCCAAGTGGGAAGTTGATCCGTTGGTTCCTGTGCCTGATCCAACATTCAGAACACTACTGACGTTCGCATGCCAACTTGGGGAGCCTATTCTTGTGCAGGATCTGGAGGCAGCTCATAAGGCAAAGACTAAGTTCTATCAAAACTGCCTTTGCAAAAGCCTTAAATAGCCCGCAAAACACAGTGCTGGTTTGCAGGAATGACTACACTGCCAGATTGTCCTCCAGCATTGAAACAAATCAGATTCTTCTGCTGACCACCAGCTCAAGTGGCTGGCATAAGCCAGAGTGAAGGGGGAAAAAAAATCACACCGCATCTTTAAACACTGAGAGCCTACTTGGTGTGGAGAGCTGCTTCCACTTAGAAAGGCCAGCTGGAAGGAAGACTGATTTTAATGATCATTATCTTTTTCTTTTTTGCCAAGCAGATAGGGTTAAATTTGTTCCACGTAAATGTGTTCATATGACTCCCCAGTAAAACTAGCACTGTGCCAGAGATGCCAGGGAGCAATTAGGGAATTGAATATATTACCTGGTTTTGGCTTCAAAAAGTGTATACTCTTGGGGTGGACAAGGTTTACAAAAAGAAATATTCAATAATATAAGAAGCAGGTAAAAACATAACACACTGAAGTGTAAAATGCTTTTATCCAGGTCGTTAACATACCTATTGTAGGGATGGTAGTCACAATCTCTCCCAGCTTCAATTTGTACAAGATGGTGGTTTTTCCAGCAGCATCCAAACCCACCATAAGAATCCGCATCTCTTTTTTCCCAAATAGACTTTTAAACAGTTTTTCAAAAACGTTCCCCATTGTAATTGAACTCTGTTACCTGAAGGGAAAGAAAGGCAAGTTAAGTAATTGTTCTTTGCAGAAATATAGAAACAACAAACATAAAATACAAGTCTCTATTAGAGGTGGCTCCTAGTGAAAATTAAACAATTTTAAGTATAGTTTGGCTAATAAGGAGTAGAGACTCTTGTTTTCAAAGGGAAGCTCAACTCAGCCTTTTGACACCTTGCCAGAAAATTCTCTCTTCCATGGTAACATCCAAGTGGGTTATGTGGAAGCACAGTTTCAACGGTGGCAGGCTTTAGCCACCTTAAGCGTGGAAGCAATGCCACAACAAATACCTAAACTGCTGAAATTAGAATGTATGAAGTGGAGAACCAACTTAGTTTATACAACATGAAGCAAAGTCTTTAAGGCATGTTAAATCTCAGTATCTCTTAGAAATTTAGTAGTTGCCTTTGTCTAGCAGACAGTATCGATACCCAGAAAAAAAAACTAAAAAATTTCAGAGGTGAGGAAATACATTATTGGGAAACTGCACTGTGAACAAAGAAATTAACTAGGCAAAGAGTTGAGAAGATACCATAGCGGCCAGTGTGGGCCATCATGTTACCCTCAATTTTTAAAAACTTTTTATTGAAACATAATTTACATACAGATATAAACATACCTGATAACTGTGCATTTCAATGAAATGTCATGAACCAGATCAAAAAGAGATGGTTACCAGTGACCCAGATCTCCTTGTGCCCCTTCCCAATCATTACTCCCCAAAAGATAATCACTATATTTACCTCTAAATGTTCAATTTTATTTTTGGTAGAGTATGTGATAAACTCTATGAAGGAAGGTAACAGTAAAAAATCAGCTTTGCAGAAAAATTTACAGTCTTTAACCTTAACAGATCAGCCTATTTCAAGTGTGAGCTTGACATTCTAAATAAAGACTTAAAAGTAGTATTGTCTACAAATCTAACCTTGCTCCTGGAAGTCTATAAAAATTCTTTAAAGAGAAATTTAAAAATCCCTTGTTTCCTTTTAAACTGCTAACCATAGGAAAACTTTACTCCTGGGCAGAGCAGGGGTAAGATGGAACAAGAACAGCCCATCTCTCATTCATCCGGACCATCTGGACCTCAGAGGGGAGGTCACCAAATTCCAGAGGCCCCACCTCTGAAATTCAACCGTCTCCCACAGTAGCTTAACTTCATGGACGATGTCCAAGTACACATCATTCCATTCTAAGACCTAAGAAAAGGGGCAGAGCATTTATCCTGTACATAAATTAGGTACAGGTGAACTGCTACAACCAAAAAATGATGATGAATGCTTTAATCATTCATAGAAAGTCCATATAGAAAGTATGCACAAGTCCAATGCATTGCAGTACTCAAAATCTTGTTGGGCGACAAAACTAAAGATTCTGTGTCTTTGTTTCCGAAAAAGACAAATCCCACAGATGAGAAAAACAGTGAGGAACACGCTGAGGGAGAAAAAGTATTTCCCACTTAGATGTCCACTGAAGCAAATACTAGATTCCTCCTCCTAACCACACACAGTACACCTCCCAGGTTCTCCCTCCTGCTTCTCTTGTCCTATTTTTCCTACTCATCTACCAAAGGCGCTCAGAGCCCACTGCGCTACTGGAGACCCTCTGGAAGAAGACGTCGCTGACCCTCGCGCCTCTTTGGCATGCTCACCCTCCCCTGCCACCAGCACCAATTGACCATCTGGGAGAACTGGGGGTAGATCTCCAGTGCACCAACTAGAGCCGGTGGCCAAGTGGGCGTGCCCAGCGGGCGGGCACGCACGCCGGGTCCCGGGGAAGGCCTCCGAGTGTTCTTGCTGACCGGCCGCCAGGCCGATTCCTCTCGACCTGCAGGTCCTCGGAGAGCGGACGGCCCCTAAGTGGACGAGCCAAGCCTCTCTCGATCCCCGTAGCCTCGGCCCTACACAGGGCGGAGAAGGCACAGGGAGTCCAACCCCTTTCTGCAGGGCTCCCGCTCACTCTGGTTTCCCGACCTCTGAAGGTGCGGAAATCCAACCAGGCCTTGAATGCCGCAGCCCCCCTCCCTCCCCAGCCCGCGACTCACCTGTCACCAAACTGTAGGGGTACCAATACCGCTGCCTTTAGGATTTCGGATCCCCTGTGCAAAATGGCGACAGGCTTGGGGCGGGAACAGTAACCAACCTATCACCCACCGCCTCTTGGAGCTTTTGTACCAATGAGCTCGAGGTTCCGTGAGTGACGACAAGTCTGGCCAATGTTAAGGACAATAAGAGCCTAGGAGTGAGGAGGCCCGCCCCTCGCGACCTAGGCGACCGCAAGAAGCTCTGGAAATGCCGGGTTTATCTTCCAACCACAGCTCTCCGCGCCCCGGCGAAACATGCCCATTTGCCACGCCCCAATGCTGCGTGCGACCAATCAAAAATGTGAAAAGATTTCCGATTAGCTCCACCAATCAACTCGGAGAAAAATCCATGGATTGAACTAACCCCGGGAGGATTCGGACCAACTGGCTGCGCATGTGGGCGGGGTCAAGTTCATGCTGATATTTAAGGAAATTTGCCACGGTTGAGCTAAAAGTAGAAACCAGTTCGGGGCGTTGTTCTGTGTGGGAAACACCCAGACACCCACACCGAAATTAGGCATAAGGAAGGTTTCCTATTCAGTCTGAAGCTGGACTGCCGCCCTGCTTTTAAACAGATTTTCAACAGTTGGAGAAAATACTAGCCACCTGCACCTTCGTTGAGACGCACAGAACCACAGTCCTCACTTCCTGAGAAATGCTCTCAATAACTCAGCCCCGGAATGCCAACTTGGTTCACTAAAAAGTATACAAATGCCAGTAAGTGGTATATAACTGTACACAAAGGTACATAATCAGAAAAACTAACATCTATGGAACATATGATATATGCCAGGAAATATGTCAAGGACTTGATGTGCATAACTATAACGCCCCCTGAATTGGAATCTACTATCATTTACACATAGCAAAGAGAAAACTAGCTGGGCAGAATTTTAAGCCTAGGTCTGTCTGACACCTTAATCTTTTTAATCAAATACTTTCCTGGTCACAATGACTGTATATATGAGGGGAAATATAAGTATCTATGAGAGGTTTTTCTACATGGCTCCTTTAAAATTATAGTATTTTTTCTAACTGTAAAAAATTATAGTCATTTTTTAAAGTATAATGGGGGGAGGTGGAACCCACTCACCACCAGAGAAAGAGAAGACGGAAAAAGAGGAAGAGGAAGAAACACATCCATCATTCTATCATCCAGAGATGATCACTATTATCATTTTGCTTGTTTTCTTTCCAGGCATTTTTCCATGCAATTTTTACATATTTAAGATTATGCATACATACAGTTTTACCTTTTTCCACTTAATATTTTTTGTTTGTTTTGTTGGGGGTGGTAATTAGGTTGATTTATTCATTTATTCTTGGAGGAGGTACTGGGGATTGAACCCAGGACCTTACACCTATGCATGCTAAGCATGCTCTCTACCACTTGAGCTGTACCCTCCCCTCTCCACTTAATATTTTAATTTGAACATTTTTCAGATTGTTGAGCATTTTTCTTAAACATTTTTGATAGCTGTGTGATATCCCATCATATGGGTATACCCTGGTTTATTTAATCACTTTAACGTAGTTGTGGATGAAAAAAATTAGTCCATCGATCTAAGAAAGAAACAGAAAATTTTATTCTAGCCAAATTGAGGATTATAACCCAGGAACAGCCTCTCAGAAAGCTCCAAGAACTGTTACGCTCATGAAATGTCAATGCAAAGTTACATAAAATTTTTGAGACAGAGGGCTGTACATTTAATAACATATTAATGACAGTTTACACAATCCAGGTCTACATGTACAAAGTGAGTAGTGGGTCATAGGTCATCGTGGCCCCTTACAAGAGTAAGCAGGAAGGTTATCTCCTAAGGATTTTTTTGTTGGTGCTAGAAGAAGGTTGCTTTTTATGGCTTAGCAGGTATTTCTGCCGATGGGGAGGTTTGGTAGATGCATAATGCAGATACACAATACACAGTAGAGGGGAGAGAGGAGGCCAAAGGGCAGAGAAATTTTTTTGTTTAAATTTTTCTTGACTTGCCTTAGCATATGAATTTTTCCTTCATCATAGTTCAATATGTAGATTGTTTTTAAGTTTTTCTATTATGAATTGTGCTATAGTGAACATCTTTTGTTTCTCTTTCTGCATTCCTTGCTATTAAAAAAAAAAGAATTCCAAAAGTGCAATCACTGGGTCAAAATATTACCGAATTCAGGTCTGGTTGCTCACTGCTCTAAAGTCAATACTTGACAGGTAAGTGTTGGTGGAAAGGAAAGGTTGCTTTTTTCAAGAGTCTGGCAACGTGGGGAGAAGTCAGACTCATGTCCAAGAGCTAACTCCCACCTGCCAATTGGGGGCAAGAGCTTTTAAAGGGGAGTTTCGGGGGTGTATAGGCAGAGGGAGGGGACTACCTGCAGAGCAGCACAGTCAGCTCTGACAGTAATCTTGAAATTGGTCATGCAGTGGTTCAGCATCATCTTGTTTGTTTTCAGTACAATTAATCTTCAGTTCCAGGATCGGTTTGCTCCTACTTCCTGGAGGCCAATTCTCAGAATTCTGGCAGTTTATATCATGGTTACAGTCTGGTCATCATGTAGTTAACTTCTTTCACCTGGGGAGGTTTTAGTATCTACAAAATAGCTCAATGGATATGGCTCAGAATATTATCTATAGCCCACAAAAAGGAGCCAAGTGTCCTTGACTTTGCTTAATGGCTAAACTACTATTATTTTGTCTTCTTAGACTGTTTTCCTTTGTTTCTGCATTTTCTCATTTCTCTAATTAAATTTATTCTTTAAAGTTTTTCTACAGACAAAAGACAAGCAGAGGACATGGGGGTGGGGTCTGTCCCAGGAAGACCCCATAGTGTCTTGATCAGTTTTAAAAATGTTAATATTTTAAGGCTCTTGATATATATTATCTGCCAAATTATTGTCTGAGTAGATTATACAAATTTTTATTCCTACCCACCAAGTGAAAGTCATCCTTACTTCATTATCTGGTAAGCTCTTCTTAAAAAGAGAGTTTTTAGTGGTTTTGTTTTGTTTACCAATTTGATAACCAAGAAGAAGTATCTCACATTGTTTTAACTTTTGGTTCTTTGATTACTTGTTTTTTCCTCAAATTTTTACTAGTATTTTTATTTCATGTACTACGAATGATCTATTTGTATCCTGATGACTTGCAAGAAAAGATATAAAATGGTTTTTCCAGCAACTATGAAGTTTGTTTGAGTGGAGTCATCATAACCTGAAAAAAAGCTGAAATAGCAAAGATAAGATTTTTTACCTACCATTTTTTGTACCTACAGAAGGAATGTTTAGGCTGATAATAATAGAGATTTTCGCCTCCAACCCTCACAAGCTGAGAATATGCATTATTTTCACAAGCTCTGCATCATTCCTGTGAATAAAACAAAGTCTCAACATATGTGGCACTCAATAGTTAAAGGATTACAACCATATAGCTACATATATACACATACATTTATATATATTATTTATGTTTCATTACATACAAATATATTTCATATATATAAACAGGCAATCTCCAAATTATGATGGTCTTACAACTTTTCAACTTTAAGATGGTATGAAAGCAGAATGCATTCAGTAGAAGTCATACTTTGAATCTTGAGTTTTGATCATTTCCTGGGCTACTGATATGCCGTGAGATACTGTCTCATGGTGCTGGGTGGCAGTAGCAAGCCGCACAGCTCCCCTGAGGTCGGTGGATCAGCCACGGGATGATCACGAGGGTGAACAACTAATATTCTTCCAACCATTTTGTACCGATACAACCATTCTGCTTTTCACTTTCAGTACAGTATTCAATAAATTACAAGAGACATTCAACACCTTATTTCAAAATTGGCTTTGTGTTAGATGTTTTTGCCCAAATTTAGGCTAATGTAGGTGTTCTGAGCACGTTCAAAGCAGGCTAGGCTAAGCAATGATGTTTGATAGGTGTATTAAATGCATTTTCAACTTAATATATTTTGAACTTATGATGGGTTTATTGGGACATAACCCCACTGTTAGTTGAGGAAGAACTGTATTTTTTAAAATAAGAATATGCACGGGTAATGTATGGGGGAGGTTAGAAGAAAAACAGACCTAACTCATTAGTGACTGCAATCAGGAGTTAAGGTCCTGATTTTTTTAAGTGATTGAGAGAAAATGTACTGATTTTATAATGCAAAACTTATTTTTTTTAATACAACATTTTGACAATTAGGAAGGGAGTTTGACAGAAACCATGATAGCTGCTCAGAGGAAATTTAACAAGCATGAACAGTGGCAACTCCATAAACATAAATTGCTTAGGGTGACACTGATCAAGTGGGGTATTTTTCTTCACAGAAAACACTTCTCTTCAAAATAATGTTATTTGTACAGCATGGAAAGTATAAAGTGCTCTTGGGAGAAGCAGAGAGAGAATGTCACTCTGAGAAACATCTTATTTGGAGATAGCTCCCCGCCCCTGAGTTAGACTTTAAGATAGGTTAATAGTGTTATTAGTATTAGTGATAATCATAGTACTCTTGGTAGTGGTAGCTAGCATCGGCCTTGTAACTGCTGGGTCAGGTGCTAAATGTATTAGGTACACCGTGATAATTATCTCATCTAATTCTCACATGAAAACATTTAGGTTTTCATGTAACACAGTATACCAGGACCACCTTCCCCCAAGTATCACTAAACTTATCCCTCTATTCTGGTCATGCTTCGGCTCAAGAGATGTCTTCCTCCCTTGGAAAGCCCTGTCATACATATTCCTTGCCCTACGAACAGACGTCTCCAGTAAACTCACCCTTAGGAGAAACCTTACGACACACCTTCACTTTTTCTCAGGAGCCCTCTGGAGAAAATACAGTCATCCCCAGGGTGGTTTGTGGGCCTATAGTGTCTTAAGGTTCTTAGGCAACTCAGGCCCTCCCAGGAGACTCTGACTTCCTTTTCTGGAGATGCACAAAAGCTCATCAGAGGAGTATTTGAATATTCGTTTTCAAAGAGATGGAGGCAGCTCTCTGGACCCACGATGCTGTTATGCAGGGTTAGGCAGCCTGGCAAGTGCATTGGGACTGGCACCAAACGATCGTCAGGTTTCCATAGCAACAATCATTCCTTTCCACGGAGGATTCCATCATCTCTCCTGCCTACTCACACTTTCCAGAATGAATTGATTTTTGTGACTCTAAGGTGTTTGTCTTTGATCCTCCAAAGAGAAAAGACATATTCTTCAAAACAACAACAACAAAACAATAACCCAATGATAAAAAACCTGACTGCAGCTAAAATGCTGCATTGCATCAGCTGGTCTTCCTTTCTTTTAAAATTCTATATTCTTTCTCTGTTTTGCTCTGTTCTCTAGCCTTATCCATAATTTTGGGAAATAGGTTTCTCTAACAGTAAACAAACAGATGGCAACTTCATCTTCGTAAAACTGGCTATGATGGGGCCATAACAGGAAGTTTTCAACAAGGCTCCCTGAAAGCCTGGGCTTAGGGCTTGGGTGGCTGACCTGTGGGTTAGGACAGGAAGGGCAAGAATAAGGATCGCTATCCACATAGAGATGTCACAGTCTCTGAAATTTTGCCCTTAGAGATTTGTTTCCTTATTGCTCTTCTGGCAATATTCTCTTAAATTGTGTACACTCCTGGAAAGAGAAGTACATTAGGTTATTAATGCTGAAAGAACTTCAGAAAGAGAGGAGGAGGTGCAGAGGGAAGGGTATCAAAGGACTTATGAAGACCACCTTTGTCTGCTTCACAATGACATCTTCTGCAGTGGGGCACTTCAGGGACTTGTCACACACTCGCACACACACACACACACACACACACACACACACACAGCCCCTGGAGGATGCCCTCTGACATTTACAATGCAGTGGTGAATTCAATGCACAGGGCTGTTCCCTGAAACACCTGCATGCAATCCTGCAGAAAGATTTCTGAAACCCACACCCTGAAGTGACTAAAAACTCCTTTCTGTCGCCAGCGCCATTTGTTTAACCTTCGAGTTTCCGCAGACTAAAGGTCGCTTTCCTTTGGCTAATGTGGAAATCAAAATTTGCATTGCTTTGTTAAATAAACTGGATTACAGTGAATCATTTCACTTTTATGTAGTTTAATATTGCTCTAAATCTTCAAAACACAGAAGAAATTTATTCCCCCCCTCAGGTAAGTTGTAAGCATAACTGTCATAACCAAAGGGTCCAAAAGTTACTCAGCCCCATTCCAATGGAGCACTTATTAAGTGACATTTAATGGGACATAATATGAACATGGAATTATATCCGTGGAGTCTTCAAGTCTTTGAATCAGACCTCCACCTACAGATGCTGGTTGCTTAACAGGGAGCAGCAGGTGATACCAAGTTTCACTATGTCAAAGCCTGGAATCACTTCCTTGTCACTGACAGGAAACATGGTGCATTAATTAGGGTTCTCCAGAGAAATAGAACCAACAGGATGTGTATATATAGCAATTTATTTTAAGGAACTGACTCATGTGATTGTGAAGGCTTGGCAAGTCCAAAAATCTGATGGGGGACACTGGCAAGCTGGAGATTCAGGAAAGTGTTGCTGTTCAAGTCCAAAGGCAATCTGCTGGAGAATTCCCTCTTGTTCTGGGGAGATGAGCCTTTGGTTCAATTCAGGCCTTCAGCTGATTAGATGAGGCCCACCCACACTCAAAGTCCATGGATTTAAATGTAAATCTCATCCCAAAATATCCTCATGGAAACATCCAGAGTAACATTTGACCAAGTTTCTGGGCACTGTGGCCCAGCCAAGTCAATAAAATTAACCATCACAGTGGGTCACACAGTAGCTGTGTTCAGCAAGAGCTAACCTTGGTCAAACCCTCACCCCTCTCCTCCTATGCCTACTGCTCTTTATCCTAGGTACTGCTGCCTCCATTTCATCATCTCATCAACTTCTCTCCTCATCTTTCAGGTGCCTTGTACTGCCTCCCTCTCTGGACCTATCCCTAGTCTCACTTAATCCACCTCCTCTCCCCTGAAAAAGTCTCCCAGACCTTAGAAAAAGACCTTAGTCATTTACACTTTAGGTTAATTTTAAATCATTGTAAGCCATCTTACCTATTTCCTCACTGTAAAAGGAAAGTATATTAAAAGGATGTCAGGGATTAATGACAAGTTGAGGGTGGTTTTGAGGGGTTTTTTTTGGGACGGGCGGTGTTTTTGGTTTTTTTGAGGAAGGGAAAGAATGACTAACTCACAGAAAGCAAGACAAAGAGACACAACCAGACTTTGCCAAAGACAGAAATCAGGTAAACTCCAGGGGTCTAGATAATTAGTGGATGGTCTTTTCAAGATATCACCATTGTGGTCAATCAGCTGTTGCTATTTTCTGTCTCTCTTCCTCAGGATGGTCAAGACTGTAGTTTCTTCGGGGAGGGTATAGCTCAGTGCTAGAGTGTGTGCTTAGCATGCACAAGGTCCTGGGTTCAATCCTCAGTACCTCCACAGAATAAATAAATAAACCTAATTACCTATCCTCTCCCTCGAAAAATAAAAATAAACTTAAAAATAAAATTTAAAAAAGATTGTAGTTTCTTGGGAGAGAGAGCATTTGATTGATTGAACCTGGATTCTGTACTCCTTCCTGGGCCAGGGAAAGGCAGGGTACCTTGTCTGACAATGCTTTCAAGGCTGCATGAACCGGGGAGCTGTGACCAGAAAAAAGGGGAATGGATCTAGGGCAGCAAAAATATTTGTTGTCTATCAACTATAACTGCAAGATTGTTCAGAAAATGATGCAGACTCAGTTCTACTCTGTTTCCAAGATGACCTTCAATATTAGAGCAAGGCACAGATGGGATGCACAGACGTGTGACAACCTGGGGCAATGTCTCAGAATCCTTCCCTCTCCAGCTGGATGCAAAGCACCTCAAGGGCAGGAGCTCAGGTCTGCTTATGATTTCTCTGGTAGACCCTGCACAGGGCTGCGCACATGATTCTACTGAATTTATGCCATTTGCGAGGGGGTCCAAAGATTCCCTTATCATGAGTAGACAGACTTGTAAGCAGACACAGTGGAACCTCTCCAGCATCCAGCAAGCCTATTTTTCCTAGATGATAAACATTCCACCTTGTTGGAGGGATTGAAGACATTCTCACTTGCAATCCAGTTTACCTATAAAAACAAGACAACAAAGCAGTGGTAAAGACAGATACATTTGCTTATTCTCTTGCCTTGAAAATAATGTCAGATCATTGCACTGAGAGCCAATGTCATCTTCTGTATCTGGTAATTTTGGGGGCAAAATGTCTTTGATTTATACATCCAAAGTATCAAATAAAAAATGTAAGACAACCTGTTAAGCTCATCTAACTATAGCTCTCACTTTCCAGAAAAGGAAACTGGGGAGCAGAGAGGTGAAGGGACATGACCAGTGAGTAGCAGAGCAAGGAAAATGATGAGAATCTATGCCTTCTGACTTCCTAATCTATTCTAATTGTTTTCATTGCTTTTCCAAGTTAATAAATCAAAGTTCAGCTTCAGCTAGTTCCCTGTCTTTCCTGATAAACTCTCTGATCCATGATTTAGTTAACACCTGATTTGTTCAACAGAGCACTCTGGTTCTCAGGTACGCTGTGAGAGTTTATGAAACTCACATGATTTTTCCCTTCTGTCCCTGACCCCTCAGGTCATTTTTTTTTAAAATTAGTTCTCCATTTCAAATCTCGAAGCATGTCCAAGCTCTAATTCTTTTTCCTTTCCTCTTGTTGGAGAAGAACTGTTTTTTCTAATTAACTGTAAAAAATGAAAGGCAACATAGCCTATCATTTCCTATTGTGTAAATATGAAGAGAAATATAAGATAACTGGGGGAATAAAAGCATCAGAGAATCTATTTGGGAGAATCTCTCTTGCAGCATGCTGTTATTACTACCTATCCTGAGATCTTAGTAAGGAAATGGTATGGTAGAAAGGAAATATCAAGGTTTTAAAAAAGGCTGAATTTAGGGCATATTTTATTCAAATTCCACTGAATATATGCTGTCTAAAACGAACACTGGGAAATGACAAAGGTTGTTAAGAGATACAAATCACCATGGTAAATAAATATATTTAATAAAATAATACATAAAAATAAAAACACAAAAATAAATCACAGTTCATTAACACATTTGAAGAAAATCTTAACCTGAGTTTTTCAGGCTACACATAAGCTAAATATAAACGCCAAGGTGGATCATTTCCAGGAGCTCGGAGAACAAGTCTACCCTAAGAGAAAGGCCTGAATTCATGCAGAACTTGAATTCAGAACCAGCATTCATTACTGATCTTCTCTGGGGGAAGGGGTGTACCCGCGCTGGGTGCTTATACATTTTCACATTTAAGTGGGTCTTCAAGTAAAAAGCTAAAAGCTATAAAAGGCAGACAGCAGCTGGCAAAGAGATAAGGAGGGGCTCAGAGATTAAAAGCATCAAGGTCCTCACTACGAAGTCGGACGCAAAAGGCCAACTCTGATGAGGTTCGCAAAAGGAGCCCTGCGGAAAGTCACCAGCTAACACGTACTCTCCAGAAGGACAGTCAGATCCTCGGCCACCCCCGCCTCCATCCCCGCAGCTCGCATTCAAAATGGCGCCACCGCCCCGCCCGCCCCTGACGGCCGTCGAGCCCGCGCGCGCCCTGGGCGGCGGGGGTGCCGGGGACGCGACCGGGCACGCGCGCGGCGTCAAGGCGGCTGCGCGCCTGCGCGAGGGCGGGCGGCGGGCGCGCGCGCAGCGGGGGCGGGCTCTGCCGAGCGCCAGGCTGCAGCGGCTGAGCTGGACGTGTCCGCGAAGATGGCGGGCCGGGTGAGTGCCGGCCCCGGAGCTGCGGCTCGAGGCTGGGAGGCCGGGCTCGCGCGCACCTGGAGGTTCAGACAGCCCCAGGGGAGGGGAGTGAGTCTGAGCAAATGGAGCGTTGGAGCGGGCGGCAGGGCAGAGATGGTGGGCAGGGGCAACGGTGGCAGGGGATTAGTCCTCCTCAGAAACTCCATCCCCTTGGAAGCTCGAGGGGAGGTGACCCCCTCGGTACCCGGGTCTCCTGTGTCTCCCTTAATTCTCCCTCTCAATCCTTTGAGGCTTGTCCCCCTTGCTCTCAAGGTAGCCGCAGGATCGTCGCCGTCCCAGCCCCGTCTGAGGTCTTGGGGGGTTTCTCTGCACCCCTTTGCGAAGGCTCATTAGGTGCAGCCTCTGGAATAACTGCGGGGTATCTGGAATAACTGCTGCATGGAGGGGAGGGCTGTGGCAAGGACTATTAGGAACCCATTTCTGGTTCTTCACAAGGAAAAGTCTTGGGAAAGGAGGAGGGGGTGCAAATGACTTTTAGTGTTAAACCCCGGTCAGTGGGGGTGGGGTGGGGGGAAACGTGTCACTGCCGGATCACGGCAGTGATCTTAAGCTTGCAGTGGGGCTGGATTTGGGGTGTCGCGTTTTGCACTTACGAATGACAGTCGTTTAGAATGCAGCAGGATATGTTGTAGTTTCAGGGTTTTAAATTTTACTTCCTCCTTTAGCCTCAGATCGCGGTGTAGTATGGGTTTGGCGCGGGGCGATAGGGCTGGTTCTGTGCTATACTGCAGTGTGTGTTGAGCAAAAACCTCTCTGAGGATGGATCCTGCTCAGAGATTACACAGGTCAGAAACCTGGGACATTAACTGCGTCATTAGGGGATAAGGATGTGCTTGACTGATTTATTTCTACTGGAATATTTGAATAAGTTTGCATAGATTATGTATAAACGCAAATATCCTCTGTAAAGGAAATTTTAAGTCATGAGATTCCAGAATGAGAAGAGACCTTAAAGGTCATTTAATTCGTCCTTTTCCTCTTCTTTTCCCCATAGCCTCCCCTTTTATCTACAGCTACTCTCCACCTGAGCTTCAGATTCTGTCTTTTCCCACCTTCTAAAGTACCCCACTCTGGTGTATTCACCTGCTCCCTCTAAACAACAAACTCAGGCTTTTCCCATCTTAAACAAACCCTCTCTCCACTCCCACAGCTGTCACCGTTTCTCTTCCCACTTTACAGCCAGAAATCTTGATAGAGTTGTTTACATTTATTTGTCTCCCATTTTTTTTTTTTACCACCTACTCACCCCTCAACCCACTGCAGTCTGATTTCTAGCCTTATTATCCCACTGAAATGTGTCCCTAAACTTAATTGACATTTCTCATTCCTTTTCTTACTGGATGTCTCAACAGCATTTGACATTGTGGACCATTGCCTCCTTCGTGGAAAATGCTCTTCCCATGGCTTCTCTGAAGGCTTGCTCCTGTTTTTAGCCAGACCTTTCTTTTGCAGACTCACCCTCCTCTACTGTGTTATTCAATGCAGATATTCCTCAAGGCTCTCTTCTCACTGTTTATTTTCTCCCCAGGCAATCTCTTCTAAGCTGAACCTCAACTACTATCTATATGCCAATGATTCTCAATATTTTACTGCCAATCCAGACCTATTTAGAAGTTCCAGATCAATATGTCAAACTATTTAAAACCAAGGCACCTCAGACTCGACTTGTTCAAATTTAAACCCATAGTCTTAGCCCACCTAACTAGTTCTTTTACTTTGTTTCCTAGTTCAGTGAATGGCACTGCAGTCACTCATTTATATAGGCTGGAAACCTTGGGGGATTAGGAGTGGGTCATCCTTTATACTTCTCTCTCACCATATCCTCTGCCCCCAGGTAAAATTCATCACTGAGTTCTGTCTCCCCCTTTCCTCCAAAAGAGGGTATTATTAGGGCTGAAGAATCTGGCTTGGGCTTTGCTGCTTTAAACTATATCCAGATCACCCACTGGACTAGTCACATGGGTTCTGTCATTTTACCATCCTAAAAATCTCTCCAATCTGTCCACCTCTCTACATCTTCATTTCCACCTCCTTTTCCCAAACTACTATCCTCCTGGCCTCCCTGGAGGGAAGCTCCCAAGTGGTCTCCTTGTGGCATTCACCAGGTTGATTGTTCCAACCCATGCCCTTTGCTACTTAAACCCCTCCCTCAGTAGCATCTCCTTACTTTTGGAAGAAAACCAAATCCTTAACTGGGCCTTTAACGCCCTTTTTGGTTCCGCTCCTGCATCTCACTCACCCCCTTACTCTCTATACTCAGGTTATATAAGTCTTTCAGTTCCTTGAACCTCTTACCACAAGGTCTTTGCATGTGCTGTTTCTTTTGTGATGTTCTGCCCCCAGCCATTTACCACCTACTCATAGATCACTCAGCTACTCAAGGGAGGCCTGTTCTGATCCCGCACTGAGTCAGGATCCTTTGTTAATACGTTCTTGAAGAAAGGTATTCCTTTCCTTAGAGAGTTATCTATCTGTCATTTAAAATTTATTAGTTTGGTTATTAGACTTTACCTTCCATGGAAGCAGAGACCATGTTAGGTTTTTACTCACTATCATCATATGTGTGTTACACCTGTCTGGGACCTAGGTGCTCAATACATTTTTGTTGAAAATTAATCTAACCTCTGTTTTAATACTCTGGTGATAGAGGGTGCATTGCCATAGAGCTAGCCCATTTTAGTGCCATGTTAAAAAGGTCTTTTTTATATGGAGTTCCACATGACTTTTATACATCGATACTATTTTTGCTGTTTAGAGCTGCATATCTCTTTCCATATGATAGTCTTTAGCTCTTTGAAAACAGGTACGTACCCTCAGATTTTCTCTACTGAAAGTTAAACATCCCCAGTTCCTCAAATATCCTGTATTCCAAACCCTTCATCATTTAGGTTACCTTCTTTTGGAAATGTTCTGTTCTGTCAGTGTTTTTTCTAAAATGTGCTCAAGAGTCTAACAGAGAGATCAGTGAAGAATATATTTGAAAATTATTCTCTTAAGCTGGACACTACCGTTATTAACACAGGCTAAACTTGTATTTGTTTTTTTCTGTGATAAATCGTACTCTCAGTCCATACTGAGCTTATAGTCAATTACAACTCTCATGTTCTTTTAAATTCAGTCCCCCCTGCCCACATTCTTGGTATTGTGCAATTTTATTGAATCTAAGTGTAAGACTTTACATTTATCCCATTTACAATTCTTTTTTTTTTTTTTTTAGGTCTGGGCAGGGTACTTGTTGAAGGTTTTCTTGATTCTTTCATACTATGCAACATAGTAGCCCTCTCTTCCAGTTTTGTTTGATTTGTAGGATTAATAATCATGACTTCTGTATCTCCATTCTAGTCACTGATAAAAGGTAGAATAAGATTGGGTCAGAAATAGCCCTTGAGCATACTGCTGGAGGCCCTTCTCTGGGCTGGCACACACCAATATGCTGTTGGCACCTACCATTGCTTAATTACAAGTGTATCTCACTTAGTCTTGACGAAACCACCCTGCAAGGTAGGTTAACTTTGTTTTACTCAGCGAGAGGGGGTCAGTAACTTGTCAGGATTTGTGCCAGATTCACTCACAGCCAGCAAGAAGCAGGGTCAGAATTTGAACTCAGGTCAGTGCAACAACTTAGTTGCAAGGCTATGAAAAAGGAGATTTACCTTTTTAGAGCCTGCTGTCAAAAGTTTAATTTTCAAAAACTACCTTCTACCTTTTGTAATATTTGAACACTCGGCCCATCTCTGATTGTCTTATCTTTTCTTCCTATAGCTATAATTGTGTAACAACTACCTGTCCATGTTTAACGGAGTTAGCCTTGTTTTAATACTCTTAAAATGAGTTCTGTATTCCCTTTTTGTGGGAGAAAAGCTATCTTGGTTAGTTAATTTTGGCATTCTGACATCATCTTGTAAATGGTGTTTATGTTCACTCTGTAATTGAAGATTTATTGTATCACTGTTGCTGTTGATAACATTAGTTACCTGCATATTTTGTCCTTTGCTTTTCTTGGCCAAAAAAGAAAGCCTCGTATTTAGTTTATCTGGGAAATTGAATGAAATGTGTGATGTTATTCAGTATATAGCATCTAGGTCATCAGAACCTGATTAATCCCTAAAATACTTTAAAGCCTCTAATCCTAAAAGTAAAGAACCTAAAAAATAATTTTTGTCATTGCTTTATACATTATTGTATATGAGAAAAATTTGGAATGACAGATTGGCTACATTTTATAACATGATCAGTTAATTTAAACTTGATCTGGTTCCTTTTGTCCTTTCAAAAGATTCAATTAGGTAATAGATTTTCTCAGCTGTTTAAAATTTTTTGCTGGTAATAAGTAGGTTCTGAAGTTATAATTCTTATTACTTACATTGAACATAGACTCTTACTTATAAATGACCTCCATATACAGATGGCTGCCACTGCCCTAGGCCTTCATACCATCTTTCAGAACTTTCATGCTTCAGCTGCTCTGGAATCATGGAATCAGAAGCGCAGGAAAGAATCTGAAATGTAGTCTTAATAGCTTAGGAGAGCTGACTCTAGGAAGGAAGAGGCTCCTTAGTAAAGCTACTCTGGTGTTGCTTTCCAGGCCCCTCATGTGGTCAACCCACTCCTGGAAAAAAAAAAAAAAGGAGAGAGAGAGAGAGAAGAAGAAAGGCTTTCCACATTGCCTGAACTTTTTTGTACTGTCTTTTAAAATTTCCAGAAATCTTACTTATTGGAGACTTAGCTGTTCCTTTCTGAAAATATACATACATTAATACAAATAAAACCAATGGACTCTCTTCATAAGTTCTTATACCTAGTTGAAGTCATTTGTTTTAAGAAATAGGAGTAAGATGACGTTAAATAAGGACTTGCTTAGAAATTGAAAGGGGTTTATAAAGATGTTAGAGGTAAAATTTACCTAATCCAACATTTCGAGTAGGGCAGACTAGTATATTTCATACCAGCATAGTGAAGAATCTTTTGTGGCCTAGTCCAGAAGTCTAGCCATTTATAACATTTTATGAGTGAATGACATTTTTACCAAATAACTGACTTTCAGATGAAATTTTGGAACACAAGTCATGAATCAGGGACAGCTCATGGGCAGTACCATAAGTCAAAACAAATAATATAAAATGTTTCATAGTCCCATTTCCTAAATCAGAGTTTTGCTGTCCAAAGAGTATCAACTTTCTGCAATCTTATATGCAGTAGTTACTGTTTTTATATATCACTTTAGTGGAGATTTTATAAAACATCTTCAAATGCAATACATTTTAGAAAGAAAAACTGAACTATTTCTAGCACTATCAAATAGCTTCTTCTTTCTGAAACCCAGAGGAATTTATGTTTAAGATGGATATATTCTTTTTTCAAGTATTTAAGTCAAGGTGCAAAGATGTAAGGTGAAAGTATCTTACTGTTGAGAATTCTTGAACTGGTGGAACAGTGAACCCTTGGAAACACCTGCATTGGCAATACACCTGTCACTTGTTAAAATGTTGTTCTTAAGGGCCCATACTCTGGGTATGGTGTTTTAGGTAAAAATCTCTTAATAGATCCTTTATCGTACTTCAGTATTAATACCCTTGAATGGGCTCTGAGACCTACCTTACACTGCCTTCATTTTTTTGGTGATTTAAACTCATAATTTCTAACTTCTTTTTTTTTTTTTTTTTTTTGTGATGAAAACTAGAAATGCCTGTGTGACTATAACTTTCTAGCTCTATGCATTTTAAACAAGTACAATTCATATATACCTTAAGAAGTTTTAAGCATACTGAAAAGTATAGCAAATAATATAACATATACATATATCCTTGTGCTCACCATCCAGATTATAAAATTGTTTACATATTGTTACATTTGCTTTATATCTTTAATTTTTAGAAACAAAGCATTACAGATCCAGTTGAATCCCCTTTGTATCTCTTCTTGATTCCACTAACCTTTCCCAGAAATAACCACTGTCCTAAAGTTGGTGTAAATCTTTTCTATTCACATCTATGTATGCTTGTGCCCATAACTAGTATATTATTTTGTGTGTCTTTAAAATGCATATAATAGTGTCATTACTGTATATTTCTTTCTGCATCCTGCATTTTTTCATTTAAAATGGTGATTGAAATGTAGTCATGTTGGCATTATATAGAGCCAGTTAACTCTGCTTACTGTGTGGTATTCTTTTTTGTAAATATACCACATTTTCCTGTTTTCTTATCAGAGGACAACTTAAGTGGTTTTCAATTTAATTTTCCTGGTGTGTGCATTCTTGTATATGTCTCCTTACATAATATGTAAGAGTTTCTTTAGGTTATGTGTCTAGAGACATGGACATATACCCTATGTAGAATTGCTGCATAGAATTTCTGAGTGATCAGTTACCTTTATCTTTACCTAGTTATACCAATTTTGCACTCTTAACGTCAGAATATGAGTACCTTCATGTCCTCTCCAGCACTTAATGCTGAAGACATTTTAATTTTTACAATATGATAGGTGTAAAATAATTTTACTGTTTAAATTTGCATTTTTTCCTGATTACTTAGTGAGATCAAGCATTTTTCATATTGGTCATTGGAATTTCCTCTTCTGTAAATTACCTTTATTTATCCTTTGTCCATTTTTTCTGTTGAGCTGTTCAATGGTGATCTTTTCCTGTCTGCAGAGTTTTAGATTTAAGTTTTATTGTAGTTATAATTACTCATTTTTTAACCTGTATGATTAGTGTGCTTGTATGTTTTAAAAGATATCTTTCTTTTAAAAGTCAGATTTTCCTTTAAAAGGTTTAGTGGCTTGCTTTTCACACTTTGGTGTTTAATTCATCTGGAATTTATTTTTGTGTTTGGTGTGAATTAGGAAGCTAATTTTATCTTTTCCATATGTATAAAATCAATTGTCCTGATATTTACTGAGTCCATCCTTTTTTCCACTGATTTGTAATGTATCTCTGTTTTATATCCACTCTAAGTCTGGAGTCTATTCTGTTTCATTACTGTTTGTCTATATGTGTACCAGTACTGCTGTTTTTATTACCTTTAACTTCAGAGTTATTCTTGCTATCTGGTAGGGTTAGCCCCCTTCTTAATTGTCTTCGTTTTGCATTTTTGGCCCTTTTCCAGATGAATTTAAGGTGCAACTCAATCCCTCCTCCTTTAAAAACATTTCTTGTCTTTAAATTTAATCTTTATTGCCATTGATTTTGACCTACATTGTTTTCTTATTTTACAAGGGCATACACAATGATCATTTCAATAAAATTTAGCGGATCTATTCTAGGAAGCTGATTTTTTTCTTTTACTTTTTTTTTTGACATTAAGCCAAAAAGTGCTAATAATTTATTGCAACTTTGTGCTCTATTGATTTGAAATCAAATGAGTTAGCACCAGCTGTTTATGAGTAATGCAGGATGTTTTAGTCCTTTGCTAAATTTGGAAAGAGGTGCTAAAATTCTGATATATTTTGTACTAGCTATATAGATCTTTGGTAATGGAGTAAATTATTAAAGTAAGAAATAAGTTGTCATTTTTTGAAATCCAACATTCACTTATTTTTTTTTAGAAAACCACTAATAAAGAGAATTTTAGAATTTCAGTGGATTTTTAAAAGTTGTAAAGTGTTTTTAGTATTATGTGCATATGAACCAACATTTTCTTACTTGGTTTGATGAGCAACAAAAATAGAAATTATCACTAATGCTGGGTCTTCCAAAAAAAATCTGTATGGGGAGATTAAAACAATTTAGTTATCCTAGTTGCTCTCCTAGAGAATTATACTGACCAAATTTTGTGAGATAAGCTAGCAGACTTAGATTCTACTGTTTCGAACAGAGCCTGGCATGAAAGTAGTACTTAGTACATGATTGTTGAATGGATGAATGACCATTTATTTCTCAATACCTTAATAAATTATCGTTTTTGACAATGTAGTTGGAATTTTAATGTTATGTTCTCTGCCAAGCTATTGAATACTCTACTGTTGTTTTATTCTGTTATCAAAGCCATTAATAATATAGCATAGATCTAACTTTAAACAGCTGCTGGCCTCTGATGCAGTCCTTTTTTCCGACCTGCAGATGCTGAGTCTGATAACTTTTTGTTTATATAGGCTTCAAATCAATCTACCAATTATCAAGCATCAAAATACACTTAATTATATTTATCAAGTTAAATGATGAAATGGAGCAGAAGCATTATTGCAGCCTTTTTTCCACATTTTTTCTCTCCTGTGGTAGAAGGAAATTAACCTGTCATTATTTCTGTTTTTATGAAGTTTATTTCTCTAAGTACAATGATTCTCAAAGTGCGGTCTGTAGACCAGCTAATTGGCATCACCTCAGAGCTTGCTAGAAGCATGGAGTCTCCAGCCCCACCCAGCTTATTAGATTGGAAACTCAGGAGGTCTGCCCCCTGCAGTTGCTTAACATGTTTTCAGGTGATTTCTGATGTATGCTAAAATTGAGAGCTATTGACAGGTTTTTGAGATCTCCAATTTAGTTTCTTACAAATTGTTGAAGATTTTTTTTCTCCCAGATTTCCTTCCAAACGTGTACTCAACCTTGTTATTTCCAGATTTCAGGGTTATTATCTTTTCATTCCTTTAATGCCTTCCCCCATTCCAATTTTCAGACTTTTATAAGACAGCATAGTTATCTCTTGCAGTAGAGTAAATTAGGTACCCTGACTCACATTTCCATAAAAACTGTTTGAAATGCTAGATAGCATGGTAACTATAATTAGTTAAAAAATATTGTATTCCTAGAATTTTCTAAGACTGTAGATCCTAAGTGTTCTCAACACACACACACCCAAGATGGTAATTATGTGAGGTGATGGATATGTTAACTAGCTTGATTGTGGTAATCATTACACAAGGTGTATTTGTATCAAAACACCACATTGTATGCCATAGGCAAAATTTCCTAAAGCTGAACATATGCGCATATGCCCATGACCCAGCAATTCTGCTGGAGGAGGTGGATGTGTAGGGGTGTAGCTATCCAATAGAAATGCATACGTGTATTATTCAAAGGACATGTACAAACATGTTATTAGCAACAGTATTCATGATTAAAAGCTGGAAACAACTCATGGATAAATAATGGTGGTATATTCATATAATTATATACTCCAAAAAGCAAGGAAAATGAATGAACTGTTGCTACATGCAACAGCATGGATGAGTCTCACAATCATAATATCGAAGGGTAGAAGTCTGACACAAAGTAATATGTGCTATATAATTACATTTATGTAGTTTTCAACATGCTAAACTAATCTGACTGATTTCTGTCTCTGGTGGTAGAAAACAAGATGGTGGTTATCTGTGGTTGGGGGTGAAGGGCTAGTGACTAGGAGGGGGCAGCATGGGATGCTGGTAATGTTCACTTTCTTGAACTGGGTGTTGGTTACCCTGGGTGTGTTCACTTTGTAGAAATTCATTGAGCCAAGCACTTACAATGTATGTACTTTTTTGAATGTATACTTTCTTCAGTAAACAGTTGATTTAAAGAATGGTCATTTTTTCCCTTAAACTAGGTGGTAGGTACATGGTATTTGCTTCATGGTGTTTTATATCTTACATTTTTTAATGAATATTTTGGTCTTACTCAGTATTCAAAAATCCATTGTTAATTGAGCATCCCCTGCATGGTGCACAGTGCCTGGGACATTATAAATATTCACTAAATATTTGTTCCATTGAATAGAATTAGGCTAGTAATTCCTTTTTGCCTTCAACAGCCAATTTCCTACTCAATTATTTATAAATAATTAGTTCTAAATAAAAATATATATGATACCATTATATAATGCTTATACTTATTATCAAGCTGAATTTATTAAATTAAGTGAGAAACTTCTCAGTATTACCAGCACTTGCATCATGAATTAACATGTTTAATTATAGTGACTCAAATTAACATCAGCAATCTAGATTAGTATGGATGTAAGTCAATAGATTTTACTGCTTTGAAGATAAAAAGTTTATTAGATGTTCTAATATTTTCAGGTGTCTCACTTTTTTTTATTTGCTTTTGAACAATTGGAATCACAGCTAACTTCTCTTAACACTCTGTGTTCCTACTTCTGTACTGTGCTTGCTTCTTGCCTAACTTGCATTTTTACTTTCTGCTTTCTTGAATGCCCTGTGTCTCACTAAGGGAGGAGTCTGTAGGTATGAGACTTAGTGGTTGGAACTGGGGAGAGGCTTTAAGCCTTGGATTCTTGTTCTCATTCCTTCTCCAAAAATTCTCTCCCTCTTTACCCTTCAAAAATAACATAGGTGTAAACCTTTCATCAGGATGTTAGGTTTTTTTTTTTTTTTTTTTTTTTAAGAAAAAGCTTCACAAACATTGCTTTGATTTTTAAGAACGTTTAGAGTAAACTTTTCAGATTAAGAGCACCAAGTTACTAAATAAGAATATCTTAAATGGAATGAATGGTGTTTTACAGTTTTGAAAACACCTTCACAGATCTTTTCTTGTTAGGATTCTCACAGCAACCTTATGAGTTGGCACTCTCAAAATTCAGTTCAACGAATAAATTTCAACTAACAAAAAAATCCGCAGCTGTCATCATACTTAGTGGTGAACACCGAAAGCTTCCCCCATTAAGACCAGAAACAAGATAGCCATGTCTGCTCTAACCATTTCTATTCAACCTTACATTGGAGGTTCTAGGTAGGGCAGCTTTTCAAGAAAAAAGGGGGAGGGGGGGGCATTCGGATTAGAAAGAAAAAAAAACTGTATCTATATACAAATGATATGATTTTATGTACAGAAAATCCTAAAGAATCTATTAGAAAAAAACTGTTAAAGCTAATAAATGAATCCCATAAAGTTGTAGGATACAAGATCAATATACAAAAATCAGTTACATTTCTATACACTAGCAATGAACAATCTGAAAATAGAATTAAGGAAACAGTTCCAGTTACAATAACATCAAACAGAACAAAATACCTATGAATAAACTTAACTAAGGAAGTGCAAGATTTGCACATTGAAAACTACAAAACGTTTTGAAAGGAATTAATGATCTAAATAAATGAAAAGACATCTTCTGAGAAGGAAACATAGGTGAAAATCTGTTCATGGATTGGAAGACTTAATATTGTTAATATGGCAGTACTCCCCAGATTGATCTATAAATTCAGTGCAACCCCTATCTAAATTTCAACTGCCTTTTTGCCAGAAATGAGTGAGCTGGTCCTAAAATTCATATGAACTAGCAAAGTCATTTTAGCTACAACAATTTGAAAAAGAATAAAGTTGGAGGACATACTTCCTGATTTCAAAACTTGCTACAGAGCTACAGTAATCAAGATGATGTGACAGTGGCAAGAGGATAGTCATATAAGCCAATGGAATAGAATTGAGAGTCCAAAAAAAAAAAAAAAAACCAACCCATACATTTGTGGTTAATTGATTTTCAACAGGGTGCCAAGACCATTCAGTGGGGGAAAGAATAGTCTTTTTAGCAAATGATGCTGGGACAACTGGATACCTACATGCAAAAGAATGAATTTGGACCCCCTATCTCACACCATGTACAAAAATGAACTCAGAACGGATCAAAGAATTTTTAGAAGGAAGCATAGATGAAAATCTGCTTGACGTTGGATTAAACTGTTTTTTTTAAAGATACAACACAAAGCATAAGCAACCAGAGAAAAAATAGATAAATTGGACTTAATCAAAATTTAAAAATTTCATGCATCAAAGGACACTATCAAGAAAGTGAGGAGACAACCCACAGAATGGGAGAAAATATTTACAAATCGTATGTCTGATAATGGTCTAGTGTCCAGAATATATAAAGAATGCTTACAACTCAGCAATAAAAAGAGACTCAAATTAAAAATGAGCAGAGGATTTGAATAGATTTTCTCCAAAAAAGATGCGCAAATGACCAATAAGCACGTGAAAAGATGTTCAACATCAGTCATTAGAAAAATTCCAACCAAAACCACAGTGAGATATTAACTTCACACCCACTAGGATGGCTTTAGTTGGAAAAAAAAGTGTTGGTGATGATGTAGAGAAATTGGAACCCTCATACACTGATGGTGGGAATGTAAAATGGTGAAGCCACTGTGGGAAACAGTTTGGCAGTTTTTCAAAAAGTTAAACATAGAATGAGCCAGCAATTCTCCTAGCTATATAACCAAGTGAATTGAAAATATATGGTCACGTAAACTTGTACTTGGATGTTCATAGCAGCATTATTCATAATAACCAAAAAGTGGGAATAACCCAATGTCTATCAGTAATGAATAGATAAAACAAATGTAGGTTATGCATACAATGGAATATGATCCAGTCACAAAAAGGAGTGGAGTATGTCACACACTCCAAATAGAGGATCTTGGAAACATAATGCAGGGGGAAGTGTATAGCTCAGTGGTAGAGCACATGCTTAGCATGCACAAGGTCCTAGGTTCAATCCCCAGTACCTCCATTAAAAAATAAATAAACCTAGTTACTTACCCCTCCCCTCAAAAAGAGAAAACATAATGCTAAGTGAAAGAAGCCAGTCACAAAGATGACAGATTGTATGATTCTATTTATATGGAATGTTCAGAATAGTCAAACCCATAGAGATAGAAAGTAGATTAGCGGTTGCCAAGGGATGAGGGAGAGGAGAATTGGAACTGACTGCTGATAGGTACAGTGTCTCTTTTTGGAGTGCTGGAAGTGTTCTGGAATTAGACAGTAGTGATGATTGCACAACATCGTGAATAAACTAAAAACCTCTGAAGTGTACACTTTAAAATGATGAATTTTGTGTCATGTGAGTCTATTCAGGCAGCTGTGACAAAATACCAGAGACTGAATAGCTTATAAACAACAGAAATTTATTTCTTACAGTTTTGGAGGCTGGAAGTCCAAGATCAAGGTGCCAACATGGTTGAGGGCCCTCTTCTGGGTCACAGACTTCGTGTTGTATCCTCACATGGTGGAAGGGGCAAGCTAGCTCTCTGAGTCCTTTTTTATAAAGGCACTAATTCCAATGATGAGGCTTCTGCTCTCATGACCTAATCACCTCCCAGAAGCTTCACCTTCTAATACCATCACCTTGGGCATTATGTTTTCAACATGAATTTGGGAAGACATAAACATTGAGACCATAGCAGAAGTATATCTCAAAAAATGCTAATAAACACTTCAACTAAATGTTGCATATATTGGCATGCCAGAGCTTAGAGTCATGGTGCTCAAATATAAAGTTTAAGGCAGCTGGTGATATGTAGTGATAAGACTGTTGAAGAAGCACAAATAATAGAGATATAGGAAATACCCAGTCTTACTAGGAACCAGGGAGTTTCATAAACTTGGCTTTGCAATATGAGTAAAATATCCATAGGTGGAAGGGGTTTAGAATTGGGAATTCAGGCAAAAGAGACAGTGTAAATAAGGTGCCGAGTTGGGAATTTGAAGTACATGGGGTCAGGGTGAGACACTAACATAGATGATGCAGAAAAACAAGGGTAGATTCTGCCTAAGTGGTTATGAGTATAATGGTAAGGAGTTTGGGCTTTGTTATTTAAGAATCACATTTTTAGTTTTCGGTAACGTCTGGTGGCAGAGGGAAGACTGAATTGGAGAAGAGAAATCAGTCAGGGAAACTGATTAGGTTATTGCAAGTTTTTGTTTTTTGGGTTTTTGTTGTTGTTTGGAGGGAGGTGATAAAGGCCAAATTAGATCAACAGTTGTGAGGATGGAAGGGAGAAATCAAATCCAAGTTACAGTGCAGAAGTAGAATTAACAGGTCTTGGCTCCACTTGTGTGTATGTGTGTGCACATGTGCGTGTATTAGGTGATTAAGGGAAAAATGACCTTGAAATTATGAATTTGAGGGACTTGAAAGGACAGTGATGGTGTTAACAGAGATGAGGACAGCCAGAGAAACAAACTAAAGTGAATACTGAGGCTAGAGAGATACCACTGGATCTGGCAATGAGAAAGACATTAGTGATTTGGAAGACAGAGCCATTGCAGTAAAGTGGTTGCTGGAGAGGATTTCAAAGGATGGTTTTAGAAGATTGCCATAGGATGAGAAAATAGGAGGCAGGAAGGGAGACTTGAGAAGTTTGGTTGTAAAGTGAAGAGACAAAAGGTTGATAATCTGAAGTAGGAGAGTTAAGGGAATTTTGCTTTTGAAGTGACTATGAGAGGTGTAGACATGTCTCTGGATGGAGAGAGGCTTACTGGCAGTGACCCAAGAGGCGAAAGAGCAAAGGTTGGATAGACAGGTTGGGATCAGACCTACAGGTGAGAGATTCTATCTCCCTATACATTTGAGATATGTGCCTTAAGCTGGTTCTGTAAAATTAAGACTAGAATGTTATGATCCTTGAATGTGACCAAACAGAAGCTCCTTTATGTACTTGAATCAAATTGGCGGTAGCTTGTAGCATTAAAACACACCATCTTTAGTTTATTCACCTGAAAATTTGATTTTTTTTCTCTTCTCTAAGTGTGCAAAATTCAGACTGAGTCATATTTAAAAAAATCATTTAGAGAGAAGTAATTTTCCTGTGTTATGAGAAAACAAAAATGTTAGCTAGAGTGAGGCAAATAATGTTAGGTTTTGGCAGTAAGAAAGAGAATTGTGGGCTGGGATGCCTGCAGGTGTGTAAAGCTCTTAAAACAGTGCCTGGCATGTAATAAGCTCTCAAAACACATTAGCTATTATTATTAATACCACCCCCAAGCCACCAAATGGGTAGTCAGTTGTCTCAGTGCCATTTAGTGAATAGTTCAGCTTTCCTCCGCTAATTCTAAATCTCGTATGTTAAGGTCTCACCTGGTTCTATTTCTAGGTTGTTTGTTCTACGCCATTGAACTGTTTCTGTACTAATACTACATTTTAAAAATTATTGTGTATAGCATGTTTTGATGTCTAGTAGGGGCAGTCTCCCTCATTCATTCTTAAATTTTTCTTGGCTACTTTCACAAATAAAAAAAAATTTTTTTTGCCGTCTCATTTTGCCTTCTGGATTTACTTTGCCAGTTACAGTTTAGATTGAATTTGCTTAAGTCCCACTGGGATTTTGCTTATAATTACATTAAATTTATAGGTTAATTTGGAGTTGATATAGTATTGAGTCATTGCATGCAATGACATCATATATCTCTACATTTATTTGGATATTCTTTTGTGCTTCTGTTGGTTTTCTTCATATGGGTCCCACACATTTTTTGCTAAACTTCTTTTCTACACATAAAATTTTGTTGTTTCTGTTGTAAATGGAATCTGTTATCTCTTTCTTATTTATAGCCAGATTTTTAATTACAGTTGACCCCTGAACAACATGGGTTTTGAACTGCACTGCTTGACTCCACTTACATGAAGATCGTGGATTTTTTTTTTTTTTCAATAAATACATGCTACTCCATCCAGAGGTGGTTGAATCCATGAATGCAGAACCATGGTTTTGACTGTGGGAACTGTCAGTGCCCTTAACCCCTACTGTTGTTTGAGGGTCAACTATGTATATATTTATCTGCTGAGACAGGCATTCATTTCCTTCAACTTTCTAGATATATTTCTCCAAAATTTTAAAAATTCGAATATTTATTGAGAGCCTATTATGTGCTAAATATTGTTCCAAGTACTTCTCCAAATTTTAAGGTAATTTATTTTGAGGTATTGATAACTCTCCCAAATTAATGCAGTCTTGGAGAGGAAATTTATTCACAGAGCCAAGAATTCAGTTAACTGGCTTATGATTTAGTATTTATTTTGATGCTGAGTCATTGGTTAACCTGCCTGGTATAAATAAATTTTTAACTCTTTGGATAGTTATCAAAAGGTTCTGTGCTTCAGACCATATTTTGTAATTTCTTACTGAGTTTATTAAAAATGCTTTTAATTTATTTACAAAAATCCTTGTCACACTGTTTGTTGTCAAAGAAAATTAGATTTAACCAGTGATTTAATTATGAAGTAAAAACACACATAAACAAATGAGATCTTGTATTTCATGAGTAATGACAGTGTCCTTCTATTATGCATGTCCTTCCAGTTAATTTTCCTAATGTGTAAGGTCATCACTGTCTATGCAGAAACAAACAGGTATGAAATGAAATACACTATCAATTAACTTTATAAAATTTTTTTAATTTGGCTAGGAAAGTAACACCTATGTATATTTTTTAAATTGGAAAATGCAGAAAAGAAGAAAATAAATCACTCATAGTCCATATCCAGTCACAATTGTTTTTTACATTTTAGTGTGTTTTTTAGTTGGTTTGCTATACTTAAAATTAAACTGTAAAGTAAAATTCATATAATCCTGTGATTTGAATATTATGAGGATATGATATTTATTTAAGTGGATATATTTTAGTTTACATAACCATCACTTTGAAATAGGACTTTTAGTTCGCTTCTGATCCATCACTTAAAGTGATGTTGTGGAGAACAACTTTGTACATAAAAGTCCTCTTTATTTAAAATTATTTCCCTAAGATAAGGGTTATTTATTGTAAAAAACGTTTAGGATTGTGAAAAGTGAGTGTTTCACCTACATCTTCTTGTTTCACCTCAATGATAACTACTGTTAACAATTTAGTGTGTATCTTTTTTATTAAAAAACTTACTCTACATACTGCTTTATATCTTTTTTAAAACTTAGCCCTATATTGTGGACAATTTCGCTTGTCAGTACATACAGAGGTACCTTGACATTTTAAATGGCTGCATCGTTGTGATACTTTTAACCATGCTCCTATTTATGGCTGTGATTTTATTTAGCTATTACAAATAATTCTTTACTGAATATCTTTAAGATAGTTATAAAAATAGTTGAGATTTATTGAGTATTTACTACATCAAGTAAGTAAGAATTACCTCATTTAATCCTCTTGTATATGTGTGGGTGGGTGTGCATTTCTTCTTTTATTTCCATTCTCATATTTCCATTCCTGTCCATAGGGAGAGTGGAGTTTTAGATTAAATTTCTTTGCTTCTTAGCAGAAGGATTATTACAAGGAAAAAAAATCTTACTTACTCTTCTTAGGAGGAAGAATTGCCAATCTGATGGTTAGTATGGGACATTCATGCCAGGATTTGTAGGCTTTATACTTTCTCTTTCACATCTTGTTCCCAAGACTAGCAGGCCAATATGGTCAGCAACCTTAGACTGGCCTTTTAAAGGTAGATCTGGCCATTCTCCTAGTTCTCTGTTATTCCTACAGCTGGGATAAGGGGGACTGGTTGGGAAGTGAACTGAGTCTGTTCTGCAGACCTAGTTCTTTCTCTCCTCCAGGGGATGTACCTGAGTACAAACGTACGAACGTCTAGGTCTTTGTTGCATGACTGTGGGGACCTCACTTTGACCTTGTACCTAAACTATATTTTCTAGTTTGAACATTTATCCTATCTTTGCAATGGGAATTATTGGAGATTGCCCAGCCACTAAAAAAATCAGAACATCATTTCTCAATTTTAGTGAGGTACAACCTATATACAATAAAATACAGTCAAGATAACAGAACATTATCTCAGAATATTACTTCATGCCATTTTTGCTGTTCATTTCACCCCAACCCCAGGCAATCACTGATTTTTTGTGTGTGTGTGTGTGTGTTTGTTACTCTAGATTAACTTTGCCTCTTCTAGGATGTCATCAAATTACAAGATGAGGTTTACATAATGTAGGATGAACTCTTTTCTGCATCTGGCTTACTCAGCATTATGTTTTTGAGGTTTATTCATATTGTTGCATATATCAGTAGGTAGTTTTTTCCATTGCTGGGTAATATTCCTTTGTATGGCTATACCACAACTTGTTCATCAGTTCAACTGTTGGTAGATCTTTGTGTTATTTCAATTTTTGACTATTATGAAAAAGCTGTGAGCATTTGTGTACAAGTCTTTGTGTGGCTATATGTTGTCATTTATCTTGACTAAAAACCAAGGGATAGACCTACTGGGCCACATTACCCTTATAAGAAACTACATCACATCTTTGCAAGTACTTAACGTTGTCAGCCTTTTACATTTTTCTTTGTGTTTCCCTCCTCTCTCAAGACCAAAATGGGAACTCACTTTTTTTTTTCTTTTTCAATATAAATTTGTAAAGAAAATTTTAAGGCCCTAAAGGATGTGAAGAGGTTCACTTATGTGACTAGTTGTTGGTCTGAGATGGATAATGTGAAGGATATCCCTGCAGGCTCTTTGAGCGATTACTATTGGACATGCAAGTTTAGCTTACTTCTACCCATCACTTCTAGTTACATAGGACTTCCGAATTTTAACAGAAATTATTATTTCAGGGGTTTCTAACACAAAGTGATTCCATAGGCCTAAAGACGGGTATTACTGATGTTCTTTCTCGCGTTGTTCTGGAACATCCCAGGAGACTTTCTGCAGTGATAGCTGATAACCGCGTGTGGTACTCGAAATGTTACTAGTGCAGCTGAAGAACTGAATGTTTACATTTTAATTAATTTTAATAGCCATGTGTAGCTAGAGGTTACTTTATTGAACAGTGTAGTTCTAAAGTGTTATTTTTCAGGAAAGATCACCTGAAAAGACATAATTGAGTGAGACTTGTCCGCCGAGGGCAAGTTCATACTTTCTGTCCTACTTCCCTTTCCTGTGGGGGAATCTGTGACTCTAGGCAGAGGCAACTGGGCCTGAAGCACCACAGAGAAGACCAGTGGATTCATGAGCGTTGCAGTTACTTGTAATGAGGTCTTTCACTCAGGTGCTACATGCTTTGTTCTTCTTCTGTTTATTTTGCACCCCTCCCCAATTCTTTGGTAAACAGTAAAGCACATACTTAAAGGATCCAATTTTTAAAGTGGGACTTTGGACGAAATTATGTTATTTAATTTTGAAAACTATGCAGGGTTGCCCAGGAGTCCTGATTACCCCCCCCCCCCCATTTTTTGTCATTGTTTTATTAAGGAAAAGCCAATTCTTTCCACACTTTGAAAGTTTTCACGTAAGTAATGGTATGCAATGGTATAATTACTTCCACAAAAGTTTCCATTAAAGATTTGTTGAAATTTTTCATTCTTTTGAGTAGCAATGAGTTAAAAAATTTTTTATATTTCAAGTTGTTAATGAAAACATTTTATAGCCTTCAGACAGGTAAACATTATAATAACTCAGATAACTAAACTTATGTAGAATTGCCTATCAGTTTTGTATTTTCATTTCATAATAGCTATGTGGCCCTAGTGGCTGGACTTTTATCATTATTTCCTAGAGGTAAGGTCAATGTTAGAAAAATTGTGGAATTTTCCCTTGGTATTATTGTGGTAAATAAGCAGCTACTATTTATAGGGACTTTTATTTTGATGAGAAAATGAGATACCCTGCTTGGCTCACTGTGAAAACACAGATGCTTCTAGATTCCAGTAGGGAGGCCTTTTGCTCACAGCATCTGTTTCAGTTGGCCAGCCAGATGACTTCTGCAGATTTTTAACTCTTCTTTAAAGGCCACCACCTCTTTGACAAGTAAACAAATTTACAAATGAAAAGTTTAACTTAGTGTTTTGTAAATTTTTTCAATAACTTTGGTTACATCAATTCTGAACTTTGGCTACATCAATTCTGTATAATTTTGAACTATTAGATGATTTTAATTAAATTATATCGCTTCCTAAATAACCTTGAAATATCCTTTGTGTACATATTCTTTGACTTGTTTGTTCTGCAGGGGAGATAGATTTTTATTGATCCATAAGTTCATTTATTCAACAAATGTTTGATGAGCACTGACTGTGTGCTGGGCCCTATACCAGCCCTGGGAACTACAGACATGATCAAGATAGTCTAGGTCCTTGAGAAACTTACGTCTTTTATGCAACATAAACATGTAAACAAACAACAAAACTAGACTTGAGTTCTTCCGTTCGACGTTTATCTTATCAGGAGGGGCAGGTGTCTAGGAACATGTTCTAGAAAATGCAATGTCTGAGCTGAAAAATTGTGGAATAAGTTGGCTAGACAAAGGGGCTCAGAGTTAGGGGAGAGATAAGAATATAAAAGAAAGAAGCTTATTGGTGAAAGAGACCCCAGGGTAAGTGGGAAACAAAGTTCTGTACATTTTGGTCAGGTGTTTGGTCAAACTATGACTGTGGACCAAAAAATGCTGTCTCATTCAGAAAGCTAGCTATAGCCTAGACCTTACCTGTATCATACTCTAAATTAGTGATTTCCAGACAGTTTATCATAAATCTCATAAGCAAACAATGTTTTGATGATGTATCCCCAATATATATATCTATTGATTTATAAGTGATACACTCGTAGTATACATACATAGTAAAACATACAAAAAGGGAAAGGATGAGCTAAAGATGAATGTAGGAAATTCTCAGTCTTAATTTTATTTATTAATAATACAGAAAGCAAAGTGATGCTTTACTATTTTTTAAAATCTTAGTTTAATATTTTGTGGTACAACTATTCAGAAGTATATTTCTATATTCTTTGATACTTGATTTTAATGGCCGTCAAAGCATAGATTAAAATGGGAGAATTTAGCTGTACTTTTGAAATCATAATTATTTTCCCCCAGATTTATCTACCATTTATGGAAATGTTTTATTTAAATGTGTGAAATGTAGCCAATAAATTTCTGTTATCTGTTAGTTTTTCTTACAGACTACACAGAATGTATTGTACTTTTATAGTACTAATAAACAGGTTAAAAAAAATCACTGAAAAATCATTTGGTGATTTTTTAAAAGGTTACAAAATTCTGTTTCAACCTTTTTAAATAGAGCATGCGGATATGAGAGTTTTTATTTTTTGTTTGTTTTTAGGTAATATGCATTGTTTTCAATTGCAGCACACTTAGCAATGGAAATGTTTCTAAGTAACCATTTTTGAAATGCTCTATTAATTAGCACAAGTATTTTTTACTTTTTGTTTTGTTCTGGAAAAGCAGTTTCTAACATTTTTGAAACATTTTATCTTATAGGAGCAAAGTGAAATTTTTTTTTTTAATATTGTATTATTGTAGCATTTTTCCTTTTGGTAACCAGTGAATCTCTATATGGTTTAAAAAAAAAAAGATTTTGACACTGCTTCCTAGCCTTTTACGGAGTGTAGGAAAGATTCTGTATTGTACGGGTCTTGTTTAGATAAAGTTGACCTCGGTAACATCCTGAAGCACGCTGTGCACACCTTTGGCTCTGACTTAATATGCAGCAATAGTTCACCTGTGAATGAAGCACTGAGCAGCTTTCACATAACATGCTGTCTTTATAACTTTATTCTGGAATTATTCTTTTTATTCCAGTCAAAACAACCATTCCATGAGTGGTTACAGTTTCCCCATAAAGCACGTTGTTTCATTTACAGTTGAGACTATATCCTTTTCACTACATCTTTCCTTTTGTAACTCACAAAATTGTAGTTCTTGGTGTGTTTTGCAAATACCCTAAGATGAAGGAAATCTCTGTATTTTGATCCAAATATGTGACAGACTTCCCACACCCTATAATATGCCCTGATATCTTCAGCTCTTAAGGGTTTTCTAAGAGATTTTGACTCTATAATTACCAATAAAAGAATACTAGTTTGTCACCATTTTGTCTTCCATGAATCATTTCAGCCCTTTTTACTGTGGTTCATAGCTTCTTGTCTTTTCTTTCAGGAAAGCAGTTTCAACACTTATGTAACTTTAATACAACTTTGTGAATTGCTAGATTGAATAGCATGTCACTTTAAACATAGGTGGAAAAATTATACAAGTTTATCTTTTGCTATGAATATTTAATTTTTAAAGGCCTGGCAGATTGAGGACTTTATTAGTGTCATTAGGTTGTATCTTGAGGCAGAATATAAACTTAGTGTAGGGTTCTTCAATAAAAAATAAAATAAGTATGAATAGAAGTATTAATATTTTCTGCTTACATGCCAAAGGATTGTCTTGCAAACCCTTCAGACGCACGTATCCCACTTTAGAGACCACTGCTCTGAACAACTGGGGTATCTATACTGATAAATTAGCCTTTTCGTTAAAACAAAAATAAAGCAAAGAGTCATTTATTTTCCTCTATAAATTCATATTTGGGAGACAAATTCAAGAAACATCAGCTTTGGCTTGAGATTTGAAGAAAGAGCACTTTAATCATAAACAGACTATGAGTGTCATATTTCACTAACTAGGAAATCCTAGAGGATGGGTGGAAGGATTATTGGTTAAACACATTATCTGAAGAGATGTTTTCCTAGTAGCTGTTGTTCAAAAAGATTGTTAATTGCTGTTTTATATTAAATGTGCCCTGTAATTATTTTTGTTGGGAGGTATGTGGAGGATAGCTTTTCTTAGTCTGTAGGGAATATGGTTCATAGCCACTGGAGATCTCTTATGAAGAGATACTTTTTCATGATCTGCTTTATCCAGTTCATTGCATTTTTATCAGTCAAAGTTCTTTTCTTTGCAAGAAATAAAAAACCAATTCAAATAAGCTTCAACAAAAAACAATTTATTGACTCATAACCAACTTTCAGAACTGGTCTCAAGGGCTTTAACTTTGTTGTCAGGTCTGAGTTTCAGTGTCTGTCTGTGTCTCTGTCACCTTTGCTTTCTCTGTGATAGTTTTACTCTTTTACATCAGAAAGTCTTCCTTCATGTGGTCGTGACACAATGGAGAGTGCATTTCTTCTAGTGCCTGTCTATATAAAATGGATGGAATAGGACTCTGTGTGATTGCATGTGTGCTGTGGTTGGTGGGCCTCCAGAAGCACATGGAATGGAGAAGGAACAGTTTCCGACAGGCAGGGTTTGCTAATCACAGAGGAAGGGCCCTGGGAGTCAGAAACAGTAGGTAATTTACTACAGGTGATGGGGGAAGAGAGGACAGGAAGGCATAAAATAGTCTTGAAAAAATAAAAGATGACAGTTTTATTTTCCTAATCATTGATTCTTACAGAGTATGCAAGCTGCAAGATGTCCTACAGATGAATTATCTTTAACTAACTGTGCAGTTGTGAATGAAAAGGATTTCCAGTCTGGCCAGTGAGTATCTCGCTTTGTTTTCTTCTGACCTGCTAAGTGGTATTTAAGAAACTTCTAGAGAGTCCTTACTTTCTCTGGAAACATTTGAGGATAATTTTCTTTATTCCCCTTGCTGAATTGGAAAATGGAAGAGATGAGAAGGAGCTATATGTTTGATTTTATTGTGTCAAATTTTGATAAATATAATGTTTTCTAAATCATACATAGTTTTTTAAATATAACTTTATTTTTCCATCGATTTTTCTTAGCAGAATTAAACATACTGCTAAAATTGTATGAATCATGTATAGCGTAGTCATTAGGTTTTTGGCTCTGGAGTCAGATTGTCTCAGTTTGGATCCTGGTTCTGCCAATTACAAACTGGGTGACTGTGGATAAGTTATTTACCCTGACTGTGCCTCAGTGTCCTGATCTGTAAAATGGGGATGATAATATCTTCCTCAGGGTAGTTGTGGATATTGAGTTACAAGTAAAGCACTTAGAACAGTGCCTACCGGGGGGAGGGTATAGCCCAAGAGGTAGAGTGCATGCTTAGCATGCATGAGATCCTGGGTTCAGTACCCCCAGTACCTCCTCTAAAAATAAACAAACCTAATTACCTCCCCTCAACCAAAATAAAATAATTAAATAATACATAAATATTAGAAAACAAAAAACAAAAAACCAGTGCCTACCACATTAATAAGTCCTCAATAAGTATTAGCTATTTTGATCATCATTACTATGATAATCCAGAAAATATGAAAATTGGAATATACATAGCAATCGTAGAATCTTTACAAGCATTTTTCACTGTCACTTATTTTAACTGATTCACTTCACCCACTGCCAGAACTTCTAAATACCCTGCTGTGAAGTTCAGTGCCGTCCATATGCTTCTGATGTTGGTAGAAGGAAGGGAGGAAGGGGCTGTACCAGAAGGCAGACTGGATAAAATAAGGAACAAGGAGGCAGGATTTTAACTGAGCCTTCTTCTGTTTTTAAAGCTATCTGAGAAATCACGTTTCACAGTTAGAATTGCTAATTATCTGTGGCTTCCAGCTTCAGAGTAAAGGTCTATACTGCATGATTGTATTAACATTGTTTCCAGTCCTAAAAATTCTATGATACTAAGTTGAACACAGAGCTTTCTACATGTAAACTGGAGTATAGATGATCACTGTGAGAATTTGTTTATGGAATTCTTTTACATGTCAGATGTTCATGGTATTCATGATGGGGTTACTTAAAATATAGCAGATACAAGAAACTTATGTTCTGCTGACAAAATGATATGTATAGAAACATTAACCTTCAATATTTTTAAAATTATAGCATTCTAAAAGATAATTTTTAAAAAGATAGTGCTGTTGTAACAGTTTGAAGCTTCTCTCTCATACATGGTCCTTGGTAGTTTCTTAGTGTAGGAGATTATCATGAAATAACTTTATTTCATCTGTTTATAGGTAATGTCCAAGCAGGATGAATTAGCACAAAAATGCTTTGAAATAGTAAATATTGATATCGGTATGAAAGCTGATGTATTCTGTGAAAATTTTTTATTTTTACCACCTTTTAAATTTTATAGGCTGTTGTTTCAAGCTGTTTTGGGAATCTGCAAAGAGATTTATTGAATAATCCTAAAAACTAACTTTTTTTGACTTCTATATCCTGGCTCTTCTCTCTTTGGTCCTCCTTCCTTTATTCTAGTTAGGATATGAAGTAATTCTCAGAAGAGGGAATTCATCTTACTTTTTACTTGCTAACAAGGATTCTAAATCACTGTCTTCAGTTTTACGTAAACTGGAAGTGTCATGAGTTCTATGTTGTGGATGGTATCTACTCCTTGAACTTAGTCCTGATTCTGCTTAATGTCTGTTTGGCCCAAGGTGGTCCTTATGCCTGGAAAACATTTTGAACTGGTGACACTTTTTGGAAATGAAATTTGTGGTCCTGTTTGTTCAGGACTCATAGAATGCCGTGTTTCCACCTGATACTCATCAAGCGACAGTTGTTGGAAATGAACACATTTGGAATTGATGTTCTTTATGTCCTTTGACATGGAATACTGGCTGTGTTTCTATCTTCTAGGCATGTGGTTGTGAGGACCTCCCCCAACCACAGGTACACATTTACACTGAGGACCCACCCATCTGTGGTTCCAGGGAGCATCGCATTCAGCTTACCTCAGGTAACTCAGATGTGAATTTATTCTCTTCTGTTCTTGGAAGTCTTGGAAGAATCAATTCATTTAAAGCAGGCATCACCCTATAACTGTATAATGATTTATATTGAAGAAAGCCATCTAGGTGTTATCTAAAGATTTATTTTTAGTTGCCAGTTTTTACTCTGTCAGTCTTTTATTGCCTTGATTTTTGCCCCCAATTTAAAAAAATTCAGTGATATCAGTTAGCTATAGGATAAAGAGTCAAATTATTTTAATGTTAGCTTGCAGTGCAACAGAAAACATATAAAAACAGCATTTATTTGTAAAATTGACATCTAATAATAGTGACTTTAAAATGCAATGATGTTAAAGAAAATGATATGAGTAGCTGTTATCTCAGATTACAACCTGACTTGCTGGGCTTCCATAATGAATGGAAGGATTTTGGTTACATTTATAACTGTTGCTGGATCCTGTGTAGGGGAAATTGCCTAGCACTGTCGCAGGCACGTAATACATAATGTAAGAGCATCACAAGTTCCAGTCTGTATCTTTTCCTCCCTTGTCGTCTTTCTCATCCTGCTGGTCCCCTGTCCTGAACAACGCAAATGCAGCCCCACCTCATTGTATTATGCTAATAAGCATTGACTTCTGTCCCCACCCCTGGAGGTTTAGGGAAAGAGATCAAACACTCATTAGGGAACAATTAAAATCTCTTGAATCCCTCAAAAATTATGGGAAATCTTCACTCACTATTCCTCTTTTCTCTGTTTAGATGCCCCTCTAATATCAGGACTACTTTTCACATTAGTTTCTATAGATCAAAGGTTTAGGATATTCTAGAATTTGCCAGCTTTTACAGAGCTATATTTGGGATCCTGGTGGTCAGAAATGGGGTTTCTGAATATTTCTCCTTGACTCTCTGCTTTAAAAAAAAGTTTTCCCCCAGCATTTACTGTAGACCAAGTGCTATTCTATGTACTTTTGCATGTGTTTTCTCATTTACTTCTCACAACAGCCCCAAACAATAGGTACAGTTATTGTTGTCTTGAAGCTGTCTTTGGGATTGAAGTACAAAACCTAAATGTGACTGCTTTGCGACCCAAAGTCTGGGCTTGACCAGTGTGCTACTAAATTTCTGGTTGGCCAGAAATGGGATGGGGTATCACAGAAGAGAGAGGTGAAGGGCGGAGAGGAGGGAGAAGTGACCTGTGGTGAGAAAGCTGGAAGGGAGAACACTTGTTGCATGTATTCAAAACGCAGCATCTTTTTAACCACCCACCACAAAATCCACGATGTTCAGATGAGCAGACAAACTTGATTTGCAGCCAAAAATTATTTTTCTTGCTGTTCTTTGGAGTGTTATCAGTAATTACTCATTTTGAATCTATACCAAGCCAGTCCTGAATTCCTGCCTAACAGTCTGTCCTGCCTCCGTACATTCTTGCTGTTGTCACCAGTCAAGACCTGGAGAGACGCTAAAATCTGGTTGCAAATGCCTGGCACTCCTTTGTCCAGTACACAAAGAGTAGTCATGACCATCTAACGATACGAATCCCTGCTTGGGTTTCAGTGTGGATTATCTGAGGAGTTTATTTTAGTTTTCATGAATTGAACATCTTTCTTTTTGTGATACTGTATCAAACAATATAACTGACCACAGTATATTTGGAACTCTGAAATATTATCTCATACTACAGAGGCCTTCAGGAGCTTTATATTATGCAAAGGAGCATCCTACTCAGCGATGCCAGCTTTGCTGTAAAAAGGCAAGCTTTATATATTTTGGGATAGATGTTCAGATATAAATAAACTATAGCATATGTTTCCTAGGGCTGCTGTAACAAAGTACCACAAGCTGAGTGGCTTAAAACAACAGAAATTTATTCTATCACAGTTCTGGAGGCTGGAAGTCTGAAATCAAGGTCTCTGAAGGCCCTAGGGAAACATCTGTTCCATACTTAGCTTCTGGTGTTGCCGACAGTCCTTGATGCTCCTTGACTGGTAGATGCATCACTTCAGTCTCTGCCTTCATTGTCACATGACTTTCTCCCCGTGTGTCTCTTTCCTTATAAGGAGGCCAGTCCTGTTGGCTTAGGGCCTACCCTAATACGATAGGACCTCATCGTAACTTGATATCACCTGCAAAGACCGTTTCCAAATATGGTCCCATTCACAGGTGCCAGGGCTAGGACTTCAACGTGTCTTTTTGTGGGACACAGTTCAACGCTTAACAGCACAGCATGTTTTGGTCTTGGAATGTGTTCCTGAAATTAAGAGAAATTCCTCTTTTTATCATTTCTCTAATTTTGATAGATTTGGTGTTAAGTGTCTTTTTCTCTCTCTCTCTTTTATTTTACAGCGAAAATGGGCTGGACTTTCTATTGGGCAAGAAATAGAAGGTAGGTATATTTTTTTAGCTACCTGAGGTAGATTTTCCTTATAATTTTCTCATAGCTGTGGAGATCTGTATAATTTTCTGTTACTGGTTGTCAGGTCGTTAAACATTCATCCCATTCATAATACTGGTTAGATCTATGGGAATGGAGAGTAACTAGTTATGGTACCTACCTCTTTATCTGCTTGCTATTCTGCCTAGAAATTGCAGCCTACTGGGGAAAGGAATATCCACAGCTCCCAGAAAATGTACATGGTAAATATGTGCACAAATATTACCATTAGGAGCTGTATGTAGAAGTGCTAAGGTAGAACGGGAGTGGATGAATTGATTGGAGACTGGAAAATTAGCCAGAGAAATCTTTCCAGGCACTGGAGTTTTGAGAATGATTATGAAGTAGGGGGAAGACATTACATGATAGAGACAAGAAGGAAAGGCTCTTAAGAGAAGTCTTGTGTTAAAGTCAACTGTTACTAGTGTCTTTCTATTTTTCCTTGTATCTCCTGTGGTTTCTGCTTTACATAGTAGTTTTCTGTGTTATTTGGTATTCATGATCACTATATTTTTATTATTAATTATGGCTTTTAGCATTATAAAGCATCCTTTATCTTATTTAATATGTTTTGAATTATGCTTTGATATTAGGACCACAATCCCTGCTTTCTTACTGTTTTTAATTTGTTTACTATATCTTTGCCCGTACCTTTACTTTTAGCCTTTTAAAACCACTGTGTTTTAGTTGTATCTGTCATATGCAACAGAGTTGGGTTTTGCTTTATGAGCTAATTTGAAAATCTTTCTTTTAATAGATTAAGCCCATTCAGTTATTGAATTCACAGTTATACTGCTATATTTGATCTCAATTCCATCATTTTATGTTTTAATTGTATTTCTCTATGTGGTGTATCTTCCTTGCTATTTTTAAAATTTTAAGCATGCAGGAGGTCCTGGGTTCAATCCCCAGTATCTGTACTAAAATAAATAAATAAACCTAATTAACCCCTGACCCCCAAATTTTTTTTAATTAAAAAAGTTGGGGGAGGGGCGAGGGTATAGCTTAGTGGTAGAGCGCATGCCTAATATACCTGAGGTTCTGGGTTCAGTCCCCAGTACCTCCATTAAAAAAAATGAATAAACTAGTTACCTCCTCCCCAGAAAGGTGGGTGAAAAAAGTAAAAAATAAATAAAGATTAAAAAAATAAAATAGTTGGACAAAACTTTATACTGGTATTTAGGAATGATTGCATTTTCATTTTAGTGTTTACATCTGCGTTTATACCTCTCCTAGTGCCCTTAGTACTCCTTTTTTTTTTCTTATTTAACCTTTTAAAAAATACGTCCTGTCTATTTTAAAGGATATTCTTTGACTCTCATCTATTACCTATACAACAGCTAATCATCATATTCTGCCTTCCCCTTTCTCCTCCCATTTTGTTATTGCTTTCTTTTTTTCCTTTCAAGCTTTAAATCTTTTTTTAGTGGAAGAAGCAATTTTTTTTTGAATTGAGTAATAATTGACATGTAACATTATATTGGTTTCAGGTGTACAACATAATTATTTGATATACAAATATTAAATACATTGTGAAATGATCACCACAATAAGTCTAGTTAACATCTGTCACCACAGGTAGTTACAAAAAGTGTTTTTTTCTTGTGATGAGAACCTGTGAGATCTCTCTTAGCAACCTTCAATTATGCAGTACAGTATTACTAACTATAGTCACCATGCTGTACATGTTAGTTGCTTTCTTTGTGTGTTGGCAGAGCATGATATTTACATGCAGTTCTTCCACATATGACCCCACACTTGTTTTAGTCTCCACTCTACAATTAAGTCTCTCAAATGATCATGATCAGTCCTTTTGCCAGTTTCTACTTGTTTGGGTATAACCTGTCTTCTAGTAGATTCCTCCAGGAAGTGTAGATGTTTACAGTGTTTCCTAAGTTCTTGTATATTCAAACTATGTTTCTGTATCTTTGATATTTCAAGGACAGCTTGGCTGAATATAAAATTCTTGGCTTGTTTTCTTTCCTTGAATTTCTTGAAAATGCTGTATCACAATAGCCTTGCTTTGTATGAAACTCTTGAAGTTTGATGCCAGTCTAATTTTCTTACCTTTATAAGTAACTTGATTTTTCTGGCTGGGAGCCCTGAGGATTTTTCTGTCTTTAAAGCCTAATATCCTTATTAGGATATTTCTTGGAATTACTCATTCTGGGTCAACACCCAGGTATACGATGGTTTGTTTCAATATGTAGATTTAAGTTTTCTTTCTTTCTAGAAATTTTTCTTGGACTATGGTCTTTAAATGTTAGTTCTGGTCCACTTGTTTTGATTTTCTTCTCAGGCACTCCAGTTATATGTATTTCAGACCTTCTCTGCCTGTCTTCCATTTTAATTACTTTCTCTCTGTTCTTTTAAAATTCTTTATCTCATTTTTATTTTATTGATAGTTTCCCTGTCTTTTTTCACTGCCTCTTATTAAATATTAATTTAAATTTTTTAATTAAAAATTTTAATTAAAAATATTAATTTGAATGTATTCTCCCATGGGCACTTTGTAATTTATTGCTCACTCCTGAATAGTTTGTCTTTTCCTTCAGTTTTTTTTTCCTGCATTCAATAAACTGTCATTGCATTTACTTTGTCTATTTCTGTTACTAGTTTTTAATATTCTGATTTCAGATGTTTTGTTGTGTGTCTAAATTCTTGTTTGAGGATTCTTAATTTAGTTTATAGTGTTATATATATTTTCTATTTCATAGTTGATCTTTTGGGGGAAGACACTTCAGCTGAAATGCTGCAATATCTTGTTACTTGTTATGTTTTCCTTATAGTAACTTTGTGGAGTTATTGTTTTCTATTTCTCATGATTTTGTAGACAGAATCATTAGTCCAAGAGCATTCCTTTCTGTTAGTATAGAGAAGTGCAGTTTCTTTAGTAAGTAATAATGATGAGCTGGAGGGAGAGGTAGAGAAGTTGGTTGACATGGCTCATTTCTCTTTTGTTTCTGCAAGATCTTTAGTTTTCCTCTCTTACTACCTTCTTTCCTTCACTAACTACCGCATCTCTAAGGACACCTTCCCTTCTCTATTTGTCTGATTCTTTCCAGTGATTCTTTGATGCTGCCACTTCCAGTCCTACTTACTTTCAGGTCCTTTCCCTGTACCTGGAGTCATGGATTACCACATCCCAAACCTATGAGTAATACTTTGGCTTTTGGTGTTGTACTTCCACTTTGAGGGGTGATTTTGTCTGTGTCCTGCTCTCCTTTCTTTCTTTTTCCCACAATGGGAGCTGTCTAATTTAGTTACATATTTCTCTTCAAGTATTTGAGTTTCATGTATTCTCTGTCTTGTAGTAATGCTGGAGATGTGGACTACAAGTGGCATTATTTGTTCTCCTTGTTCCCATGGGCAATGTTCAGATCCTCTAGATCCAGTGCTTTTGAAGATAGTCAAAGATACAATAACTTTGATCTGGTTGAAAGAAGACACATTCTTAAAGCGGTTGCCTGGAACACACTGCTAGTGTGTCTGCAGTGGAGGTGCCTGAGAAGAGAAGTTGGTGAAGTGGTAGGAGAGAGTATCCTATTCCTTGTGTAGGAATAGGACAATTTACACTTCTTTTTTCCTGAGTTAGAGGGAACTTAAATATTGGGATTATCTTTATTTGGCCTTTTCTTTTGTGGAAGTAGGATTGAGGGCTAAAACTTTTTGACTGGGGATGAAAAATAAACGAAATTACTTTAGATATAGGTAGCTGGTAGAGAAGATTGCATAATTAGTGCTTTCCAAAGTTGTCTGAGAAAAACACCTGGGGAGTTCGTTTTTTTAAAGAAAGATTCCCAGGCCCCTCCCCTGGGGAGTCTGATTCACGGATCTGTGTTTTTAACAATCACCCTTAAGTAGTTCTTATCAGCCACATTTTGGGAAACACTGACATAAGTGATTCCCTTAACTGTCGCTGCCTCACCTGAAGCATAGTGAGAAAATGAGACAGTGGAGGAGTTCAGCACCAAAGGGAAGTAGGTCAGTGTGTGAAGCCAGGGTTCCCTATGTGTAGACACTGGTGGGAATAAAAATGAACACTTGTTAAATCTAATGAGAACATAGGTGTGTATGTAGCTTAGGTTTCTAATTTCCTTAAAACTTTTGTAAATACAGGGTTAAGAGTATGCTTAAATTTAACTTTTAATGTAGATAAATTCTGTTGTGAAAATTCAAGGTTATAAATCTTGCTGAGATGAGCAGTTTGTTTTGTGGCTTAAGTTGTATTTAAAGCATTCTCCTGCTACCAGAAATGCTTATCTTGAATGTAGAGTCAATTCTTTAAAAGGCAGATCAAACAGACCTGATGCACAAAACTATGAAACCAAGTGTTCAGGCAGGACTAGGTGGAGTAAGCTTGAGACCAGGCAGGGTTTGGGGTCCTGAGTGATGTCATGATGTAGCCATAAAGGTAGACGGCTGGCTCAGTATAAGTAGAGATGTAGGCAAAGATAGGATAGGAGGCTTGGTATGAAGGAGAGCGCTAATTCAAAGATTCTGGAACAGGAGTTCTGTCTGTAAGGTGAGAATTTTTTGTCAAGTCAGTGACTTTAGTCTGAGGGAATCTTCTGGAAGAATCGTTTAGTCTTCTCTCTATCTGGAAATGCCATATTTTAAGTATTCAAGACCGATGTTCAATCAACACATTTTTGAACCATTACCTGTCTTTGTAATGTCTGTGTATTCAAAGCATTGGTTATAATTTTGTTTGCTTATAAAAATATTTTTATTAGTCTTTGACATTAAATTACTATTAGTCATAAAATAAGAAAACATTCTCAGCCTTCTGGCCCTTTGCTTCTGGTTAAAACCTTCAGGGTATCTGGCCCTTTGGGGCTGACCATGGTGCTGACCATGGTGCTGCCTGTGAGACTGTCCATGGTACTGCCCTAGCATTTGAAAATTGTTGCAACAGCTAGCATTCGAAAATTGTTGTAACAGCTTGGTCTTTCCTATTTGGGAACATTGACCTTAAATTAAAATGCATTTGAAAAGTATAGTCAGTAATGATTATATTTTAATACGCTTATTTGGATTTCTTGATAAAAGGATGATTCATACACATATATACACGTATGTACATGTATATATACACACATTCACATACATAAGTATATATACGTGTATATGCATTATGACATTATGAAATTTCTTTGGAGTCTTTAATGCACAGAATGATACCATACTGTACAAATCTTTCTGAAGTATACTTTTTTCATTCAATATTAGTTTTAATGGGCCATCCATCTATTAAATATACATCAAGTTTTAATTTTAATTGCTGTACATTATTCTGCATTGTGAATATGCCACATTTTATTTATAATTTCCCTACAGATCAGCACTTTTTACATGTTTAACTATTGCAAATAATGCTGCAATGATCCATCCTATAGATCTCTTTGTAGGCAATGTTCAAGAGTCTTTCTGAGACAGACATCTGGAAATGGAATTACTGAATCAACTTACCCATTTTTATCCTATAAATATTTCATCCTATAAATATCTTCATTATGTGAGGAAACAGCTAAGCTCTGTTGCTTAGGAAAGTTACTCAGCATATAACCTGTACTTTCTAGGAAATGTTACAAAAGAACAAAACACCCGGAAGTGGAGTCAGAAGAGTGTGCTAAAACTCTCAGCCAAGGCTGGAACTTATTCATTGGTCTTCAATGAATTTTCCAACCCTTGCCCAGGCTTTCTTTGTTATTTTGCTTTTGAAAATGTTTATCTTTAAAATATGTGTGTCCCCTTTACGAAGGCAAACCAAAATATAAAAATATGATTACTAAACAAGCAATTTTATTCAAAGAATTTACAGAATCCTTGGACATAACTCAAGTGGCTAGACTGTACAATCTAAGTTTAGAGCAGAATTAAAATATGGAAGGACCATAAGTATTTATCTAGTCCAGTCTTCTTGTTTTACAGATGTGACAAATCAAAGCACAGAGAGCTACATGATTTTAGACTCTTCTAGTTACCAACAAAATCTATTGAAACACAGACTCCGAAGTCCCTTTGTTTTTACCTTTTTTGTTATTAGCATGGAGACTGTGGGGGTTTTGCTGCTGCTGTTTCATTTAAACAGTTCATGAATATAATAAGCAATACAAAGATGGGATAAAAACATGATCTTTTTCCTATTGTATGTGTAGAACTTACTGTCACTCCCTGGATATCATAGGTGCTCAGTAAATATTTTTGTAGTATTAAAAAAAAAATGTCAAACTCTTAAGTTGCTCTGGAGCAAATCCGTCTACTAAACATTTTTTTTCTCAAGCTTTTTTTTTTTTTGGACCTACATTCTAATTTGTTAAGGCAAAAGAGTCCACATACCTCTCACTTTAGCTCTTCCTTGTGTCAAACAGAAATCTTGTTTGGAAACAGCAATGCTATGCCAACTCCCCTGGGACCTCCCATACTGTCATTCTGTCCTCTGTTTAATGAGAAGGAGGGAGATGCAGAGCCTCTGTGCGGAGGGCTGTGATTACCCCCAAAGTGTCGGGTGAGGGGTAAAAGTAGAGGAGAGCGCTGTTCAATATGTTCTAATTAATTCAGAGGGGAAGAACACCTCTAGTGGTAATTTTTTTTAAATCTGTTATTTTAATAAATCTATGCCTATGTTATTTTTAAAATCTGGGCTTATGTGTCCCTTCAGTGAAGGCCCCTTTTGGTCAAGTTCTGTTATGATTCATTTATGTGAAACTTAGTTACTTGAAACACAGCAAGTATCTGGTGTCCCTGTGATTTTTAAAATACCTTTTTTTCCCCTAGTGTCTTTATATACATTTGACAAAGCCAAACAGTGTATCGGCACGATGACCATCGAGATTGACTTCCTGCAGAAAAAAAGCATCGACTCCAACCCTTATGACACCGATAAGATGGCGGCAGAGTTCATTCAGCAGTTCAACAACCAGGCCTTCTCAGTGGGGCAGCAGGTGGGTTCACCTTTCCTTTATTTCTTTCCTCAAGGCATAGACGTGTTCTAATCTCCTTGGTTGTCTGAAAGTAATTCTACTTTTAAAACCTGAGAAGAAATTTGCATATGAACAGGTATATCTAAGATGAGTGATAAGAAGTGAGGGCGGTATTATTTGCTGAACCTCTAGCAGGCTGTTCAGAATAATTCCAAAGTAGCTTTTACGTTGCAGTGTCACACATAATCACAGCAGCGTTTCCCTCTGCATAGATGGTAACACTGCAGACATTCGTGTCTCAAATTTCTTCCTTTTTATTGTGGGACATTTATTTTTGTCTCTAGATGTCTCTTTTACTGACAAATTTCTATAGAAAAGTAATTCTTAACTTTTTTGGGTATGAACTTCTTTGAAAATCTTAAGAAAATTATATATATATATGTACACACACACACACACACACACACACATACATACATATACATATCTTCAGCTTTTTTCATGGAGCTTTTGAAGCTCAGATTTTCTCTTCTTGAAAATACTGTTTATGTTGCTCCCTTTTGGATTTCAGTTAATATGTTGTTTAACCTCCTAGGAAGAAATTCTGTTCTTTTAAATTTTTTTTTAATTTTACTTTAAAAAATGAATGGGTTCATAAATTGCTGTTTGTTTGTACGCATAGTCATTGCTTTTTTGACCTTACTTACCTTTGCTCTTCCTCTGTGACTTTTCTTAATCATGCCTAACTCCTTCCTCCTACCATAGCTTCCTAGTGGCTGTTCTCAAAGTGTGGTCCAGAGACCCCTAGGGGTCCCTGAGGCCCTTTCAGGGGTTTGTGAAGTCAAAACTATTTTTATAATAATATCAAGATGTTATGTGCCCTTTTCCTGTTATTCTGTCACAAGCGTAGTACAGTGGAGTTATGCAGACTACGTGATATGTGCTAGCATAGCGCATTGACTGCTGAAGCAGACATGAGGGGCCAGCAGTCTTCCATTAAGCAAGACATTAAAGAGATTTGCAAAAGTGTCATGATGCCATTCTTCCCACTTCCTGTAGAGTTTGGTACCTAGCAAATACTCAGTAAATATTAGTTCCTTTTCTTCTCATTGGCTAGTTTGCCTGGGAAGATTTGGGAGGGATACATGCAGAAAGCTGCTTGCCTGCATTTGGAAAGCACTGGTGATGTGAAAAATCAATCTATCATGTCATGAAGTGATTTCCCTCCCTCCCCCTTACTTTCTACATAGCTTGTGTTTAGCTTCAATGAAAAACTTTTTGGCTTACTGGTAAAGGACATTGAAGCCATGGATCCTAGCATCCTGAAGGGAGAGCCTGCGACAGGTAAAAGACAGAAGGTATGTTTAATTTCTAATAACTTTTATGATGTGTATTGTGCAAATTCATCTAATTTTCCCAGCTATTCTCTTCCTTGGTGATTTCTTTCATATTACATACTTTCTTTTAACATAGGAGAGAGAAAAAAATGCTTTTATATCCAGCATATTATTAGAATATAGTGCAAAATATACTTATTTACAGATCTAATACTAATTTGAAATTTGTAAATGTAATCCTGGTTGAATGTGGTGATATTTGTTGTAAGTGAATAATAATAATAAGACAGGTATTATCAAAAGATATATGCATTCAAATGAAATAGGAATAGTAGAAGGTAGTTATGTTAAAAGTAAGTGTAACTTAGCTGATAGTTTAGAAAATTTGATTTGCTCAGAGAGACCTCATTTCCCCTTTGTTTTTGGAAACCTTGCTTTGAGAAGTCCAGAAGTCTGCTATTAGACTACTAATTATTGTCTTTCTCTATAGATTGAAGTAGGACTGGTTGTTGGAAACAGTCAAGTTGCATTTGAAAAAGCAGAAAATTCATCACTCAATCTTATTGGTAAGATTTACAGTTTTTAGAAGATTCTGAATAAACTGGGACTATCACTGTATTGTATGTGACTCAGTTACAGTGATTTTCAGGTGAATAGGGACACCTCTCTTGAGAAGGCTCATCACAGAATCGTGGACTATTTCATATGTCAGATGTGCTGATGTAGAAAAAAATTGTAAACCTTTACTAGATCAGCATTGTCTTAAAAAAAAAAAGTAATATGAGCCACATATATCATTTTTAATTTCCCAGTAACTACACTAAAAATAAGGGGAAAGATGCAGATAAAATTAATTTTTAAACTTTTAATATTGAGATGTAAATTCAGCTTTACAGAAGATTTACAAAAAAATAGTTTAGAAAGTTCCTGTGTACCCTTCACCAGCCTCCTCTGAAGTTACATCTAAAAATAACAGTAGTACAGTTGCCAAAACAAAATTAACATGGTTACATTGCTGCTAACTAAACTACAGACTTGATTTGGATTTCACCCGTTTTTTTCCACCGTGGGCTTTTTCTGTTCCAGGATCTGACTCAGGATCCCACATTGCATTCAGTGGTTTACTCTCCATGCTTTCTTGTCTCTGACAGTTCCTCAGACTTTCACTGTCTTTCACTACCTTGAGAACTGGTCAGTTATGTTGTAGAATGTCCCTTGGCTGGTTGTGTGTTAAATGTGATAAGAACATCACTTCGGTTGGTGATTGAGTTAAATGATGAAGGTGCAGGTAAAGAGAATCTTCCAACAGATTCAGCGTTCAGTCCTACTCTCACACGTTAGCCCTACTCTTGTTATTTTAAAGTAATGCAGATTGGTCTCTAAAAATAGTAACTCATCAGAGCAATGATGCCATTAACTGTATAGTAATTCTTATTTTTGGTTGATTTAACTATGTTGATGTCTACTCTAGTAACAAGGCAGAGGATTTTCAATGGTTGCACACCATTATATCCAAAGTTATTTAACATCTAATGTGTAGCCTTTTTTCTTGATCCATAAATTATCATTCCTCCCTTGTTTTTCCTTAATTACAAAATAAAATATTTCATAAAATTTGGATAGACACTCAAAAACAACTCACACAACCTAAATTTAAAATTCTGATTGTAATTTGTACTGTTTTATAATTTGTTTCTTTTGCTTAACATATTTCAAGCATCTTAAGAAATAAACTTTACAATATAATTTTTAATCACTGTATATAGTTTATGGATGTAAGATAAATCATAATCTCCTATTATTGATCCAATACATTTCTGAAGTGATTTCTTTGTATATTATATTGTATACACATTTTTGTTAAGGCATATTATCCCAAGAAGGTTACTTGACTCTCATACAGTGTGGATATTTCTAAGTAATACATGCAAGCGTGTGATAGTTTTTGTTTTTTTTTTTTCCATTTGGAAAATAAAATTGTGTAGTGATTTAGCATGCAGTAAATTTGGCCACAAGAGGGCAGTAGAGTGTAAGAAAAATATTTTTTTGTAGCTTCTTAAGGGAAATGTCTCCAAAACTCTTAACCATAAAATTACCACCTAGGATAAACTTTTTCTAATGTGACCTTTTCTTCCCTGATTAAAAAAAATTACTTTATTACTTTCTTTTTTTGCTTGTAGTAGAATATACCAAGGCACTTTTATTCTTTGTGCTTGAGATAGTGAATGTGGTTCTCTTGAGTTACTTTAGGGGGCACTATGACATTTAAGTTAGATCGTTTTCATCTTTGCCAATGAATTTGAAAACATGAATTTTGAAATCATTAATGACTTTAGGATGATTTTAGACTTTTGTGTGCAAATGAGTAAAAAGAAAATAAGACATCAGACTTAGTGCATCTCTTCAGGCTGAAGGGTTGTAGTCCCAATTATAAGCTTAGTCTAGATGAATATATGTATTTTTAAACCTTGCCTCAGGAACCTTGAGGGACTGCTAGATTTCAGTTGCATTTCTGGCAGCAAGTGTTGTCTTCATCAGGTTATGCCCATAATACTCCTTCTAATCAACCAAGTTAGTTAACTTGGTTAGGATTAGAGGTTAAGACCAAACTCCCATGGATTGATTACAAATGGACTGTAAGCATGAGTTGAGCTAGTCATTTTGAAAGTGTTTCACTGACCCTAAATGGAGATGAGACAAAGTAGTGAACATAGTAAAACTCATCCTTATTAGAAAATCAGCTGAGAACATGTTGTCCATCTTTGGATAAGGGTAGCTTCTCTATTCACTGAGGATGCTCAGGGAGTTCTGTCTTTTTACCCTTAGTGATGAAGTTCTTGTCCCACTTGATTATCTTTGTTTGACACAGGCAAAGCCAAAACCAAGGAAAATCGCCAGTCTATCATCAATCCTGACTGGAACTTTGAAAAAATGGGAATAGGAGGTCTGGACAAGGAATTTTCAGATATTTTTCGACGAGCATTTGCTTCCCGAGTATTTCCTCCAGAGATTGTGGAACAGATGGGTGAGTTTTAAAAGGGAAGTTTGATTAAAATCTTGTATTGTTTAAAAAAAAGGATGTGATGAAGTCTGTTTTCAATAATGTTTAGAAATTATTTTTCAGACCTGTCAAAGTATTTTTCTGTTTTAACTTCTTAAAAAAAAAAAGTTTTCTAAAAAATTTTAAGTATTAGAACTTTTAAAGTTACATTTTAATTTTATTTGTGGTTGCTCTATCTTATTTATTTATTCAAGTATGTTTTTTCTACAGAACATATTTAGAAATTACATTTTTTAAATTTATTTATGATTTTTTTTATATGGCGTATTTAGAAATTTCACCTGACTCTAAAGATTCACTGTGGGTCAGATTTATCCTGCTGAGTAGTCAGTATCTATTAGACTGTGGGCATTGTTCTAAAATTAGCTGTTGCTTCTTTTTATTTTACTGTTGTATTACGCAGTTAGTGTATCTTCATACCTAGTAAATGGATATTTGGCATGTTTTAAATTTGTCCAAAAGGACAAATGCAGGATATACATCGGAATTTCCATATTGCATACAAAGAAATGCACTAGTCATTTATCACCTTTTTCTTGAAGGTTTATTTAATTTATCTGTGTGTGAAATGGTTTTATTTGCCCTAGTGGAAATGCTGTCATGACTGTTTTCATATCCATATCATAGGTTGGGTTGGAATGTGAGCAGCAGAATATCTGAGAAAGGAATTTATAACATAACAGCCTCTGCCAGACTATTAGTATTAAAAACAGTATCCAAAAAAAGTGGAGGGAATACAAATATACTACTCCCCTCACCTCCATCATCCTTTATCTTTAAATTGCTACTGGGAGATAAAAGTAAATTTATTCCTCGTGGTGGGGATGAGAACTACTTTCTAGGCACTAAGTGCTTGGTTCTGTCAGCCTCTATTGTTGGTAGCTTTTCTGCCTGGACGCTCACTCTGATGAATTACAGGCGCAGCACACACCTGTTCACTGGCTAAAGGTCGAGTTTGGAATTGGATTAAGAGAAAATGACAGAGACCCTCATCACCTGAGTTTTAGACGCCTTGAAATGGCAATAACATGCTTTTTTTATCTAAAAGATACAAAGGCCAAGTCCATAAAAAACAGAATTTTAATTTGGAAAATAGTAAAAAATGTAGTTGTTCACTATCTTGGTAATACGTATTTTGAGGCACAAAAAGTCCATAAAGCTTTTTAATCAAGAAATGGAAATATTGTTTAAATATATTTTGGGTACAAGCAGAGAGAACAGGGTGATTCCAAATATTCTGAGTTACTCTTGTGGAATATTTTTACTAGTTTTAAAGACTCAGCCCTGTGCAGAACGAGTCTAATGTTTCATTGAACGTGTATACTCTCCAGCCAGTAAGGAGGAAAATAACTGCTTCTATAAGTTATATCTTTATATTATAAATATTTTTCTCATGGCTTAGAAGCTATTGAGGATTCAATTATTCAGATACTAGTTTCCTTTTTGTACATTATCCAAACCCTGCTCATTAGGGTCTCTGTATGATGCTGAGAAAATAATGCATAAAAGAATAAACTCATTTCAGTCAGCTTGTGATTTTGACAATTGTTGAAGAGTTTGAAGTTAAATCAGAACAAATTTGGGATTTCTGAGTGAATTTAATCTGTTTCTGCAATCCACATGGAAATTAGTTGAATTATATAGTATGCTTTTTGTTGTTGTTAATGTGCTTTTTGACTAGTAAGGGCCATTTATTTCCATTTTGTTTGTGAGTACTGTTATCCAGAACCTTTTTTATGGATTTATTTTTCTAATATTTTTACACTGATTTAGTTAGGCATAAATGAGTTCTTTTTTAAAGTATTTTTTCTCTTTATGGCTTTTGCCATCAAGAAACGTGTTACCAGTATGATTTAAGAGACAGTAAGTCTAAAGGTACTTTGGCTTTTCAGCTGAATTGGAAGACTTTTTTTTTATTTTGAAGGAAGATTCGGTGTCCTTATGCTACTTTTTTATGGTAAATGGCTGAGAAATAATTCTCTTGCTGTGCACGTGTCATTCTTTATTTTCCATTAGAGGCTTCTTTTTTCCTTTGAATTTCGGGGGAATTACATAGTAGAATACTTCATTGCACTCTAAGTACAGTATGGTTATAAAGTTCTCACTAGGCTTTGGTAAAGGTATATAAAAGTACAAATTACTACATTAAGTAGAATATAAAATAACATTACATGGGTCCTTTTTATATGTACTCTGTGTTCTTTTACTGTGCCATGTGGGAACAAAATTGGCTGAAACTTTTCCTCACACTTTGTTAATTAAATAAATAAACCTGTATGGTAGTAGGATCTCATTGGACACTGGGTATGATAGGTTAAATCAATTCAGGTGGGAAAAAAATAGTGATTAGAAAAGAATAATTTATGTAGGTTATGGGGCTGTTTTGTTTTAAGCAGAGAACATTTTTACTTTTGGCTTGAGACCAAATCATTGTCTTTACCATGGAGTCTAGAGTTATGTCTGCTTTGTAAACAGGAATCTTAACTAAATGGACCTTTTTGCCTATATATCAAAGTTGCAAGTTCACAAAGTGATAAATTTAGAATTCTCTTCTGTCATTGTGTTTATGAGACTGATAATTATGCTTGTAGGTAATATAGTTCTTTCCTTTTGCTTGTAAAACTTCATGTTGCGTTTCAAAATTGCAAATATAGTTTAGATATATACAGAATGTTGCGACCAAGATGTAGGAAGACTAAAGAACCAGAGGTACACAATTATGCGGAAAAATTAGGGACCAGATGAAGTAATACACGTGAAATAAAGTGTCCTAGAGTTTCCAGATGTTAGTTTCTCTCTTGAAGTACTTTCAAGTACATAGTATACACCTTCCTGTTTTTGTTACTATATTTTCATAGAATTAAAATCAAGGAAGGCCTTAAAGGGGAAAAGCAGTCACATTCAGCCCTACAGACAATGAAGAAGGGTCACATGTAGAAGTGGGAAAAGGGATTACTTTGAGGGAGTATCAGTTTAGACTTTTGTTGTTGTTTCAATCTGTATAACTATTTACTTTTTCCTGGTCTGGAGCAGTTGGACTCACCCAGACCCACACGGGGTGGCTCTTCCTTGAAAATATTAGCAAAGAAAACTAGACCTGTACCTTGCACTTAGCAGATTCCCAACAGCTGTTTAGTTAGAATGCCCTCCACCCGCCACCATGGAACCTGTTTGGTTAGGAAAGACCTTACATCCTTACTCTGTGGGATACCAGAAACACCTTTTGGGTTCCAGGATAGAACTGTGGGCATCAAAAACCAGCATGTGGAAGAATCGGTGAATAAACTCAGCAGTCCTCGTGCATACTTGGGTGTCAGCCGAATACACATAATACTCCTGTTCAGACATTTACCACATTGATCCCCTTGCCTGCAGTTTGGTGAGAGTCTCTGAATAAATAATTGATCGATTACCTCAGTTCTTATTACAGCTCTTTTGTTGAAAAAGGTAGAGTTTCTACAAAGAAACTTCATTTTTTCCGGCATCCCTGGCAATTACATCTAAACTGTAAATGTCAGAGCAAAAACAACAGCAACAAATCCTTTTCAAAGGACAGTGGAATCATTATTAAAGAATTACCGTCTGTTAATGTCATTTTAGGACCAGGTTCACATGTATCCAAGGAAAGGGGCTTTGGCAGAAGTTACCCGTTTTAGAGCTAGAAGGAAAAGGGTGTAGGGACTTGAGGCCTCAGGCCTCACACTGCCTTTGGGTGGACCGATACCTAGCAGGCGTCCAGGCTGCCCAGTGTGGAGGAAAGCCACTGGTTATGGTCCTCTGCCTCCTTTCTTTGAAACTAAGACTGTTCTTTTTGGTCCCTTTTTCTGTGCTTCCCTCTCTAAGCCCATTTTCAACCTGTATTTTTAAGGTTTCTTTTGAAATTCTAGAGGAAAGCAACTCTTTTCCCATATCACAAGTGAAACTGCAGTTACACTCTGAAGTAGAGCTGCCGAGAAGATAAGGAGCCTTTCAGTCACATGCAGACATCTTTCACATGCTAAGAACGGTGCAAATAAAATACAGCGGAAGAAAGGGCGCTAAGGTTTTGTACATGCCACATTTGGGGGAGAGGGAGTTCTTGCTAAGATTAACATAAACACTGACACTTTTAAAATGCATTTTCACACCCCCACTCATGAGGAGAGATTGCAATTTAAATGGGGGTTAAGACATCTAGCCGAACTCCAGGGCTCTGTAAAAGGAACCCTAAGGCTAAAGAGCTTATCTGAAATTTGAAAAAAAGAAGAAAAAAAAAAAATGAAGCTTTCTGACATTCATCTTTTCTCCTTGTATTAGTCATAACTTGCTTTTCAGCTATATTTTAGATTTTGAATGCCAACCTGACATCTGTTCAAGTCTGCCTGTAATTTATTAGGAAAGGAAAAGAAAGCAATTGCTCACTAGTTAGAGATGCAAAAACTTCCACCTTCTGCTTTTCCACAAAGTACTTATAGATAATGCTTGAATATAAAGAATGTAATAATTTACTAATTCTAACTTCAGGTTGGGGAATTTTTCTTTTCTTTTCTTTTCTTTTAATTAGAAGAAGAAAATGGCTTATGACCATGTGATTTCCAAAACCTCTAGAGCAGGATTTAGAGATTAAAGAAGACACCCTGAAAAAATACTATGGGGGCCTTTTTAGAAACTGAAAATTTTAACCTTGAATTAATTTTTCCATTGGTTTTAATTTTTCAAGTTTAATTTACTTACATTTGAATAGAAATCATGTAGTTGTGCTTCTCTTTCAGAGTCTAACTATGTAAATTCAGTTGGCATTTAAAACATTTATTTATAAACAGACTTTTAGAATTGTTTCTTTCTTTTGGAGAGGTGGAGCTGTCTGTAGAGTCACCAGTGGGTTAGATTTGCCGGCAACTACAGTTGAGTTACTTACAAAATCCACACGCAGGTCACAACAAAGTTGAAGTCTTAAGTTTGGACCAAAATGTCCACCAGGAAGAAAATGATTACAGAAACTGTGCAACATCCTCCCATCCCCATTATGGAGTAGACTAAAGCAGATCTGAAAATGATGTAGCTCTAAATGCACAGATGTGTTTATTTTAATTTAAAAAAGTAAATGCATTACAAAAGTCCATATGGACACACATTTAATTGAAAAAAATTGTTTCTGTGAACGGGAAGTTAGGATGGGAAATACAGGAGATTTTTGTTTTTTTACTCTGTGTACCTATGACTCTGTGATTATTTTTAACTGTGATTATATTTTTACTTGTGTAATTGAAAAACAAGCAGATAGTATCACAAGCTGTTTCTGTCTCATGGTGGCTCCCCTGTCACCACAACCCAGGAGCAGGGGAACAGGTGTGTCCCTCTGTCTTCATGAAGTTTCTGTGGAGGAGAAGAGCTCGGGGGTAAGGCCTGCACTTTGAGGGCTTTGGTGGCAGCTCCTTACAGAGTGTGGGCTGAAGTGCCTGTCCTTTTTCTACTGGAAGATAAAAACAGTTTCTTGATGTAAAACAAACTACTTCCTGCCATTACTTTTGCATTATAGTAATGGGTACAAGCAGTTTGTATCTCCTCCAAACCGTCAGAACATTTGCATCCAAGCCTTGAAGCAGCCATGGAAGCATTAGCGAGGAAAGAGTGGGAGAAGGGTGACTTGAAGGAGAGCAGAGTTTCTGACATATGGGTGGCTGTGCTTGAATTTGTTCAGTCTTCAACCTTTCCACCGAGGAATCTAACTTCATGCAACTCCTAAAGTGAAACAGCTGAGGTTTTTTTTCTGTTTTACTTCGTATTTAGGTTGGTGATGATGGTGTTAGCTAATACTTATATAGGACCAGGCACTCTTCTAATTGCTTTACATGTATAACTTACTTAATCCTCACAACAACCTTATGAGGTCGGTGCTGTATTGTTCCCCATCTTATGAAGAAGGAAACTGAATCTCAGAAAGGTTGAATAACTGGTCCCGGACATTTAGCTAGTAAGCGGTTGAGTTAGATTTGAACCCGGGCAGCTTGGCCTCAGAGTCCATGTCATTAACTCTTATATTGTTCTTCTTTTGGGAAAATCCATCATGTAAAACCAGTAAGATGGGCTTTCTCATTTGGGGACCGCTGAGGTGGTCTTTGAGGGGATTAGAACCAAGGGTTTTTCAACTGTGGCACCATTGCCATTTGGGGCCGGATAATTATTTGGCGTGAGCTGCTGGCTGTCCTGTGTGTCGTAGGATGTCTAGTAGCATCGCTGGCGTCCACCCACTAGATGCCAGGTAGCTCTCCCCATCCCAACCCTAGTGGTGACAACCAGAAATATTTCCACATGTTGCCAAAGGTCCCCTGGGGGCAGAATCACCCTTGGTTGACAACCACTTGAATCTAGTACAGCCCTCTGGCTCCTTCTCTTTACAGATGCAGAAACTATGGCCCCAGGTCACTAAGCACAGGCAGGCAGGCCGAGGCACAAGTCACAGGCAGAACTAGGACTAGAACTTGGTTCTCCTCATTCAGGAATCCTTAAAGGAGGAGAAGGAAATGACTTACCAAGTTTGTACAGCTAGTAGGTGGCAGAGCTGGGATGGGAAATCGGGATGCCTGGTTCCAGAGTCTGTATTCTGAACTGCCTCTCTGGACATTGAAGAGATGAAGCTAAGAATCAAGTAATCAGTAAAGTGCTGAATTTTATATCAGAGTATATCCTATGTTTAATACACGTAAGTTCCATGTTTGCCTTCCTTCCTGTCTAATTCTCGAAGAAATTTACAAAGCTTTCCATGTATACAAAGGTTGTGAGAACTTAGACATGATAGGTTTGCAGGAGCGGGGGCTGGAAAGGAAGAGAGGACTTGCTAAAACATTGAAAATCTGTAGGTCTAGCCTCACCCCCTACCATTTCCTATACGCACTTATAAATGACAGCCTTAGCACTCAGAAATTATCCAGTACTTTGGTGGTTTGGCAGAATTCTACATACTGAGTATATGTAGAGATAATTAATAACTGCAAAACTCTGACCTTTGCATTTAAATATCAGACAAGAGAACTGTTTAAACTTTTCTGGCCTCTTTTTTCCTCTGCTAAAGAGTTAAACTGCCTCCTCCTCCTTCCTCTTCATCATCCTCCTTTTCATCTCCTTCTCCTCCTCTTCATTGCCCTCCTCCTCCTCCTCTTACCCTCCCCATCCCTGCTTTTCTTCTCCTTCCCTTTCTTCTTTTTAAGATTATAGGCATTTTCAAAAATCTCAGATTTATAAGTGCTTAATATGTGAGAGTGAATGAGCTCTCTGAGACACTAAGGTTTATAAATAAACTGCTTTTCTAGAAACCTGATATATTCAAATTGTCATGAGCTCAAGAAGCATGAAGAGTTGGTGGTAGGACTGCGGTGTGTAATACCTAATAACTCCAGTCCACTTTCTTCCTGTGTTTTGGGGCACCTATTGTAGCATAACACAGGAGGGAAGTGGTTGCTATAGGTGTGTCACAGGCTATGTCTTAAGTGAAGTGTCAACTTAGAGATGGCACCTAAATGTTATAACAAATCAAATAATCATTTAGAAGTTTAACAACATAACCTAGCAAGTCATATCAAAAGCCAGTAGGTGATAAAGTGCCAAAACAAGTGGTATTAGTTGATAAGTCCTTTAGGAATTTTAAGAGAGAAGATCACAGAAGACTTCATGGAGGAGCCAGAGTTTGACTGAGAGCTTAAGCGCTGAGTGGTTTTGGATAGAAGGAGGGGAAGGAATCACTGTCCCTATCCTGGGAAGAGTGACAGACTAAACAAGGTATGGAATTCACAACTTTGACCAGTGTAGCAGAGCTGCTGTTGGGAAGAAGCAGGAAATGAGGTTTAAAAGTTAGTTTGGGTGAGTAGTGTCCATGTGACCTTCCAGACTGACTCAGGCACTTCTCTTACGTTTCCCCTGCACCTTGTATGTACTTAGACCATAGCTCTGTTCTTAATGCCTTATCATTACTTATTTGTATTACACTTGTATGGAAGAGTTTCTCAACCTTGGCATTTTTGACGTTTTGGGCTGGATAATTCTTTGTTGTGGGCAGACTGCCCTGTTCTTGTAGAACGTTTAGCAGCATCTCTGGCCTCTTGTCCACTCAGTGCCGGTATCTCCTTCCTTCCCACTATGTGACAATCAAAAATGTCTCCCCTGAGTGGCAGAATAGCCCTGCGTTGCAAACCTGCATTGAAGGCAGAACTGTAATGGCTTTTTATTCATGTATTATCAACATCAGAGCTGTTTGGAATGTGATCTAGGATCATCACTGCTGGACCATGAACCATTGCTACCAGTCCAGAATAAGATAAATATTGAAATTGAGCATAAGAATTTAGAAGCTTTTTTTTTCTTTTTTTTTCTTTTAGCAATTTAACATTACCACAACATTTCAAAATTGTATTTTATAGAAATATTGGTCTACGGTAGATTGGAACCTAGAAAGAAAAAAACCAAAAAAATGAAAAACCTGGACCTTAGCATAGATAATTCAAGAAGCATTGCCCTACATTAATATTTGCTAAATGAATGTAATTTTTGAACAAACACTTATAATGAAAAGTCATTGGGGAATTTACAGCAGTGGAATAAAGCAATTAAAGTTAATATTTTAGGATAATTAATATGGTTATTCTGTGTGAAAAGCATCACTCTAGAGAGGAGGTGAAAGATGGAATAGTGGGAGAGGGGTAGACTATAATTCTCCAGTTATGTGGTATTTAGAACCTGGATTAGGGTGGTGGCAGTGGGAAAGGAAAGGGAAGAAAATGTGAAACAGTTACAAAGGTGAAATTGGCAGAATTTGGTGGTTAGTTGCTGTGGTGGCAGAATTGGAAGTGAGACTCAGATCTCAGTGAGAAAATGTCAGAAATAAGGAAATCAGGAGAACCTAGCTTGGAGGGAGTGGAGAATATCACTGCATGTATTTTCATCACCACGAAAAGAAACTGGAAGCTGAATTGAAGATAGAGCAGAAGAATTGCTGTGTTTTTATTTAATGCAAGTGAGCTTCTGTCAATCTGCACATATTTAAGAAGCACACTGTTGACTACTCTTTCTGGAAATAACCTCTTTACTTTCCCTCACTCCAAGGATTTCTGATCTTCCTTTTCCTTTCTGGCTGTTCCTTTTCAGTCTCTTTTGTGTCCTTTAAATTGTGTCCTTCCTCAGGGGTCTGTCTTAGACCTACTCTTTTCCTCACTCTGTAATTTTTCTCCCTCAAATTGATCACATCCATTTCCATAGGTTCAATTAAGTATCTCTATGCCAATAACTCTCAGATTTGCAAATTCCATCTCAGTTTTAAATTAGAGCTCTAGATTTTTCCAGCATAACCTATTGGCTAACTCATGATCATACAGTAAATTCACAGTTAAACTCATTCAGCTGCCCCCTCAACCCTCCCTAAATATACTTCTGTTTTCTATCTAGCTGAGGAGCTGAGCACCTTCTTTAAAGCCTCTCTTCCCCTCACCTCCCGTTTCAGTCAGTGCTGCCATCTCCTCAGTATCTCAGATCTGTCCAGTTCCCTCCATCTCTCCCACCACTGCCTTCCTTCAGGACACCATTATCTCTTGCCTGAATTGCTCCCTAAGCCTTCAGCCTTGCCCTTCTCTAATCCATTCTCCACACCGTAACTAGAGCAATTTTTATAAAAAGGCAAGTCTGATCCTGTCACTCCACTGGTTAAAATGCTTTAGTAGCTCTCCTTAACTCCTTCCATGGCTAACAAGCCCTATGTGATCTGGCTTCTGCCAGACTTTCCCACCTCTTCTCTCAGCCTGTGCCCCCTCCTCAATGGTCCTGATTTTAGCCACCCTGAGCTATTTTCAGTGCCTCTAATTCTCCATGCCACTGTCTCTTACCTCTATGTCCAAGGGTATTTTCTTCACCATTTTTTCACCCATCTCCTGTTCATCCTTTAGGCCTTAGGTTTGATCTCACTTTTTTCAGAATGCTTTGACTTTAGTGCTCCTCCTAGGTGTTCCAATAATTCCATATGTGCTTTTATGCATTATTGTAGCATAATTGCTATGCTATATTCCAGCCCCCTGGCCCCCATGCCCTTAACACCCACAAGCATACAATACATTCAGCAAGAAAGGGACCTTGTTTATTTGGTCACTGGTAAATGTTCTGCTCCTGTTCTGGTACCTAGCTCATAGCATAAGTTTTCAGAAAATGAATAAATGCCAAGAACTTGATTAATCTCAGTTGTAGAATGCTTAGACAGTTAGACCCAAGTCCTGCCCTCAAGATGTTTACAGTGTGTTTGGGAATAACACTATATTTGCACATCCCAGAGCAGTATCGTGTGAGGTAGAAGGCACGTTGTGAACCAAATTGGCAAACTAGGCATTATTGGGAAGCAGCAGCTGCACTGAAGGAGTAAAGATTTGAGCCATGTCTTTTAAAAATTACTAAGTCTATGTTGATCCTCTTAGATTCCTTCTTGGTCTAGGAAGGACCTCTTGTATTGACCCCAAGTGGAAGTAGACTACAGAAAATAGAAGGGGAAAATACTTTGCTTAGGCACTTGTCACCTACCTACCATCCACTTCATAGGGGACTGCCATTCTTACATAAAAGTGCCGTGACAAGTGTTCACATGTCAGGGCATCAGGTCAGAACCGTGTTTGTGTACACACACACGTGAACATGTGCATTTTCTATTTTACAAATTATAAGAGTAATGGATCCTCATAAAACAACACAGGCAGAGTGAAAAGTGAAATCTCCCTTCATGTTACCCACCCTAATTACCCACCCTTTCCCAGAGGTAGTCACCATGAAGAGACTGGTGTGATTCTTTTCAGACCTTTGCCTTAGCATTTATACACATAAATATTTTTGACTATGTGTACTTAATAATAGATTTATTTTTCTGTTAAATAGGATCATACTAGTCACTGTTACGTGAATTTTTTCTTTACTTAATAGTATATCATGGCTTTTTCCATGAAAGAACATATAGATAAGTTTTTTTTTTTTTTTAAAGAGAAATAGTATTAGCAAAATTGTATTGAGATAAGCCCTGTACTGGTAAATTAGCATCTCTTCCTCAGCAGTGAAGAGGCTCTCGGGCATACAAGGCAGACTTTGAGTCTGCCATCATCACTTACCACTTGTATGGCCCTGGGCCTTTTAAATACTTAAGGGTCCTGGGCCCTAAATTCTCTGAGTCTTGATATCCTCACCTGCAAAATTATTTACTTTATAGGTTTATTGTCAGGGTAGCATTAAAGTGTATAAGTTTTCTAACATAGTACCTTGCTCACTGTGAAACACTATGTAGATGGTGGTTGGTATGATTATATTGCCAAAAGGTATTTTTATTAAAGACAAAAATCTGAATCCATTCCCTTTAATCAAATTTTTAGATACATCTCCTTATCTTAAACTTTTGTTGCTGTTGAAAACAGTTAACGCCTTGGATGATCGTCTTATGCTGTTTTGTAATTACCCGTTTTGAACAGTGTTTGTTGATAAGGTAGTCAAGGGGACACCTAGAAATAGGGCTTTTTTTAGTTTGTGAACTCATACTTTGGCTGATTTATATTTACTTTTTATCATGTTCCATCAGAGAAGAGCTGATAAATATTCTACCACATCCTTTTATAAATCTTGTCAGTTTCTTCTTATGTGTGATAGACGAACTTGGGAAAACAGCCACCATCTTCATAGACACCAGAGAGAATAGGATGTGGTAGGAAGGGAACTGGAAGAATTAACAACAGTGTTAGCAAAAAACTGCCCAGAACGTAACACCTTACTGCTTAGGAGAGTGCTTCTACCGTGATTCAAAGAAGACTTGGAGTTCCATATGGTTTGTTACTTGAGCAATCTACCTTTGACAAAATATGTTCATAATTTAAAAAAAAAACCTGCAAGAAACTTGGGTTTTGTTTTTCGCTTTTTAAATAATTAACATAGTGCTCTTTCTGTTTTTTTCAAAGAATTTAGAGAAGACACCAGTAAATCCCTTCCATGTACCATTTTACTAATAATATAAAATTTGAAATTGGAAGCTAATGTAGATAATAGATTGAGTACTCGAAGATTCATTTGTGACTTAGAGTTCTTCGCTAATACCTCTGGCTTTTTCATACAGTATCTTTTCTAGGCAAATAATAATTTGAGTCCTGTACTGATTCCAGAGTGACTGAAAACTGATATATCAAGGTATACACATCTGTAGGTCGAACTCCTGTGTTGTCTATACAAGTATTCGCTTGAGTTTATCCACAGTGATAGAATTTTTTTAGAAGTGCTTTGATTTTTAAAAATCTACCTAGAATTCTGTCATGAGGGAGAGAACTTAGGAGGACTTAAGAGCCTTTTGATAATGAATGGTTACTATAGGATAAACCTATAATTAGTGTGCTGCTAATCTACACATTAGATGTATTCAGTCAAATCTCACATATACATAGGAGAATTATCCAAATTGCACATTATTAGCACATTCCAGGAACATTTCCATGGTGACCCACAACTACTGCTTTTTCCTGACACTTTCTTGTGTTACTGGACTTCTCTTTCTACAAAACTTCTCTTTATTGGTTCTTCTTGCCTTTCTGTCTGCTGCTTGGTTACTTTGACTTCCTCTGTAACTCTTCATTTAAGCAACCACCTGTGGCTGCAAGGAGCTTAGAAAAAGAGCGATAGGAAGACTCACTTTACTGAGTTAAAATTCCTGGTATTCCGATCTTCCTTTATCCGACTGTAGGAGGCTGACCATATGTCATACTAAATGACATAGAACTCAGCTGTTCAAAATTCAGATTCATCTTATATGTGGTAATGGCTCCATGTGGGATACTGTATGTAACATAAAGAAAGAAAGATGACAGGGGAGTGAGGGTATAGCTCAGTGGTACAGTGTGTGCTGGCATAAGGTCCCGGATTCAATCCACATTACCTCCATTATAAATAAATAAATAAATAAATAGATAGATAGATAGATAGATAGATAGATAGATAGATAGATAGATAAATAAATAAATAAGCAAGCCAGCCAGCCAGCCAGCCAGCCAGCCAGCCAGCCAGCCTAATTACCCCCCCCCCCACAATTTTTTTTAAAGGAGAAGAAATGTAATAGTTTATTGCCACAATCAAAAGTTTGAATCCTTTTCTCCATTTTTCCTAAAAATGAATTTTTTTAAGAGTTGAATGGGTTGAACTTGTAGTTAGCTAACTCTATTTTTAGCAACTCATCTAAGAATTTGAAGGAAAAGATCATTTAGATGGATAGACGGAAACAGAATAAAAGACATTGTCTGCACTTAATACTTTAATTATCCAGTCCTTTCTCAAATAGTGTTTGCCCTTCTTCCTGTTAGATCCTTTGCTTTCTGCTCTCAGTTGCTGCTCTCAGGGTATAAATTTTCTCAAAAGGATTGTCATCCATTTTGCATTAATACTCCTCTTTGTGAGATAATCAAAAGCAAATAATGTATCTGTAGATATAGTAGATTTAAATATGTCAAGGTAGCTATATGTTTGAATCAGAATTAGACCATGTTAGAGTAGGAGACCTTAGAAATTATGTAGTCTGACATTTTCCAAATTTACTTAAACTTTCTTAGCAAACATATTGCCACAAAGATATACCTATTAATGTTCCAAGAAACAACAGTTTGAGAAAAGCTTATTTAAAAGCTATGTCATTCTTATTTTATAGGCAAGGAAGTTGGGGTCCCAGAAGAGTAAATAATTTATTTAAGCCAGAGTCACAGTAGGGACTAGAATACAGGTCGCCTCACTCCCAGTCTGGTGCTCTTCAGGCTTCTTGATTCAGCATTTTAAATGAGTTGACTTATTATTGGGTCTTTTATTCTGTATTTCACAACTTGGATGTGAAGCCACATTACCCTTTCTCTGGAATAAGCGTCACTATTTCCTGGAGGCTGATTCCTTTTATCTAAGGATTTAGTCATATTTTTAGATCCCTTTACTGTATGTAATGTCTGACTGTATCTCCAGATGCTTTCCCCGTCTCCTGTCAGAATTCTTACTGAAATGAATTCTTGAAATGTTCAAAACTTTGTTACATTTATTAAGCATTTTTTCCCATCACACAGATAGTTATCTCTTCTTAGCTACCTTTATTTCTAGACCCTTGGAGTCATGTTTTCTTCCCTTATTCCTTTGCTTTTTATGCATTTTTTAACTGATTTTTTTTTTAGAGTAGTCTTAGGCTTACAGGAAAATTCAGAGGAAGGTGCATGTACCATATAACTCCTGTTCCCACACACGTGCACAGCCTCCCCCATTATCAGCATCCTCCACTAGAGTGGTACCTTGGTTATAACTGATGAGCCTGCTTTGACACATCATAATCACACAGGGTCCATAGTTTACATTATAGTTTATACTCTTGGTGGTGTACATTCTCCGGGTCTGGACAAATGTATGATGATATGTATCCATCATTATGGTATCATACAGAACATATTCATGCCTTAAAAATCCTCTGTAGCACCCCACACATACCTGGCAACCACTGATCTTTTTACTTTCTCCGTAGTTTTGTCTTTTCCAGAATGTCATATAGTAGCCTTTTCAGATTAGTAATGTGCATTTAAAGGTTTCTCCATGTCTTAATGGCTTGATAGCTCATATCTTTTTAGTCCTGAATGATGTTCTGTTGTCTGGATGTACTACTGAAGGACATCATGGTTGCTTCCAAGTTTTGGAAGTTATGAAAGCTCCTGTAAACATCCATGTGTAAGTTTTAGTGTAGGCATTAGATTTCAACACCTTTGTCTAAATACCAAGTGGAAAAAGTATGTTTAGGTTTGTAAGAAGCTGCCAAACTCTCTTCCAAAGTGCCTGTACTATTTTGCATTCCCACCAACGGTGAATCAGAAATCCTGTGATCCATATCTTAACCAGCCTTTGGTGTTGTCAGTCTTCTGGGTTTTGGCTATTCTAATAGGTGTGCACTGATATCTCACTGTTGCTTTAATTTGCATTTCTCTGATGACATATTTTATAGAGCATCTTTTCATATGCTTATTTGCCATCTGTATATCTTATTTGGTAAAGTGTCTGTTAAGGTCTTTGGCCCATTTTTTAATCTGGTTGTTTTCTTATTGTTGAGTTTTAAGAGTTCTTTGTCTATTTGGGGAAAAAATGCTTTATCAAATGTGTCTTTTGCATTTTTTTTCTCCCAGTCTGTGGCTTGTGCTCTCATTCTCTTGACATTGTCTTTCACAGGCAAGTTTTTAGTTTTAATGAAGTCCAGCTTATCAGTTCTTTCTTTCATGGATCATATCTTTGGTGTTGTATCTAAAAAGCCACCACTATACCCAAGGTCATCTAGGTTTTTTCCTGTGTTATCTTCTAGGAGTTTTATAGTTTTGCGTTTTACATCTAGGTCTGTGATCCTTTTTTTTTCTTTAATTTTATTGAGTTATAGTCAGTTTACAATGTTGTGTCAATTTCTGGTGTACAGCACAATTTTTCAGTCATACGTGAATATACACATATTCATTTTCATATTCTTTTTCACCATGGGCTACTACAAGATCTTGTATATATTTCTCTGTCCTATACAGTATAAACTTGTTTATCTATTCTATATATACCAATCAGTATCTACAAATCTCAAACTCCCCATCTGTCCCTTCCCACCCCCACCTCCCCTGGCAACCACAAGTTTGTATTCTATGTCTGTGAGTCTGTCTCTGTTTTATATTTTAAGTTCATTTGTCTTCTTCTTCTTCTTTTTTTGAATTCCACATATGAGTGATATCATATGGTATTTTTCTTTCTCTTTCTGGCTTACTTCACTTAGAATGACATTCTCCAGGGACATCCATGTTGCTGCAAATGGTATTATGTTGTCATTTTTATGGCTGAGTAGTATTCCATTGTGTAAATATACCACAACTTCTTTATCCAGTCATCTGTCGATGGACATTTAGGTTGTTTCCATGCCTTGGCTATTGTAAATAGTGTTTCTATGAACATTGGGGTGCTGGTGTCTTTTTGAATTAGGGTTCCTTCTGGATATATGCCCAGGAGTGGGATTCCTGGGACATGTGGTTAAGTCTATTTTTAGTTTGCTGAGGAATCTCCATACTGTTTTCCACAGTGGCTGCACCAAACTGCATTCCCACCAGCAGTGTAGGAGGGTTACCTTTTCTCCACACCCTCTCCAGCATTTATCATTTGTGGACTTTTGAATGATGGCCACTCTGACTGATGTGAGGTGATACCTCATTGTAGTTTTGATTTGCATTTCTCTGATAATTAGTGATATTGAGCATTTTTTTCATATGTCTATTGGTCATTCATATGTCTTCATTGGAGAATTACTTGTTTAGGTCTTCCATTTTGCATTAATTTTTGTGAAGGGTATAAAGTCTGTGTCTAGATCAGTTGTGCATAGATCAATTTTTTTTTTGCATGTTGATGTCCAGTTGTTCCAGCATCATTTTTTGAAAAGACTGTTTTTGCTCCATTGTATTGCCTTTGATCCTTTGTCAAAGATCAGTTGGCAATACTCATGTGTGCATGCTTTTTTTTCAAGTCCATTATTGAGTACTCCTAGTTTTGTTTCTGTTTTGTTTTTTGGTTCATTCTTTTTATCTTTTTCATAGCTTCAGTAAATTACACTTGAACTATAGCAGTAGCCTCTTTATTGTCTTCCTAGACTTCAGTCTCCTTTGTTCCCATCCTGTAGTATTTATTTAAAAGCTCATTATCTTTGTGAAACTAGCTGCTTCTATCAGAGAATATCAAGAGAATTGTAGGATCTCAGCATTGCAGGGGATCTTAAAAGTCATTTAATTCACACACTTGTCTTTTGTTTGAATTTTCTCGCCATTTCTGCTAAATAACTTCTGCCAGGTTCCTTAGGCTAAACTTGAATTCCTTCAATGACAGGAAACGCATTCTCTCTGAACACTGCATTCCCTTTTTTTTTTTTTTTTTTTTTTGGCAATTGTTGGTTTGAGTCGTTAAGGTGAGACATACACATCCTTATAGCTTCTACTACAAACTCTAGTTCTTCCCCTAAGACTATACAGAACAAGGATAATCCTACTTCCCTAAGAAAGCCCTTTAGGTATGTGAAGAAAGCTGTTCTTTCCAGACCTAAACTCTTCTCAGATTTATGTTGTCTCTAAGCTAAAACTCTCAACTTGACTGATTCTTCCAGTCAATCCTTTTATAACTTGATTTTTAGCCCTCTACCAGCCTATTCACATTTCTCTAAATTTTAACATTTGTTTGTATTTATTTGCCTTAAGTTGTGAAACTCAGAAATCAGTAGAGTACTTGGAGCACTGCAAATGTGGTCCCTGTTATACAACAGACCAGATCTATCCATCCTTTGTTCAAAACATCAGACTTTTTTTTAATGCAGACTGAAATTGCATCAACATTTTTGACATCCACATTCTTTTTTGGTTCATACCAAATATACTGTTGAATAAAACCCCCAACTCATCTCTAACAAAACTGTATCTCCCCGAGTTGTACTCAAATACAGAAATCTTATGTTTATTCTTGATAACTTTTATCTTGTTAGAATAGGTCTGTGTTCTCCTACAGCTACAAGTTGTCAAGGAATTTTAAAAAGTATCCTTATTAGCTTGTGATTTAATTGAGGCTATAGGATGTATGCACTAAATAAAATAGAAGCCTAGGAACTCTTAGAAGGCAGCTTAACATAGCTTCAGTTGTCCCTATGAATGATATTTCTCAGAGTGTCTTCTGGCCTTCACTAGAATCACTTGGGGGTGCTTGTTAAATATTCAACTTCCTCGGCTCCACCCCAGACTTAATGAATTCAGATTTCTAGGAGCAGTGCTTGGAAATCTGCATTTTAACAAGTTCCACTGGAGTTTGGTGCATGTTAAAGTTTGACAACTGCTACTGTAAATATGGAAGAATAGAAACCCCAGATGTGATCAGAGCTAGGTGATACTGACAGACTTAGATGTGATCAGAGCTAAGTGGCATTAAGGAGGTGACTTCTGAGAAACAGAAGAACATGAACTGATACAGTAGAAGTTCCAGGTGTAGGAGAAGAAAGAATAAGTCGTCTGCTAGAGAAAACGAGACATTAGCTGTCTGAAGTAGAGGCCTTTTAGAACAGCAGGTAAATGAGTTAAGAGACAGAGGGAAAAAGAAGAAAGGAAAAGCTGTAAAATTCTGAAACTAATAAAGGTACATGCTGCCAGGTGTCAGCAAGGCAGGACCTGCTGTAGTAGAAGCATGATCTTTGTCCTCAAGAATTCATGAAATACCAGGCCACACCCTAGGAGGGAGTATGAAAGGGTGGGGGTGTCAGCAGAGATTAGTGTGGAGAATTGCTACACATACCCCCATCTTTAGTTCTAGGCTATCTAATGAGAAGATCTGTATTGAATCTCTGGTGACTAATTTGGATATAGACCAGTCAGGTGGTAGGCATCTTGCACAGATGCTTGCTGTTCAGGGCACAGGCCTAAAATTTTCACTTTATCGTAACGGAACTCAAAGTGCTCTTGGCATTTTAAAGTTGATGGGGCAAGAGCAAGTCTCTGCTAGACAAAATGATACCCAGAGAATGGATGATCACAGACCTGATCCCAGTAGGGTCAGAAGTTGTGTTTTCAGTCTGAAGTGTTTCCTTTTCTTAAAGATTCGATAAGCGTACAGCTAAGCAAATGTAGATGACTTGTTTTAGAGGCTGATTGACAATCTTTGAAACAAACAAAAGGCCCTCCTATATTATGAGTTGATTTAAGTCATGCTCCAAGTCCTCACTGCATGGAGGATCTCAAAATTCAAAACTATTTCTTAACATAAATAATCATGTACTACGAAAATGGTAAGTTGAATAGAACTAAGAAAATACTCATGATTCTAGGAGAGGTTGGAATTATGCAAACTTTAAAACAAAAGACCAAGTGTTAATATTAATTTGTGATTGTATTTTCTGCATGTGCTGCACTATTTAAAAATAAGCATTGAAATCTGGTTTGCACAACTGCAAAGAGAAACTTGCAAGACTTGTGAATATGTCCTGACTTGCCACTAGTCTGTTGATAGCCTCCCTCTTTGGCAGACGTGGCAAATCTGTCTGCATATGAACTGGAAGCTACTTGGGATTCCCCTTTAAACATCACAAAACCCACTTCACACTTCTCTCTCTTTATAGATCATGTTTCCCACAAAGTAAATGAAATACTCCTTATCCTGATGCTGATTTGGCAGAGATCACTCCTAATTTATTATCATTCTGCTTACTCTTCTGTAAAATTAGTGTTTGCCCTAATTTTTTCCCCTCTCTTGGATACCTAAAAGGTGACTGACAGGTTTTCCTCAGTGTAGCTTGCCTCTGACATCATCTCAGGAAAACAAAGAAAAATCACTGTTTTTTTTTTTTTTAATTGAAGAGATACAAATCTGTCACTTTTATGGGTAATATTTGAAAGATTTTAAGCAGAAAGCATTACTATTTATTCTCTTTATTGCAGAAACAAGGCTATGTATTTTTCATTGAGCCATTTTATGAAAAGAGATTACAATTAGCATGTTAGACATCTCGTACGTATTTTCATGTGTCATTTTCATTAGAGGGGCTGCATAGGCCTTGTTATAGTGGATGAGGTCTTACTCTGTTTAGACTTTTAGATCAGAAATCATTTCGAGCTATTGCATAGCTTAAAGTTCTCCCCTCCAAAATTTGTATGATTATAATCACTAAATATGAACACCTGGGGCTCAAACAGTATTCCAAATTTTGTACATTGTTGGAGAATTCAACTGAGAGAGCAGAAGTTAGAATTAAGGTGAGAAAGTCCATATCATAGTAATCTACCTCAAACTCAGAGGGAAAGGATGGGCAGTGGTAATCTAGCATTGCAAATGCCCTTTTGGGTGAAGTACCCAGAAATAGCCCCAGTTCTCAATAGAACCACATCATCCCAGATGAGTGTCAGCAGAGTGAGGTGTGTACCCCCTAAGAAAGAGGAGGGGCAGCTTTCTAATATCTGGTAGTTAAGGACTGTGAGAGTGGGTGCAGTTGGGAAGATAAGGGGAACTTTGGAAAAGAAACATACTTAGGATAGAACAGGTTGGGCAGAAGGATGGTAGAAGGGTGTGTACATGTGGAGCTGATAGCCATGGTAGCATGGTTTTTATGGATGTACTACATATTGACCCTAAATGAGGCTGGAAAGCTTGAGAAATAGGTATAAATTGCTTCTGCCTAAGGCGTAAGAGAAGCAGATAGGGTTGACTCTGATGGTAATCCACCTGGGAGAGAGACTAAAGCTCCCGAGCCCTGGCTTACTGAAAACACTAGTAAAATCTTTGTGAAATCATTTATGACAGTGTTTGTTCATGTGGTAAGGTTCATCAGCGGAATGGGTGCTATAACTCGCAGTGTTCAAGTGACAGTAGCATTTTAAATAAAGTATTTAAGGGGCCAGATGGTCACAAGAGTCAGTCTCAGAAAGAATGTCACAAGCAAAATAGTCGTTTATTTTCCAGCTTTACAGTCCCCATAACAGTTGGGAATTGGGTTCCATTTCATCATTCCTCCATAGCAAGACGATAAAAAAATAAGCTAATATTAATTAAGTCAATATTCATGAACTCTTACTATGTGCCAAGAAGTATTCTAAGTGCCTTATGTGCATTATACATAATCTTCATAATAATCTTCTGAGGTGGTTTCTTTTATCATTGCCAGCTAGTAAGTGGAAGAACCAGGGCTTGAATCTAGGCAAACTGACTTTAGAGCCTCCACTTTGGAGTTTATTTAATACAAAAAAAACCCTGTCCTTTAGTCTGAGATTATATTCATCCTACCTTTTGATATTACAGTATATTTTCTTAATATGAAGTGGTAAGTGGTGGTGATAGAAGATGTCAGGTTTAATTTTTTTTTTTTAAAGAAATCTTTACCTTGCAAAATAAAACCAAGCAACCCACTGATGACACTAATCTCCAGTTTAAGAAAAAAAGTTCTTTAGCTAGTTTTGGAAGTCTAAATCTGAGAACCACTGGTCAGAAAAATGGGGCTCTTAGTAATTTTTAATGTTCTCTAGAGGTTTTACACTTGATTTATTTCCTAATGCACTTAATCCAGTCAATCCTCACCTATCTGGCATCTGACCACAAGTCATACTTTCATCCTTTTGACAGAAATCTATTGTGAAATATAACTGAAATGTAGCTTTGTGGTTCACATTCTAAGAAATCATTAAAAATACTTTATGACAAGGGCTCTAGAATGAGATACAAACAAGCCTTATACTAAATTCTTTACAGAATATAATCTTACAGTGAGGTTCCAGTGTCACGTTCACTTAAATCCTTTTAGTAAACAATGGCATTACTTTTTGCTGTGTATATTTCTTTGATAGTTTATATTATTTATACATTTATTAATTACTATTTATTAATAGCTGTTACATAATGATATATTAGTACATACTAATACTTTTTATTGTTCTTAACACATGGAGAACAACATAGAGGCGAACAGGAGTAGCCCTGCTGGGGAGGAGTGAACAGGGGAGCCAGGGAAAGAAGTTGTCTGGCTTACTTGGTCCTCTGACTGTAATCTTCATTGTGTTTTATTTATCTGTGTCTCATTGGTGACTTTGGAATCCCTGTTGGTGACCTGTTCAATAATCTATCTCCTCAGTTCTTTGGAGTCCTCATTTCCGTTTAACTTTTCTTTCACTCCACCTCAGCCACTCACTCTTTGGTCATCCCCAATACTTTGCCATTACCAATAACCATCACTTTGGGGATCTTAGTTTTCAGCATCTTGCTCTTTAGCCACCTCCCCTTTTTCCCTTGCTTATTTCTAGCATCCCTCCTCACCCACACTCCAGCAAGTCTGATCCGATGAGACCTTCCAGACCTTAATTTACTCTGTCACTTCCCAGCCTTTTGTCCTCTCTTCCCTCTTTGCCCAGATTCCGTGCTCTGTCGCATTTACCCTCCTCACATACACCCTTAACAGCTTTGCTTCTCATCTTCTAGGTGTGTCAGAGCCTACGGTGTTTCTCAGCTACTCGCCTACTCTGTATCAATTCCCAGACTGGTAAATATGGCTTAAGAAAAACACAAAACCATGGTGTTTGATCACACTTTAAATTTAAGAACCAAATCTCAAGTTGGGCCCTCAGTATTTCTTGGAATCAGTATTTCTTGATGATCTGGAATCTTTATTTCACTGAGAAAATAGAAGTAATCAAAAGAGAACCGATTTGTTTTCCCACCTCCAAATGTAGCACTTGTTGAATGAATGAAAGAATATGATATCCCGTAACTTCATTTACTCCTAGATTCCAATATAATTAGCAGCTTAAATTTCAAAACCAAATATATAAATTTTTGGCTATTTTGTATTGTACTTTTCATTACCATCTTCCTTGATGTTACTATAGCCAAAAGTTGTTATACTTGTGTCTTATCCAAATAAAAAGTAGGTATTTGTAAGAAGATGGTTAACAGGAGTAGTTGATAAAATGAGCTGTTAAGTAACTGAACACAGGAAATGAAGAGAAGAAATGCTTTGGAACTATATTTGATTAGACTATTAGCCCACAATAGTTCTCAGTGGAAGGAGAAAAGATGCGAATGACTTAGAAATGAAGATTAAAGCCTCAAACTGTGGAAAATGGAGGGAAAATGTTAAGAACAGATCTTGTGATAGTTTTGACCTGACCCTGATTTTTTTGGGGTGGAAAATTAGATAATAGACTTGAGCTATAAACAGGTTGACTTCAAATTAAATTGACTTAACACTATTATTTATCTCATTTTGTTAAACTTTAAGATTTGAAAAAAGAGATAGTTAAAACCAAAAATTCAAGATTCTTATGCCAGCTTTGATAAAATTTATATTTATAGAATTGAGTAAGAATCTACCCCTTACCTAACACTGTAAGTTGCTTATGTAATTACAGCCAAGAGGAGAGTTCCTCAGTGACCTGAATTTCACATGCTGAGTTCACTCACCTGACAGAATCTGTCTGCTCGGGCACATTTCCCCACCCATTTCCTTACTTCCCCATGTTCCTTCCAAACCTTTGCCATGTTTCCCACTGTCTTCTCATCCCTCACTTTGTAACAGGTGACCGAAGACCCTACTTCACATAGTATACAGAACCAACAGGCATAACCTAAGCTTACTTCCTCTTCTCCCCTTTAGTTAACGAGTCTCAGAAGAGGTTTCCTTGCAGCTGTCTCCTTAAATCCCTCCTCTGTGTTGCCAGAATTCCTTAAAGTGTGATCTCTGTTCCTGCCTGTGCTGCTTAGCTTCCTTCTCCCACCTCAACCTGCAATGATCTGACCCTGGCCTCAGTACCCAGTGGCCCAGATCAGCATGAACTTCCTGATTTTTAAATCCAGTGTTCTCTTTCCAGGCCTCATTCTGTATCTCTGGAGCTTCTGTCTCTATTGTCACATTCCTCTGCTTAAAGCTTTTTGAGGCTTTTCATGTGCCCAGAGTAGGCATTCAGAAATTTTGAACCAGTAGTTCTGCTGTCTGAGCTTTCTGAGCTTTCAACAAGTATTTTTTCTTTTAATGGATATTACTGCCTGAATCTCAAATGCCTTATAGCTAAAACCAAAGTTATGATTTCCTCTACTTTCCTCTTGCTAACTTTTTGGTTATTTTCTGAGGTTGCTATCATTTTCCCCTTGTGCCCAGGCTAGGTGCCTTAAGGCCATCCTTGACTCCTCCTCTTTCTCTTACTTTCACTTGGTCTCTAAGGTCTGATGAATATCTCCCATATCTTCCTTCCTTTCTTTTTCTGTTACTATTTCTTATAACTTTTGCCTCTTTCCATTCCAGGTGTCTCATCTGATTATTTCAGTAGTACATTCAGGGATTTTTAATGTGAATTCCATGATTGGACCTCTGAGGATCTAAGAATTTCCTCAAAATTGCATGCAGATTTTTTGTACATGGACGTTTTTCTGGGGAGGTCCATTAGACTGTTTCATGGGAAAGAAACTGAGAGACCGAATGAGAGAATATGGCAATTTAAACAGTCAGTTCCACCGATTTCTCCTTCTATGCCTACCCTTTGCTATTTAGTTCTCTAGCCCAGGGAACTGATCTCTGAGTAGTGAGGGGGCATGTAAGACATAAAGAAAAAAAAAAGGAACAGCAATCAGTACAGCTTAGCAGTCAGACAGTCCAGCAGCCAGAGATCAGAGGCTCCCTGACATCAGAGTTAGGCCTTAATGTCCTGGAGAAGCTCAGGGGAAAGCTGGGGCATCAGTAGGGAGGTGGCCTTCTAAGGCCTCTGGACCCAATTGTTCATGTGCTTCCAAAGGACTTGGAGGAATATGAAAGCTTAATTGGCAAAAACCCAGAGAGAGCCAGTGAGGCAGTGTCCCCAGAAAAAGGTTAAGACCATTCTTCCAACTAGACTTCCACCCTCTGATCTTTGTTCTCTAGTTCTTCCTCTGTCACCACAGTTAGTTTTTAAACACATATCTCATTATGTATCCTCCCTGATTAAAAACCTCAGGGTTTTTACAAAACAAATTAAAAACTCCTGAGCATGGTGTCAAGCGCATCATCCTCGGGCGCTCACCTCCGAGACTCCCAGCCACAGCGGGTGACTGCTGGCTGCTTTGGGAGGACAGCTTCTACGTTCGTGCCTCTGTGCCTTTCATCATGCTAGTCTCTCTCTGTAGGGTACCATTTCCTCTCCCTTGCCCAGCCATGAACCTCCAACTGTCCCTCAAGGCCCAGACTGAATATTATCTCTTCCCCTGTGTCCATCTCTAATTTTCTGCCATTACCCTGGCAGAATCAGTCTCTCTTAGCTAAGTTCCAAAAACATTTCATGCACATCTCTGATAATGTCATATTATATTGTAGATAACCTATTTTTATTTTTGTCTTTCCTACTAAATCAGAAATGCCCTGCAGGAAGGGACTGCCTTTTTCATGTTTGTGTCCCTAACACCTAGCTTCATGCCTAGTCCAAACAGGAGCTTAATACACTTTTGTTGAATGGAATTACTTATGAAGAGTTTTTAATGACTCATTTAAAATTATTTAATAAGTCAGAAAAGGCTGTGATAATAATAGTAATAACAAAGTCCCATTTCCACTGTTTACTCAAGTAACTGCTTCCTTTGTGGAAGTGGATTTTGAAATCTTCACGTGTCAATGTATATTTCTGATGTGCTTTCTTGAGATCCTAAAAAAGTTAAGGTTCTAATGCAGATTAGAGTTTCTGTGGCATTCCTGTTGATGTTATATTGAATAGATTCTGCAATTTCAGAGATCTGTGTTATAGATAAGTTCCATGGATATGTATTTTTATCTCTTTCTCTCAAGCTTCATGGTAATATTTTATGGGTTATTTATTTTATAAGATTTGAGTCAGTTTAATTCCAAACACATTAAACTGAGCATTTTTCCACATACAAAAACAGAGTTACAGAGTTAAGATTCTAGTATTTATGTAGTTTGTTTTGCCAAATTTATAAAGTCCCAATGATTGCAAAGTTGTTTCTTAAGTATTTAAATTAGTTCAGCCATGAAAGCAAACACTTCATAAATTAAGAGCTTCAAATATTTTTTTTATAATCGCCTCCTCTCCCTCATTTTCTCTGAGTTTTGTAGGAAAGGAATCAACAATTTACTTATTCAGCCATTTGTTGAGTATATATTATATACTAGGCATTATGCTGGGTGTTTGCAATTCAGGATTGATAAGACAGTACCTACCCTTGAATAGTACACAGTCTGATAGAGAAGAAGGTATATAAACAAATAATTGCCATTTAAACCTTGGAGGAGGGGAAGGAAACTCCTCCTCTGAGAACCAATTTTGAGGTTAAGAAGGGATATATTGGTAGATAAGTTTGTAGATAAAGAAGCAGGGAGCTGAAGGAAGCTCATACCTGATAGTCTTTTTTTTGAATATGCAAAATAGGGATATAAATCATCTCTAAGAATTAGTGGCATGGGATAGCGCATGAGAAGAACAGTGAAGATCTGGATAATTACTAAGGAGAATGGGAGATGAACTAACAGAAATAAGTAAGGGGTGGCATGTAATATTGAGAGTAGAACTGAAATTGGATACCATGAAATTGTTTGGCTATTAGTCAGCACAGTGGTGTAATTTTCTCTGGTCATGCTCTGTGGCCAATGTGTAGGTGCAGTAAAGCCATAGTATGTTCAAAGCTTGTGGGGTATGTATAATAGAAGTATAGGAAGGCTGAGAAGTTGAGAGTCCTTGAAAGAAAGTAGGGTTTCATATGGAAGGAAGTGTGGTTAGAAGGAAGTTGATAAACTTGGAGAAGGTTAAGAGGCTAGAGATGGGGATGAGGCCTGGTACTTTATAGGTACTCAGCAAGTCTTTGTTTTCTCCTTCCTGGCTCTCCTCTCCTTAAGCCTGTTTCACCGCCACCACCTGCCTCTGCTATAGTTTATGTGAATAGTTTCAAATCATGGTAACAGCAGTTGGGTTGGAGAGGAATATTAGGAGTCAGGTTGCAAAGTTAGTTGCTTCCCAGTGGCTTGGATGCTGGCAGTGCTTGGTGGTGTTCACCTCTAGGAGAAGCTCAAGACTTATTTATCCCCTTGTTTCTTTACCACTCATGCCCCAACGGTGGGACCAGGGCAAAGACATTTTATGGGCCACAGTTCTTAGGACAGAAATTTACTCTGTGATAAGAAGGGTTAAGACTCTAAGCCTTCAAGGGTTTCCATTAAGTTCCCCTTGTCTCTATAAGCCTAATTATAAGCACAGATCTCATTACTTTCAAGGATTTGAAAGGGAGTCTTTTTTTGAAATCAAGATAGAAGCAGTGACCGTATTAGCAACCCAGAAGGTCTTCCTCCTCAGAATCTAAAATTTTCTAGTAGAGTTGGTTGCATCTTGTGATTTCTTTTATGTGAATCACTAAATGTATTGTCATAATTCTTGTCTTAAAAATATGATTTTCAAGGCTTTCATTCCAATTGAGGACATTTTCCATGAAAAGAACTATATTCTATTTCCAGAAAAAATTGTTCACCTTTAGTTTTGAGTGTAACACTTGAAATCTAATAGTTCGTTATTTTACAGGATGTAGTATAAAGGAAAAACTCAAGAGGCATGTATCTTAACTGTGAAACTGCTAGAAAAGTGAAAATTCTTAGAGTGAGTAAATGAGTAAAGAGAACTCAGAGGTCATGTTCATCTTAAGAAATGGAATAAATGCTTATGTAGAGTTGGCTGAAGAAATCTTGTGGGGTCTTAATCATCAGTCTTGCTGTTTTGCTATTGTTAATGATACCTTTAAGGCATTTAGCAATGAAAAGAATTGAATACCATTCTGAAGCCTCATTTTCATCTGGGTGGCTCAGAGAGATCATGTGCTTCACTTGGCATAGTCACATGAAGTAGGACAGTCAACTTTGTCCACAGAGTCTGTAACATGCATCTGGATCCTGGGATTGCTCCATACCCACCCAACTCAGACATGTTTGCCCTTTCTTCAAGTGCTTGTATTGACAGGTAGACCTGTAATTTCTATGACTAAGATATAGTTTCCATAGCCTGTGTATCACAATAGATTTATGTTGGATTGGATTTGCCTAAAAACAGATTTCTTCTTTTCCCTGACTTTAAAGCAAAGGATAATGAAAAGAAAGTAATAGTTCCAAACTAGGTATTTAGGTCAAAGAGGCATTTTCAGAGTTAAAAGTATTTGTTCTAAATGATAGTTCAAATATACTTTTCCAAAGATCTTTAATTGGCATCTTTCCCACTCAACTATTGGTACTGGTGTGGGAGTTGTTTCTGGATTTTCTACTTTAAAAAAGCTTCAGTTGTTCATTCTTGTTCTGTTTAGGGCACTTGGATATTAATATATGTTAATGCCATCATTATATTTTTCCTAACATGCCTATGAAGAAGAAAGGAGAGAGAAAACTTTGATGTTTTACTCAGATTTTAGTTGGTTGATGTAAGACTGTTTTCTTTTCCTTTTTAGGTTGCAAACATGTTAAAGGCATCCTGTTATATGGGCCTCCAGGTTGTGGTAAGACTCTCTTGGCTCGACAGATTGGCAAGATGTTGAATGCAAGAGAGCCCAAAGTGGTCAATGGGCCGGAAATCCTTAACAAATACGTGGGAGAATCAGAGGCTAACATTCGTAAACTCTTTGCTGACGCTGAAGAGGAGCAAAGGAGGGTAATGTTAATCTAAATATAATTTAGTAAAAGTTTGTTATTTCTTATATGACGAATGAAACCCAGAGTTACAGGGAAAACTTGTTATTGTGATCTACAGTTTGCAAAAAATTGCAGGTAAAATTTATTTGGAACCAAATTACATCACTGATCCTGGAATTGTGGGAGATTTACATGATAAGAGCAGATGTCAGTACCTATATGTTCCTAATACAAAGGTAGATGATTATATAGGCCAAAGGTTTTGCAAAAACAGATCATGAATATATTTTTAAGTAACACTTTTATTCCACATCACTTCCAGAGACTTGAACTCATTTATACTAAAAGAGAGAAATTAAATCCATAAAAGGACTTGGAGAATTATATCTATGTAAGTTTCATGTGCAGAAAGCTAGTTTACTTACCGCTGAGTCAACTCAGCTGTAGAGTGACAGGTGTAAGTTGTTAGGTCTCAAAGGAAAGCTTGATTTGGGTCTTAGAAAAAATAAAATTAATTGAAAATCAAACCAGAGTTTACTAATTTTGATTGTTAATTTTACGTGTCAGTTTGACTGGGCCTAGGGTGCCCAGATGTCTGGTTAAGCACTGCTGTGAGTGGGCCAGGGGAACCATTTGAATCTGTAGTCTGAGTGAAACAGTTGTCCTCCCTAACATGGGATCCAGTCAGTTGAAGGCCTGAATAGAACAAAAAGGCTTACCCTCCCTTGAGTAAGAGGGAGTTTCCTACTGCCTGACTGCCTTGAGTTGGGACCTCAGTTTTTTGTGCCTTTAGACTTAAACTGAAATACTTGCTCTTCCTGGCTCTCAAGCTTGCAGGCCTCTGGACTGAAACTACACCATTGGCTCTCCTGAGTCTCCAGCTTGCCAGCTGCAGATCTTGGGACTTGTCAGCCCTCATACTTGTTAGCCAATTCCTTATAATTAATCTCTAGGTAGATAGTTGGAGCTAGATCTAGATCCAGTGTATCTGTTTTCAGGTACCAATAGGATAGATCTGTAGATTTATTGATTCTGTTTCTCTGGAAAACCTTGACTAATATACTAGTATTAACATATTTGTTTCATTAAAAGGAAGTTTAAAAATAATGCCATGGGATTTCTGGTTCTGACAGTACAGTAGACTAGGTAACTTGAAAACCATCCTTCTACAGACACCTTCAAATGCTGGGTGAAATAAAAGTAAAATAATTTTAAATGCATAATTGAGCTCTCAGGAAAGAAAAGTAAGTTTTCAGAAATTAAAACAAAACTGAAAATTAGAGTGGTAAAGATATGAGTTGCAGCTTTTGTTTCTGTTAATGTATGCATTGGGATTTTAGCATCCACTAGAGGGCATAAAATGAATCCTTGAACCTACATAATGTGTGGATTAGGAACTGAACACTTTAAAGAGGTTATGTCCTCCATGAAAAGAATGACTGGAAAATATCTCCCTACCAGCACAGAGGAATAAGAAAAACATTTAACTATCTTCCTGGGTTCTGGAGTGGGAACTGAGGAACTCCCATGGGAATTTTAAACCGTGGATCCTTGACTCATACTTAGGATTTGGGGGGAAAAAAAAAAGTACTAACACACATCCACGCCCCACCTGTGTGGTCTGTCTGGGTATATGATATGGAACCCACAACTAAGAAATTAATTTTGAAATGAATCCTGGGCTAATGATACCACATAGGGTTGTTAGATATAAGCAAACCATAAGGGATATTCTTAACAAACCCAAGACACAAGAGATTCTCACAAGGGAAGCTAGAATAGCTTAAATAAATGGAAAATGTCGTGATCAAAATTTAAAACTCAGCATCTAGGTTAAACATAAGCCAGTAGTTTCAGCTGAAGAGAGAAGTGATAAGCAGAAGAACAGCTCTAAAGAAATCACCCAGAATGTGGCACAGAGAGGTAGAGAGATGGAAAATATGAAAGAGAAACTGAAAAAACCAAGTTAAAACAAGAAGTCCAAACAGAAAGAATAGTGTAGAAGCTAAGATAGATATGACTAAGAATTTTCTAGAATTGGTAAAAAACATAAATACTCAGATTCATGTAGCACCATGAGCCCAAATGGGATAAATAAAAATTAGCTTATTTCCATACCCATTGTAATGAAACTGGAGAATGCCAAAGAAAAAAAAGAGAAACATCTTAATATCAACAAAGAATAAATAATGATGGCATACAAAGGGATATCTATTATGTTGACAGTAAACTTTTCAACAGCAGCAAGAGAGACCAGAAAACAGTGGAATAATATCTTTACAGAGCTAAGTGAAAATAACTGTCAACTTTAATTTTTATACCTAGCTTAATTCTCATTCAGGAATAAGATGAAATATAGGTATTCTTTCAGGCAAAGTCTAGAGAACTAACTAGTCACAGAAGCTTGCTGTAAGAATGTGAAGCAGGGTGTACTTGAGACTGAAGGAAATTGAACCCAGAAGGAAACAGTGGATACAAGAACAATGGTGAGCAATGAAACTGTAGATAAAATCTGAAACTTCTACTTCTGGTAGTGGCAGATTAGGTCATTTGAATCATGCCTGCCACTGAAGACTACTAGAAAAGCTCAAGGAAATATTTAAATTTTTTTACTTGGAAACATCAAAGAGCTTACAAGATCTAGAGGGAGACTAGAGGCCCAGGAAAAAAGGTCCCCAGTGTTTGGGGCCACTGTTCCTCTGAGATATAGCCATTTTTGGAGGGAGCTGCTAAACAGGTATGCAGCCATTTTGAGGGGTAAATGGGAGTAAGGGGGACAGAGGTTAGAGCCCATGGCCCATATAGAGGGGACACCTGCTGAACATGCCTCATTTTGAGTTGGGACCCTGAAGGGCTACGCTGTGGGAGCAAGGGTTAACCAGAAGCAGACGTGTTCCTACAAATCACCATTGAATCCTGTCATTCTCCAAAATTAGGCCTAGGGTTCCTAAATCACTAGTGCTTGCAGGCATTGGCAGAACTGTAGATCCTTCCTGAAGGAAGGTAGCATGCAAGGCCATAAACTATTTCTATAGTTTGCAAATGCAATGCCTGGCTTATAATCAAAGGCAATCAGATATACAAAGACATAAAGAACATGAACAAAGAGAAACAAAAGATGATAGAAATTGGGCCAGCAGATATTAGAATTCTCAAATACAGACTTTTAAAATAACTATACTTATCACATTTAAAGAGAAGCAAGATTGAATATTTTGGCAGAGCACTGGAAATTATTTTTTTAAATCAAATGGAAATTCTGGGAATGAGAAATTCAGTAAATGAACTCAAGTTTAAACAACAGACACATCTGAAGAGAGAATTAGTGAACTGAAAGATGTTAGACAAAAATAATCAGAGACAAAGGATGAAAGGAATGAAGAGAGATGGAAAATATTATGAGAAGATCTAGTGCACATATTTAAGTTTCCAGAAGGTCAGGAGAAAGAGGATGGGGCAAAAGCAAAAAGTGAGGAGAAAAGGATTTAGAACTTTCTAAAACTGATGAAGAATGTCAAACATCAGTCCATGGATTCCAGAAGTGATATGAACCTCAAGAAAGAGAAATACCAAACAAGTCTACTCTTACAGATAATCATTGGTAAACTGCTGGGGTTAAAAAAAAAAAAAAAAGGAGGGAGAAATGTTAAAAGCAGCTAGAGAATAAAGATTACCTTCCAGTAAGCAACAATCAGCTGGCAGCTGCCTCCTCAACAGAAATGATGAAAGCCAGAAATCAGTTGAATGCCATTTTTAAGGAACCGAAAGAGAGTAACTATCAACTTACAATTTTCATGCAAATATACAAAAAGTACTACGTTGTAATAGAAATAAATAGACCATGGCCATACATAGTTGTGAATCTCACAAATAAATGTTGAGCAGAAGAAACCAGATGAGAAAGGATCATACTGACTGTATGATTCCATTTATATAAAGCTCAGCTAACGCATGCTGTTTAATGATGCATGCTTCTTAGTTGGTAAAACTAAGGAAAGTGAGAAATAATTGCCATAAAAATCAGATTGTGGTTGCCTGTGGGGCACCGTGGGGAGGGGTGCTGCCAGGATGCTGGCACTGCTCTCTTTCTCCTTATAGTTATGTGGATGTTCATCTTGTGACAGTTCCTTGAGGCATACATTCACATTTGGGGAACTTTCCCTCGATGTATGCCATATTTCACAGTAAGAAATTTTAAAAGAGGTAAATTTAATAAACATTCACTGTATAAATGAATAATAATGATCAATATGTTTGTTTCTTTTTTTAAGGATAGAACTAAAATATGGTACAAAACATGGGAAGTGGGTTGAATTCATGTAAAATCCTTGTATTATTTAGGAAGAAAATAGTAATGTTAATTACAATAAAACTTTAAGTCAAATGTATATGTGAAAATTGTGTATAGTTCTCGACTTTTCCAAGGCATGAGGAAGAGCTGGGAAGGAATTAGGAAAACTAAAATACTTTAGAAGGCAAAAAAAAAGTAACAAGACTCAAAACAGAGTATGAAGATACTGAGAGTGTAACTTTAAAAAAAATTTCTCTTACAACAGCAGTCAGAATGATAAGGTACCTAGGATTAAATCTAACAAAATTAAAGGGAAAAATGATAAACATTTTTGAAAATCTTTTTTCAAAAGCTTATAAATTGTAAGATAGAACATGTTCACATGGGAATATATTATCATAAAAATGACCATTCTGCCCATATTAATCTGTAAATTCAGTGCTTTTCCAGTCAGGTCTAACAGGAATTTTTTGGAATTTGACAACATGATTTTTTTTTCCTAATGCCTGAAGAGTCATGAAAATTTTGGAGAATAATGAAAACTTATTTCTTCAGATATTAAGACTTACTGGAAAGCTATAGTAATTGAGACAGTTTTATGTAGTCATGCAAAAACAGACCAAGGAAACAGAGTAGAACACAGGAAGTGCTTGTTATAGGAAAAGTGACAGTACAAATCAGTGGGGAAAGAATGTACTATTCCATGAATGGGGCTGAGATCATTGGTGCTCTGTTTGGAAAAAGATAAAATGCAATCCCTGTCTCACTTCATACAGAATTACAAAGTGGATTTGCAAAACACAAAAAACTGAAACTTACAAGAGAAAAATTTTAGAAGAAAAAAAGGCAAAAAGGCTTTAAGAATTGAGACTAGAGAAGATATAGAAATAGAGACATAGGAATCAACTCCGTTTTAAAAATTGTTAATTTGGCTACATTTATATAAAGAAAATTCTCTGTGACAAATTACACTGAATCCAAGTATCTCAAACTAGAGAAGATATTTGCAGTGCATATAATCTACAAAGAATTGACATTTTCTGTAATAAATTCTCTATAATCACTCTGTATAATAAGAAAAATACCGCAATTAAAAAAAAAACTGGCAAAGGTCATATATGTGAACAAGCATTTCTCAGAGGAAGAACCCAACTGAAGATAAACAAATGAAGCAATGCTCAGGAAAGTGCATAATAAAAGAGAACCCATCTTATAAACAACCTGATAAAATTTACAAAGGCTAATAATACCAAAAGTTGGTGAGGTTGTAGAGAAACGGCCTCATATACACTGCTAGTCATAGTATAAATCAGAAAAATACATTAGGTGGGTAATCCCTTGCAGCTTAATTTGACTAATTTGTAAATACTTACAAAAATGAAGATGCATGACCCACGACCCATGAGTTCTACTTCAAGACAGCTACCCTAAAGAAACACTCTTATACTTGTGCGCAGTGACATGTACCAGAATGTTGATTGTTACACTCTATGTAATGGGGGGAAGGTAGAAATGTCTTGATTCTTCTCAGTAAATGGAATATCATCTTAGACGTTAAAATGAATAGATTTACATGGATCACTATGAATCATCCAGAAATATAACATGTATTTTTTTAATCTAGTAATATGCTTTATTAAATCTAATCTACCCTGTCATTTCCTACTTTTTCTTATTTTTTGATGGTAAAAATAAATTTTAAACATTGCTTTTGTAACAACCCTTTTACTGCTTCAAGTCTACTTGCTTGGTGCTTAATCATTTCAGTTTTACACAAGGTGGTTTCCTCCCCTGTTTCCCTATATCCCATTAAGTTCTTGTTCATATTCAGGTCTCTAGCCATCTCAGCTACATTGGGTCTCGGTAGATTAGTGCAAGTCTAATAACTGACCTCAACTCTTTAGATAGTCCCAGAACCAATTTAGTTTTATAGTTCATCTCTAATACTAGAATATTTTTTGTTTTCAAATATCTTTTTACCACTCAGTATACCAAGAAAAATACTTATTACTATTTACTATCTGGGTTGAAAAACTCCTTTTAAAAAATTATTTTTAAGTTGATTTATAAGTTATTTTAAACATAAAAATAAAGGGAAGTACAGGCAATAGAAATAAAAGCAAAAATTAACAAATGGGACTTAATTAAACTTAAAAACTTTTGCACAGCAAAGGAAACCATAAGCAAAACAAAACAACAACCTGCGGAATGGGAGAAAATACTTGCAAATAATACGACTGACAAAAGTTTAATTTCCAGAATACAGAAACAGCTCATACAACTTAATAATAACAAAAAACCAAAAACCCAATACAAAAAATGGGCAGAAGAACTAAACAAACAATTCTCCAATGAAGACGTAAAAATGGCCAATAGGCACATGAAAAAATGCTCAGTATTGCTAATTATCAGAGAAATGCAAATCAAAACTACAATAAGTATCACCTTGCACCTGTCAGAATGGCCATCATTCAAAAGTTCATAAATGATAAATGCTGAAGAAGGTGTGAAGAAAAGGGAACCCTCCTACACTGCCTGTAGGAATGTAGTTTGGTGCAGCCATTATAGAAAACTGTATGGAGATTCCTCAAAAAACTAAAAATAGACTTACCATATGATCCAGCAATCCCAGTCCTGGGCATATATCAAGAGGGAACTCTAATTCAAAAAGATACATGCACCCCAATGTTCATAGTAACACTATATACAATAGCCAAGACGTGGAAACAATCTAAATGTCCATCAACAGGTGACTGGATAAAGAAGTTGTGGTATATTTATACAATGGAATACTACTTGGCCATTAAAAATAATAAAGCAATGCCATTTGCAGTAACATGGATGGACCTAGAGATCATCATTCTAAGTGAAGTAAGCCAGAAAGAGAAAGAAAAATACCATATGATATCATTTATATGTGGAATCTAAAAAAAAGAGAAAAAGGGGACACTAATGAACTCATCTACAACACAGAAACAGACTTGCAGACATAGTAAACAATCTTATGGTTACTGGGGGAAAGGGGTTCGGAAAGGATAAGTTTGAGAGTTTGAGATTTGCAAATGTTAGCCACTATATATAAAAATAGATTTAAAAAACAAATTTCTTCTGTATAGCAAAGGGAACTATATATTCAATATCTTGTAATAACCTTTACTGAAAAAGAATATGAGCATGAATATATGTATGTATATGCATGACTGGGACATTGTGCTATACACCAGAAATTGACATATTGTAACTGACTATATTATACTTCAATTAAAAAAGTGAAAAATTAAAAAAGGGAAGTAAAGACTTAAAATATTTAATAAGAGCTTAGATATAGTAAACCAAATTTTTATTCCATATTTTCCTGGTTTTGAAGATATCTATTGATTGATTGATCAGTCGATCAGTAGATATATACCCAAAATGGGCAGGAGCCTCTGAATGTACTAACTGTTCATCAGTTGTCCTGCATGAACTTGTACATACTGATTCTAAATTTCCAGTACATCTCTAATGGGTTCTAGCTTATCATTACTTCTGGTTCTTCTACTTCCATCGTCAAGACAAAATACTTGAATTTTTTTTTAAAATCTTTGGCTTATGATTTTTTTGAAGAGAGGATAGTCATTACACACTCCTTAATATACCACCTATTTCTTCTGGTTCTTCTAATACCTGCCTTCAGCATCTGTCTACTAGAAACCATATCAAGGAAATTTTGATGCACAGATGAAATAAAAGATGAAAGAACACTTCTGTGTGTCCCTTTAGAAAAATGAGATGGCCTAACAACATTATAAATCAACTGCTTAAAAAAAAAAAAAAGAAAAATGAGGTTGCACAATGAAGACTTTCTGTTGAATAAGTAACTGGATGAAAATGCCATATTTTCTTTTTGTCCTTAGAAATATATTATTCAGTCATTCTTAAATTTGGGAAAATTTATGTAGGATACTGTTATCTGAAGGCACATAGTCTGAGATTTTACTTACAATGATCCATTTACCATCTCCTTTAGAGTCTTAAGTGCTGCTATATCACTCTTTTTTCTCTTTTTATATTCATCTTTAGATTCATCTATTACTTGTGAAGTATTTTCCTCTATTGATTTTGTTTTCTTTGCCATTATGGCCAAGGAACAACAACAAAAAAAAAATCTGGATTCTCAACTGTGTTTAGTTAAAGCTAAAATCAGGCAACAAAGATGGTGGATAGTGTCTCCAGACTTCTTGTCTCTATGCCTTCTTGAGAGAAGATGTAATACTTTGGGGAACATAATAAGAAAACTGAACGTTGATGTGATCATGATGTTTCATTATTGCATCATTCTATGCAGTTTCATCATTCTTCCATTTTCTTTTTAGCATTGTTAGGAATCTTCTTAACACAGTTAGGAATAGTTGACAAATAATGATAACATGATTTCTAGAATGTTGAAATAGTGTAATATAGCTTAGATTTATAAAAAGATCCAGTGGACCCACAAAGTAATTTAAGATAGAATGAGTTTTATTCTGTTTTTTAAAAATACATTTTCTTTTTTGTTTTTGTGGAAGACTGGTAAGGAAGAAAAAAGTCACGAGATATCAATCTTTGTAAATAGTTAAAACTGCTTAACAAAGAAAATTAAAAACTGAAATTGTGTTTCTCGTGGACCCTGATGGTATACTGAGGGTTAAACATTAGGTGCGGATGAGAAGCATTTTATAAAATCTGTTGTGATGGTTTCCATATGGCTGCATAGGATCTTAGGTGCTGTTTTTAAACTTGCAGTTTAAGTATGACACTATTAATAATAAAACTGAGTTGGCAAAGAATTTCTAGGTAGATATTCTTTATAACCAGCTTTTTCTGATACACTTTTCTCAATCCTTACATCCAGAAATGGCTTAGTGTATTCAGCTAATGACCCCTTGGAGAATATATATGTTACATAATAAAGAAAAGCATCACCTTTGTGATTCTGGACAGTCCAGGCTGACAAAGATGAACACCTGCATATAGGTCAAACTAGTTAAATATAGAACAGCCATTTTCCAAGGCTTTTGCCAGGGGCTCAACAGCATCCGCTCTGTTTCTATGGGGAAAGACTTTGCAGATGGTAACAGCAGAGCTAGAAGTCTAGAGTTGAAGAGGATTGCACTGTGGAACTTTAAACTCTTTGGTAAAGGGTTTATTGATGATTCAGCTTTATTAATCTATGAACATTAATCTTGACATCTTCCTTACCTGATTCCTATTAATTTATTGCAATAAGAACTTGCTTTATTTAAATAACACACCTGTAGAAATTGATGTTATTGTACTCACTAGGTTGGGGGAAGGGACCTGATGACAGGTCACAAGATTAGCAAGGTTCTGAAAAGGTCAGAATTGTACTGAATAATGTTTAGGGAAGATTGCTTCTGTGATCATTAAATCAAACACAGTGTTCTTATTGTCTGTGGCTTCCCTTCCACATAGATGATTTTTGAGTTTGGACTGAGAAGGAAGTTATGATTCCAGTGGCAACATAAGGCACATTGACAGCAAAATTCATATAACAACTTTTTGTTTTATACTATTTTGACAGACAACCTTGAATAAAAATGTCTTATAAAAACAATATAGAATCTCATAGCTTCTCAGTCACAAACAGGAATGTCCTTGTTTTTCATTAAAGACAGCAAGAATTAACAGTCTACTATATAGAAGTGTTTGGCTAAGCTAAGGTTGTAGTTCCAATTCCTCATTCTCTGTCTTTTCTACGGATGGAAAGGTAAATAGTTTTTGGTGTTGAATTTGTTTTTTTAAGCAGCAAGCTCTCATTTATCATTAGATACCTGTTCAATAAATATAACAGTATTGAGAAATTAAATTAAATTTTTTTCAGATTTTAGTTTAGTTCTTAAAACAGTTATGGAAGGAGAACAATTTGTAAGTGAAGTTTAGAAAAAAAATAATGAAACCTAGTTAAATTTTGGAAACCTTGATAAACACATGACTGTCATCTTGCATAGGAATGCATTAAAGAATGAACAATATGCTAAATAATGTATAATAGAATGTAAGTGTTATAAGATATTGTATCTTTTATTTATTCTGAAGTAGAACTGACTTTTTTGGTGTACAGTTTTATAATTTTAACATGTGTATGATTTCACGTAACCACCACCAAAATCCAGATGCAGAGCATTTACATCACCTTCCAAAATTGCCTCATGTTATCCTTTTGCTAATAACTCCTGATAACTACTGTTTTCCCATCTGTTTTCCATCCCTATAGTTTTGTCTTTCTGAGTGTCACATAAATGGGAGCATAGCATGTAACTTTTTGAGGCTGGCTTCTTCCATTCTGCATATTGCCTTTGAGAGTCATCCAAGTCATTGCTTGTATCAAGTATCCCTTTTTACTGTTGTGTAGTATTTCATTGTATGGATGTACCACAGTTTGTTTATCCACTCACCTACTAGAGGGCATTTGGTTTGGTTCTAGTTTAGTGCAATTATGAGTAGAGCTGCTATAAACCAAAGAGTGGAATTGCATGATCATACAGTGTTTTCTCTTTCTTTTTAAAAAATACTTCAAAAATTCCCTCCCCAACAAAAAATACTTTATATATTCAATTTGTTTTATATCCAATCCAGTTTCCTTCAGGTCATTTTTAGAACTGTTTTTCTTCCTACCTCTGATATAACATTTCATCTTTCATCTTTGTCATGTTTTCTTGACTTCCTTTTCTTTGGGTTGCCTTTATTGGAGGCACCTTCTGGCATTGTAGCTCAGAATCTGTCTTGCTTTTATATTCCTCCAGCTTAATTATGTGATTCATCTTCTTACAGAATCTAGCTTGCTACTGTACCCCTCCTGACTGTTTGTGGATGACTTTCAGATCTTTCTACCCTCTTGTTCAATTGTGTCTCTCTTGTTCTCTGGAGGACATTCTAATTAGATGTCCTGTTAAAATTTTAATCGTATCATGGTAAAAACTTAAAATTTTTTCCTCTTCTGCAGCTTTCTTATCATAACTACAGGGTAATTTCTTATCTTTGCTGTTACTTCTCCTTTCCACATGCAGGCAGTAATCAAACTTAGCCTTTGCTTTTTAGCCATCACCATTCCCATCACCAAAACTCTCTTACAGATTTATGTACCATTGTTTCTCACTGACCTTCCAACTACACAATTCTTTTCCATCCTAAAGGCAGGCAGATTTAAAATCATCATATATAAAGAGTATTCTGCTTTTGCAGTGTGTGTGTGTGATCACCTCTGTTTCAGTAGAAAGGCCTGCTTCTGGATTTCAGTCCCTGTCATAATACTATAACTTCTGCTTCTCATGTTAGGTAAATTTTATTCCTTTTATAAGGCCTGGACTGCCTCTTAGCCTTTTGCTCAGGGGGCCCTATATGCTTCTAAATTGCTTATCTACTAGACCCTCTCTTTCTCCTTCTGTATGTCTTTGTTCAGGAATAATGTCTTATACCCCAAAACAAGTATACCTGTTATTTAGGAGAACACAAAGTTGTTTGTAGATAATGTGATTATCTACCTAGAAAATTCAGAAGAATCAACTCAGAAAACTTAGACATTAGAAATGAGAGTAAAGTAACCAGGTATATAATAAATATATAAAATTAATATTGTTTCTTCATACATACTCTTTCTGAAATATAATGGAAAATTCCATTCACAGTTGCATCCAAAAAACATGAATGGTTAGAAATCTTTATGAAGGAATTTATATGACAAAAACTACAAAACTTTGTTAGGAGACATAAAAGACTTGAATAATTGGAGAGACATATTCTTCTTAAGAACTGAATATGCTACAAAGATTTTATACTTCCTAAGCCAATTTAGAGATTGAATCAAATTCCAGTCAAACCTGGATATTTTGCTTGTTTCTTACTTTTCTTTTTTGTTTGTTTTTAATTGAAGAAGGTTATTTGTACTCTAGTGGGATGATTCTAATAATCATCTGGAAGTAAACATGTTTGAAAGTAGCCAAGACAATTATGAAAAAGAATAATGTGTGGAAGGAAAGGGCTTGCCCAAACTACTACTGTAGTCCGTAGTATAGGCTGGTAATAATCTAGCATACGTAAAAATATGAAGCTTGATAGAAATGGCATTTCAGTCGATGAAGAAAGAATTATTTAGTCAACAGTACTGGATAAGTTAGTTAACTATTTGAAGAATTACTTGAGTCCTTACTTCACTTGTACCATATACAAAAATAAAACTCCACACAACATTGTAAACTGACTATAACTCAACAAAAAAAACTCCAGTCAGATTAAAGAATTATATGTAAAGTAAAAATGTTTACAAGAGAAGAAAATGTAGGTGACCACCAGTATCTGTAATGGGGGAGGATTTTAAGGATAAAAGTAATGGAAAACATCATAAAAATAAAAACTGATAATGTTAGCTATTTAAATAGTAAAAATACACTTTTAAAGCTCTTTTTCAAAAATATACCATAAGTAAAATTAAAAGACAAATGGCAAACTGGAATAAAATATTTATAACAAATATAATAATACCCTTAATATATAAAGAGCTTTTTTATAAATCAATAAAAATTCTTAAATCCCAACAGAAAACTATACAGAGGACACGAATAAATAGTAAGAGAAAAATTACCAATGGTAAGAAGATATGATTTTTTAAAGTGCCAGCCTAATCAGTAATTAGACACATGCCAGTTAAAAATGACTGAAAAATACCATTATTCATCTATCAAGTTGGGACTTACTTTTTAAATTTTTCTAGTATTCATTACTTGTGAGGATATACAAAGATAGGCACTATCATATTCTGTGGTAGGAGTATTATAAAATGATAAAAGCTTCCTGGAAAAGTATTTGAAAGCCTATTTCAAAGGCATTAAAACATTCAGCATACATTTTAATAATTTGTCTTCATGAAGTAATTACATATTGTCTAATATTTAAGTATAAAAATATTCATTGCAACAACTTTTATAATACTAAACACTTAGAAAATATTAAATATGTGACAGGAAAGAATTAATGTGGAATTGGGGAGTTAAATTGTGAACCCAGTCATATAATGAAGTATTATGGAGCCATTAAAAATCATATTGTATAGCTGTGTTTATAGGCATGGGAAAGGGCTTAAAATAATAGCTGGACTGAAAAAGACTACAAAGTTTTTATGTTAGTACCAAGTTTATAATGTTAGTTATTTCTAGCTAGTTGAATTTTGGATGATTGTGATTTCTTGACACTTTTTGATATTTTTCCAGGTTTTCTATAGTGTTCATGTATTTTGCAATTAGAGCCAAAAATAACAATTTTAAATTGCTTTCAAAAAATAATTAATGTTCAAGGGAATGCAAGATGCAGTGGATTCCCAAGTTTTTAATTAAAATAAATTTAAAACATAGAAATAAGTATGCAGAATGTTAACAGCATTTATCTTTAAGTGATATAATTTATTTTTAACTTATTTTTATTTGTTTTACAACTTTTGCTCAGTTAACATCTAATACTTTTAAAATAAAAATTCTAAGTCTATTTAAAAAAAAAAAAAAGATGATATCCTTGCCACAGGTTTAGTGTGTACCAGCCGTACCTAATCTTGAATCTCATTATGCCCATCATTTATATTATCATGTCATATTTAGGTTCTGTTCATTTTTACTTGTTTTGGTTTGCTAAGTCCTAATTTTTTTTGTTTAAGAAAAAATTTCTGCAATGCACTTCCCCTTTGGTTCCTCATAAGAGACTTAATTACTTAAATATAAATTGTTAGAAGGTCCATGTTAACTTAACCTAATCAATTATTAACATTTAAAAGTATTTGCATCTATTAAAAACACAAAATATATAAACTGATTTCTTTTAACGATGACTCTATATCCACTAGACTAAAGCAGAAATCTCTGTGTAAAAGAAACAGTACTCGCTTGACTGTGTTCTTTTTATAAACTGTGTCTCTGTTCTCACTTTGCCGTTCAGAAGAAGCAATCTGTTTTCATATGATACAACTGAATATGAATCAAGTTCAGTACCTTCTCCCATTTGCCCAATTCCCAGTCGACCTCTGGGTGGAGTTATTCTTTAGCTATAGAATATGACAAACATTAAACCTACTGCTTTTGGGGACTGTCCTCTTACCAAAACTCAGGGAAAATGGGAGAGAGTTGCCATTCATTGACTTAAGAAATACTTAAGAGTTCTTTCAAAGAGAGAGATAATTAATATATGTGAATGACTAGTTAGTTATGATAGGCTATTCTCTTTAATCAGTGTATAATGTGTATTTTTGTTTTATGGCTATAAAACCTGAGGTTCTAGAATGCCTTTTCAGTTTGCAGAATTCTGAAACTGCAGTGCCAGTACCTTCAAGAGGGCAGCAACCATGATTATGCTTGCTAAATTTATTAGTCAAATGGAGTGAAAACTTTGTTTTGCTTTTTCGACTAGCTTGTTTAATAATGTATTCAAATTAAGATCTTTGATGTAATTTCTTCCCTTACTAGCTTGGTGCCAACAGTGGTTTGCACATCATCATCTTTGATGAAATCGATGCCATCTGCAAGCAGAGAGGGAGCATGGCTGGTAGCACAGGAGTTCACGACACCGTCGTCAACCAGTTGCTGTCCAAAATTGATGGGGTGGAGCAACTGAACAACATCTTAGTCATTGGTATGTTTGCTTGATTAAAGAAAAAAAGTACTATGATTTCAAAAACATTAGCTACATAGGTTCTGAATTAAGATTTGTGTTTTTTGTCATTACACTGTTTTATGAATGTTTACAAATTAGAATCAAGTGATACTGAAGAATTTTACTCTTTTAATGTCTAGCGTTAATAGGACAAATGAAAGGTGGGTTTTAGTGACTCATGGCTTTAAACCTAGAGCTCACAGATGAAAAAGGCATCACAGTGTAATGCAGTGGTTTTCAAATTGGGTCCTGTAGGCCTTTGCCAAGGGTTCTCAGAGCATCTTGCAAAACAAAAATTCTGCTATATATCAAGGTTGAAAATCAGCGGCTCACAGAAAAGAGAAGAGACTTTGGGGTCAGGCAGGTCATGTTCACAATTGCCCCTCTCTCACTTTGACAGGTTACTTACCCTCTCTGAACCTAAAATTTTCTTTTTAAATACTTGAGCCTTTCATTACATTCATATTGCATTGGCATGTACAGTAGCAAAATTACTAAAGCAAAGGTCCCAGATATTTTCATTAGAACAGGTCAAGAACAAATGATATTTTTGAGAATGACTGGTTTTCTATTTGACCTTTATAAAATGTCCTCTTAGCTTGTCAGGGAAATTACTATCCTTGCATATACTAAAGAGACATTTTACCTTATTTTTGAATTCTGATAATTTGAGTGTTGTTTTGTTTTAACATCTGTGCTCAGGAATGACCAACAGACCAGATCTGATAGATGAGGCTCTCCTTCGACCTGGAAGACTGGAAGTTAAAATGGAGATAGGTAAACAGACTGTCACTGATGGGAGGAGGGGGATTGTAACTAGAGTTCATTAGCAGGAGCAACGTCATATAACTTAATGTTTGTTGAAAAGTCATATACCATGAGAAGCAGACATTTACATGCTTGAGTACCTATAAGAAAAACATTGGGATTATAATCATCTCTATTTTATTTTCAATTTTATCAGGCTTACCAGATGAGAAGGGTCGGCTACAGATCCTTCACATCCACACAGCAAGGATGAGAGGGCATCAGCTACTCTCTGCTGACGTAGACATTAAAGAACTGGCTGTAGAGACCAAGAACTTCAGCGGTGCTGAACTGGAGGGTCTGGTGCGAGCAGCACAGTCCACTGCTATGAACAGACACATAAAGGTCAGTAAAATCAGCCGACAGGTTAGGAGTCTGCAGCCCTATGAAGCCCTTGCCAGCATTGTTTCTTTCCTTTCAAGCATACCAAGAGCTGGGGTAATGCTGACTTTTGATGCAATAGACAAGGTGTAGGAATTAATTGTCAACTGCTAAATCTTCAGAGTAGCTGGAAAAAAGATAATGGTGACATCTGCCCCATGGTAACCACTGCCCCATTGCCTTAGGTTGCTACCATTTGATACAGACACGTGAAGATGAAGGTTTTGAAGAATTTTTAAAATTTGTGCTATGTTGATTTATAATATGTCATAGGAAGATGTGTTTTCTACATGCTAGAATTATGGGGGCTGCTTCATTCAGTACACATACTAAATGTCTGCTATTTTCAAGATATTAAGCTGGAGACATGTTAATAAAGCACGACCTCTTCCCACAAGGAATACAGAGTCGGGGAAATGGACATGTTTGCCAATTAGTACAATAATATTATTGATACTTTGGTAGAAATACATACCAGGATACTTTCATTTTGGTAAATAAAGTTTGATAAAGTGCATTTGATCCTATACCCTCCCTCCTCTTCAGGCTTTAGTTGTCACCTGTGGGTAGATGGCTCCCAGATTTATGTCTCATCTCTTGAACGTCTCTCTCTCTCTCTTACAGATTTATACCAAATACCTCTCCCTGGATGCTTTATTGGGTCTCAAGTTTAATTATTTCAAAACCAAATTCACATTTGTTTTAAACTACTCTCCTTCCAGCTCCTATTTCCCTGTTTATCCCATTTGCCCAGACTTAAAACTCCAGGATTGTCTTTGATTCCTACCACTCTACTGTGTCCAACATCAAGTTATTTGCCAGATTTTATCAGTTCTATCTTGGCAGTATCTTTCAGTTCTCATTGCCACTGTCCATCTTCTTTTTGATTAATCTTCCTGTTTCATATCATTCTACTCCTCAGAAACTTTCAGTGACTCACCATGATCTACAGAACAAAGTACAGATGTCTTAGCCTGGTCTTCAAGGGCTTTTTAGCTATGACCCTAAACTGACCTTCCTGATGTGTTCCCAGTTATTCTCTATACAGTTTAGCCAAATTGAAATATTTACCAGTCATCAGATATGTATTTTTCTAGTTCTCTGCTGTTAGCTTTTTTTTTTTTAAATACCTGGCTCATATACCGCCACTTTCTTCAAACTTTTTCTGATTCTCCCTTTCAAGAATGATGTATTTGCTTCTCTCTTGAAATAGTAATGTATCACTTATGATACCTTCTGTTGGCTCTGATTCAGTAGATTTATTTAGCACCTACTATATGCCAGGCACTGTGCTAGGAGTTAATGCTCCAACTGCCTACCCTTGAGCAGCTCACAGTCTAATCCTCTACATGCAGTGACAGAAAGTACGTGCAAGGTGAGGAAGTGAAAAGGTGTCAGGTGTGGTCAGCTTGTCAGGTGAGAGGAGCCTTCACAGAGGAATTTCTGAGTGGATGTGTCTCCTGATGGGGTCAGGCATTTTAGGCAGAGAGAACAACATATGCAAAGGAACAGAGACACACAATAGCATGGTGTGTTAGGGTAATTCATTATTGCTTCAGCATAAAAAGGTAGGGAAGGGGAGGTAGAGGGATAAGTCAGCAGACTAAAGCAGGTGATGGAGCACAAAGAGCCTTTTATACTGTGCTAAGAAGTATGGACTTTTTTTCTTTCTTTTTTTTAACATTTTTTATTGATTTATAATCATTTTACAATGTTGTGTCAAATTCCAGTGTTCAGCACAATTTTTCAGTTATTCATGGACATATACACACTCATTGTCACATTTTTTTCTCTGTGAGTTATCATAACATTTTGTGTATATTTCCCTGTGCTATACAGTGTAGTCTATTCTACAATTTTGGACTTGTTTTCTGTGAGTAGTGCTAAGCCATTTAAGAGTTTTAAGAATAGCAGTGACATAGTGTTAAAACATAAGCTCACCCTGGCAGCTGTGTCGAGTGGAGTGTTTTAGGGGAGTGAGGTTAGCGACACAAGACAAGAGAGGGGAACTTGTATAACAATTCATGCAGGAAATAATAAAAACCTAACAGTCAGGTTGAGTATGTTTTAGGTATTTGGGTATACTCTGTCAATGGTTTTAAACCAAGGGTGGGTAAACTATGGCCCATGGGCCATATCTGGCCAACCACCAGTTCTTATATACAAAGTATTTTTCAAACACAGCCACATCATTCATTTATGTATTGTCTGTGGCTGCTTTCATGAGCTGAGTATTTGCAACACAAACTGCATGGCCCACAAAGCCTAAAATATTTACTGTCCGGTTCTTTACAGAAAAAGTTTGTCAACCCCTGTTCTAGACTTTAAGTCCATATTTACTCATTTCTGAATCTCCCACAGTATCTCAAATAGTTCCAAATACTGAGAAAATGGTAGGTGTTTAGTAAATTTTTTTTTAATTGGAGCATAGTTGGTTTACAATTTTGTGTTTGTTTCTGGTATGCAGCATAGTGGTCCAGTTATACATTTATACTACATTCCTTTTCATATACTTTTTCATTATAAGCTCTTACAAGATATTGAGTATTGTTCCCTGTGCTATACAATATTTTTTAAACTGGTAAACTTGTATATGTATTGTGAATCAAATTCTATTCACAAGTCATAGTTTCCCTACATAGTGGAATTGACTTTGGTCTAACACAAGAATGCCATACTGGAAAAGGCCACTTTGGACACAGTGGCAGACCTCTTTAAAATACTGGCAACCCAGTGGGAGAAGGATACTAGTACTACTGCATTTAAAAAAAAAAAAAAAAGAATGCCAAAGGCTAGATAGTGTGAGAAATACAGTAATATAATATTGAGTCCTTTATTGAACAAATCCATCCATTTCCTTTATCTGTCCTTTCTCCCTGCCATAAGAAATGTCTTAGTAAGAAGTGATGGTGACCTAAAGAAAAATTGTATAAATTACGTAACATTTGCTCCCCACCATACTAATCTTTTGCCTCAGACCACATCAGTGCTTCTTGCCACAATAACCCACAATAAGTAGCTTATTAGTTACCAGATTTTTCATGTGCACTAGCCACCAGATTTTTCTCTTGGTCATTTGTCATTTTTATCACAATAATCTTATCCTAAAATGTCTCTGAGCCACTGTCAAGAAACATGCTTTCTTTAAGCCTGTACTGGATTTATCTATACATGAGGCAGTGAGGACTGGTGGGATGACCCCAGACTTTGTAGTCAGAAGGTGTGATTATGCAGTACAGTTCTTTCACCATTTTGTTTCTGATCTGTCAAGAGGAAATAACTACCTATTTCATCAGGTTTTGGTAAAAATGAAATGAAATTCTGTTTGTGGATGTGCCTTACAAACTATATAAACGTTTGTTATTTCCATTTTTTGTTACTATTGGCTGATTTGAGAGGATATCATATACATCCTTTTCAGTATCTGACTTTCTGGTTTTTGTTGACTATTTGCAGTTATAATTTTTCTAACTTAAGGCTAAAATGTTAATTACCGCTGTACAGAATATATTATCCTTTAGATTTGCAAGTAAGAAGTAGTGCAAATAGTGGACATTATTTCCCTCACTTTTTCCATGTGGTTGAATTATCTTTAAACTTCAGGTGATGCATATAGGCTTGTGATCAACACCTTTGTACCAGACAGCTTTTAATTTTTTAGAACATCAATGGAATGTCTAATGCAGGGGACTTTGTAGGTACTTCAGGGAAGGGAGAGATCTAAGACTAACTGCACTCTCAAAAAAAGAAACGATATTAATATTTACTTTCTTTTCTGCATTTTTAAAAATCTGCAAGGTCCAGGTCTTTAAACTCTTTTCCCAACAAGACTCTTCCTCAGGTGAACAAAAGGCGCACAGGTTCAGTGTCCTTATTGCTGTGTATGTTCTTGCTTTACTAGTTGTGACTGATGAATAAGTATTTAATTTGAAACTTATGATTTAAAGTTGGTGTAAAACTTAAACCAACATTCAACTTTGTTATGATGTTTCTTTGTATTTAAAAAGCCTTTATTTCTTATTTTGCTTCCTTTTCTAAAGAATTAGGCTTAAGTCAGGTAGAATAAACTAAACAAGTCTTCCCTGTTAAACTGTTTTTTTCAGGTTTTCTCAAACAAGTGGAAAATCCAATCATAAACACCTGATGTTCATGTCATTTGCGCTTGAACCCATGTTTGTGGTCAATTAAAATTCATGTGACATTTGGTTGTTTTTAGCTTGAAAGGAATTTCTGCTTCAGGTAGAGAAGATTCATAACCCAAATTTCTTCTGCTCTTATCTGTTGTAAGGAAATAAGCTGAGGACACACACACACTTTGCAACTGAATCAAAGCTGATTTATGTTTGCAGAATTTCAATGAAATTATTACTTATTTTCTGTAGAATTTTGATTGATTAAGGTCATTCTACCCTTAATTTAAGAGGAATGATAAGAACTTTGAAAGGTCAGATTTAAAAGGTTATGAAATTTAAGGGTGACCACTAGATATTTGCTAGTGTTGAAATACAAGTTTATTAGTTTCTTCAGGTACAAGCTGAAAGATGTTGCCTCTTCTATATTGATTAGCTGTTATAAATAAAATGCAGGAAAAAATTGCACTAATTCAGACAGATGGGAAAAGGTTTTCAAAATGAGAAAAATTCAGAATTGTAGATTTTTTAAATAAGATTTTACAATTTTGAAAAAATAGCAAAACTTCGCTTAGAGAAGTCCTTAGAAAAGTTATTTTAATGAACAGGCAGGAAAAATATAATTGTAATATTGATTATTTACTCTTAGGTAACTTCTAAAATTCCTGGAGTATCAAAAAACAAATTGTTCCCAAATAACTGTCCCCCAGCCATCTTAATTCACTTTAATTCATTAGGTGAGTCCTTTCTTAATAGTAAAGAGACAAGTTTCACATCAACTTTACTTCTGAAATCTATCATATTTTTGGGCAAATGTTGAAAAATGGGCAAGTTTTTCCCTTCAAATGCTGTATGTTTCTGTTATTTGAATTCAGCTTCACTCTAAGAGGAAATCATAATAGTATTTCATAATACTATTATGAAAATGCTTGCCTGCGCCTCCTGTGTACATGCGAGAATCATTTTCTAAGGTAGATAGCCAGCTGTATTTTTGAAGACATGATCACAGTGTCTTCTAGTTTCTAGCCTTTCTTCTTGCTCCTTTGCAGGTGACCTGTTTTTGTGTTTCAAAAGGGTTCTAGAAATTTCTCTTCATCTTTGTTGCTCTGATAGTTTACAACAGTGTGTCTACATTTCTGTGGGTTCCTTTTCATTTACCCTGATCAGCACTCACTGAAATCTTTAAAATGCAAAGATACACCTTTCTTCAGCTGTAGATTTTTTTCTTCTTCTATCTTATTTTGTTTTTTCTCTATTATTCTTTCTCTGCTTTCCTTCTGAGACTCCTCCTAGATTGGTGTTAAAACTTCTGGATATATGTTCCATGCTTTTAAACCTTTCTCTCTCACTTTCTGTCATTTCATGGGATTGGGAGCAGGAAGAGAGATAAATAAATGTGTTGTTTGCTATCCTGATCCAGTTTTCTGACAGTGTTCTTTTTATCCCATAACGCTGACTTTTTACAAAATGTCTGTCATTTTATTTGTCTCAGCAGTTAGTTCCTAAAGGAATATGACTCATATTTTATAATAATCTTTGGAAGGTTGATATTGCTTAACATACTTTTGTTTTATAGTCAGATTTTTTTTGAAGATATGTTTTTTAAAAATCCATAGTACCCACTTTAAAAATTAGACTCACTTGCCTTGTGCTATTGGGAGTGAGCCCAGTCACATTAAAATGTGTGTTGGTATCTCAATCACTCATCAGGCCCAGGCAGCTCCAAGTGCTGATAAAGGCCTTGATGCTTCTCCAGATGTCTGTTCTAAGTGTTAGCTCCAGGTGCAGTAAGCAGAGTGTTTGGAGCCACCACATAGATTCTCAAGCACAAAGTATGAGTACAGATCAAAGTTGCAGGTCCTTGGTCCCCTAGAATAATGGTTCACAAACCTGGTTGAGCATCAGAACCGTCTGCACTTCATAAAAATACAAACGCCTAGGCCCTCTACTGGAACTGTTAAATTAAAATCCTGCTGGGGCTGGGCGTGTGTGTGTGTGTGTGTGTGTGTGTGTGTGTGTGTGTGTGTGTGTGTGTGATTTGCAGCCAAGGATGAGAACCACTATTCTTAGAGTAGAGACCTTCTCTGTATATTCTCTCCTCCTCATGCCTCATTTCGAAAAAAACAGCTATCTAATGTTCTTTGGTACAGATGTGTCATAATTTACTTAATGGGCACCCTCTTGATGGACATTTAATTTGCTTCCAGTCTCCTGCTAATACAAATTACTGTAGTAGTAGATACCCTGGTATATGTAACTTTGTATACATTTGTGAATATATTCATGGGATAAACACCTATAAGTGGAATTGTTCAGGCAAAGGGTGTGTGTGTGTGTGTGTGTGTGTGTGTGTGTGTATATATATTTGTGAATTTGAAAGAGATGGGCTTTGTCTGTGAAAATAAGCTTTTCAAATTCTCAGGTGTTACATTTTCTTAGGCTGAAAATATTCTTAAATCTTGGAAGTCCTTACAGTTTGCTTTCATTCCTAATTAGGCCAGTACTAAAGTAGAAGTGGACATGGAGAAAGCAGAGAGCCTGCAGGTGACGAGAGGGGACTTCCTTGCTTCTTTGGAGAATGATATCAAACCAGTGAGTATGAATATTGAGTGGTATATAAACCGAAAAATAATAATTCAGGAGAAAAATAAGTACCATTTTACCCATTTATTGTGGAAGGTTGTATCATATATAGTTAAAAATCAGGAAATCTCAGTATTGGAAATGTCCAACATAAGAAACATCTGTAGAGTAACTCCAATGGCTGAGTAATTAACCTATATTTACTGAAATATTTCTCATGATAGGGAGCTCACCATCTTATAAGGCAGACCATTCAATTTTGAAACTTTCCAATTATTAGTTCTTTATATTGAATTGTAATTAGTTTTCTCATTGCTTCTAATACAACCTGAAGCTGCAGAAACCTAAATTCCTCCTAATTCATCCATCCTTCATATATTATTATGATATTTAAACTCTCATCTCCTCTCTCTCTACCTTCCCCAACCTCCTCCAAGGCGTCCCTTTTTCTTGCTCAGTACCTCTGGTTCCTCTAACTGCTGTCATTTCTAAAGCTTGTAACCACCCAAGGTGCCCTTTTTAAAAAAGGTTTTTCTTAATTTATTAAATTCTTTTAAAAATTTCTTAAAACATACTCAAAACTCAACAGTTACAGTTGGAGTTTTAGAATACAGTATAAAGTCATCGACCCATTTTCCTATGAAACAACCACTAATGTTTGCGTAGCCATTTTTTTGGAGTCCTATGTTAATACAAAAACAGACTGTAGAGCAGCCTCTTAAAGAGGTGTGTCCATTTGTTTTTCTTTCTTAAATGGATCTTGGGTGCACAGATCTGGATTAACCTTAACCTTTTAATTCATGAGATATTGTTGTCATTAGTCTGCAGTGTGTAAAATAAAATATGGTATGTATAATTTTTTGAGACTTGCTATTTTATTACGTATTTTATTGTCAAGAATCATCCATATGATTTCCTGTAGCTATATCTCATTTATTTTCGTTGCTGAATAGCATTCCATTGTGTGACTACCACAATTTATCAGTTTTCCTGTCAGTGGGCATTTGGCATGTTACCAGTTTTTTGTTATTACAAATAAGCGCTGCTATAAGCATTCTTGAATGAATTTTTCCTAGATAAATATTTAGGAATAAAATTGCTGGGTTGTTATATGAATGTCCAACTTCAAACTAAAGAATTTAAAACTATTTTCCCAGTGATTGAGCCAATAAACACCACCCGCAATAATGTCAAAGAGATTCTGTTACTCTGCCTCTTCAATAACACTCGGTTTTGTTAGACTTAATTTTTGCAATTCAGTTGGATATAAAATTGGATGTCATTTTGGTTTTGATTTGCATTTCACTGATTACCCTATGAAGTTAAGCATTTCTCTGCATGTTTTTTGGCCATATGAGAATCTTCTGTGAAATGCTGTTCATGTCTTTTTTCTGGGTTTTTTTTTTGTTGTATTGTTTATTTTTATTTGATTGGTATAAGTTCTTTATATATTCTTGGCAATAATTATTTATTGCAAGTAACTCCTTTAAAGACAAAAACAATTTGTTTTAGTCCTGTCTGCCCTTTTAGGACTACTGACTTTTAAATATAAAATAATTAGTTTCAAAAGTTACTTAGCAGTAGAAATGGTTTAATCTTTTGCTGTTATTTTTAATAGTTACCAAAAATATTAGAGCACAGCCTAACCGATCTTTTTTTGGGTTGTTTTTGTTTTTGTTTTTGTTTTTGTTTGTTTGGGGGGATGTAATTAGGTTTATTTGTTTATTTAATTTTTTTCTTTTTTTTTTTTAATGGAGATACTGGATATTGAACCCAGGACCTTGTGCATGCTATGTACGCGCTATTCCACTGAGCTATAAGTTACCCTGCCCTCTAATTCCCTCGATCTGTCTTAAGATTTTTTAATGACAAATAATTTGGCTACAAGGAAGGGGCAACTACACTAAGTTAATTAAGTAAATAATAGCTTTTATTTATTCCAAGGGTCTGGGGATAAAACAAAAAATGAAATGACAGGATATGTAAGGACACCTCATGCATATTGTGTAGCTTGGGAGGGTCACTGTTTTCTGGTTCATGTGTCTTAATGCTGCTACTGTGAGGCTTGGAGTGTATAACTGGAATACAGACAAAAGCCAGCCAGTCTGCATATTTCCTGCAATGGCCTTTCAGCTGGTATTTATTAGGCTCTTTATAACTTTTACGGGGCCACTGGATTTACCATATCCAGACGAGGGAATAAGGACATTACTCTGTGCTCAGGAGTTAAAGCACTAGTAAAGAGTGGTCTGAAAAATGATTTCATGGCAATGCAATAGAGTGATGAGACCCACTGTGTACTGTTTAGAGACAGAATTACAAAGAATGACTTCCGATGAGGTGCAGATTCTAAAGAACTTAAAATTATTCCATACATTGGGGAATGAAAAATTGATTTTTTGAGGGATGTGATAATTTTTTTAAAAATTTGAAGTTCTCAAGATAAATGACCTTTACATTGAATTATGTTTTCCTACTCATTTCTTCTCCTGCTAACCTTATGAAAATGCTATTCAGTTAAGTAAATAAGCACTGAAGTTTTTGACTGCTTTTGGTAGCTGGTTTAATGGGGACTTAAAATTTAAGATTAGAAGTTGGAAATGAAGAGGGATGTGATTTAAGCCCCAGTATATAATACTAATAAAATTATTATATATAGCAGTTGCTTTTCTTTTCCTAACCCTTCAGTCTTTCATTACCTTTGCTCATTTCTGCCTCATTCTAGATCTTACATTTACACACACTTATCTTGGTCCAAGTTGACTTAATATTTCCTACCGCCAAGCTGAAGTGGACAGGATCTCCACGTCACCATTTCATATTCCCACTTTAATCCCTGACACTGGTAGTATCTTTGTGTGCTGGGCCAACTGTTACTGATTTCTAAATCCATAATCTCTTCTGCTCTATGTTCTTAACAGAAGGCCACAACCCATATACTCCTTACAGAAATAAGCACTTTGGAACATACCCTTTCTCAAGGATTATGAGGGTTTAGTTCTCGTAGAATCTGCGCCTAGAATCTATTTTTTATTTCATTAAGTCACTTAAAGCAGTTTTTGCCCCCATTGGGTAAAAAGTTAAATGAAAAATTATAAAACAGCTTTCTTTCTTTTTTTTTTTTTTTTTTTTTTTGCTTGTCAGGCTTTTTACATTAATATGGAATATTGCTATAGCACTAGTGTGTAGGAATTATCACTCATCTTTTATACCTTTAAATATTTAATTTTTAATACTAAGGCTCAAAATACTTTAAACTGTTCTTTTCCTTCATAGGCATTTGGCACAAACCAAGAGGACTATGCAAGTTACATTATGAATGGTATCATCAAATGGGGTGATCCAGTTACTCGAGTTCTAGAAGATGGGGAGCTGCTGGTTCAACAGACTAAAAACAGTGACCGCACACCATTGGTTAGCGTCCTTTTGGAAGGTGAGAAAAAATGATGAGATGGCATCAAAAGTTAAAAAAAAAAAAACCAGCACTTTTTACAACACCATTTAGTACATTCCAGAAAAATGAGTTATTTTCAATCCTAAATCTATTCATGATCTGAAAATAGTAATTCAGTCTATGTTCCAGTGTTGTGCGCAAATTTAAATTTTCTTGGGGTAGAATTTTACTGATAAATGATAGCAACTAGTTTTCTTGTAGGATTGAATCTAAATTTCTGTGGTGCTTAATAGACTAGGATACCACATAGTACTCAGTTCAATTAAATAAATATTCACTGAGGACTTACTATGTCTTAAGTATTGAACTAGTTGCTAGAGATACAAAGAAATTCACAAAGTTCAGTCTGGTCATGTAAAAGGCATATAAACAAATACCTCACTACCGTGTCTCTGTGTAAGGGTATGTAAATGCAAGTCATTTTTCTAAGGTGGGTGGTCAAAGAAAGTTAGAGGTGGTGTTCAGCTTACACTTTGAAAGATCAGTTAGGATTTTACCAGGTAGACAAAAAAGGAAGACATTCATTCTATTCACCAATTATTTGTTTATGGTTATAATTAAAAGAACAACAGAAAAGTGAGTCCGCGTGACGGGAATCCAGTCCCTTCCAAAGGTCTGAGGGTAGGGACTTCCTGAGAAAAACACATTAAGTCAAGGCCTGAAGGATGAGGAGAAGCTGGGCAGGCAGAGTAACTGGGGAAGATGATCTAGGCAGAGGGACCAGCTTGTGAAAAACCCCTGGGCAGGAAGGAGACCGAAACACAAAGGGAGATTGGCTACAACATGAGACTGAAGAAGTAGACAGAAACCAGTTCATGCAAAGCATTGGAGACCGTGACAAAGAGGTAGACTCTCTCTGAGGAGCAATGGGGAGCCATTTGTAGGGTTTTAAGCAGTGAAGTGACATGATCAGATTTATATTTTCAAAACATCATGACCGCTTTGTGATAGAGAATGGATTAGAGTGGCAAAAATACATGAGAGACCAATGGTGACAAGCACTTGTATTAGTCTTAATGAGAACTGATTGTGATTTGAAGTAATGTGGTGGTAGGAGAGATGGAGTTAAGTAGACCATTTTGAGGAATGTGTAGGGGGTAGAATAAAAGGGACTTAATAATTATTATTATAATACTAATTATTAAACATAATCAAGCTAACATTCTTTGAACTCTTAACTATTTGCCAGTCACTCTACTAACACTAATACATACAGTCTCATTTAAATCCACTTCAGTCCTGTGAATGTAGATGCTGCTAATTTTCCTATTTTGTGGATTGGGATGCTGAAGCTTAGAAATAGTAAGTAGGTTGAATACAGGGAGAGATATCAAACGTGATCCCTGGGTTTCTAGTATACACCGCCTGGTAAATGGTATTCTTTACTAAGGTTGGGAACACTAGTGGAGAAGGACATTTCGGGAAGAAAGACCACAAGTTCCATTTTGGACATGTTAAGTTCAGGATTCCTATAGGATAATTGAACTGGAAATGTTGAGTAGCCCGTTGGATATGTGGGTCTGGTGCTCAGAAGAGAAGTCTTGCTGACAGTGTACATTCATGAGTTGTCAGTATGCAGACTGCTGCTGAATCTGTGGGAGTGAATGAAGTCACTTACAGAAAGAATAGGTTGAGAAGAAAGGGGAGAGGGGGTGGGTATAGCTCAGTGGTAGAGCACCTGCTTATCATGTATGAGTTCCTGGGTATGATCCCCAATACTTCCATTGAAAGAAAAAAGAGAGAAGAAGAGGGGACCTAGAACTGATCTCTGAGGTATGTCAACATTAAGGACTAAGTAGAGCAGGAAGAGTTGACAAAGAAGATTGAGCAAGAGTAACCAGAGAGGTAAGAGGGGGAAAAGAGCATGTGCTGTCACAGAAGCCAAGAAAAATATTTAAAGAGGAGAGTTATCAATTGTATCAGGTATTCCTCAGAGGCCAACAGATAAAGTGTTGGATTTGGTGACATGGAGGTCATTGCTGACCCTGATGGGAACCTGTTCCATGTAATGGGAGTGGAATCCTTAGGGCTTGTTTGAGGATGGAAGAAGGTAAAGAGGGAGGGCAGCCACAGCCAGCCTAGCTGACTATTCAGGGAGGTTCCATTTTGAAGGGAGAAGATGTAGTATTGAGGGCTGTGAAGTCCCAAAAGAGTTTTTTGTTTTGTTGATTAAACTGTCAATAGACTAGGGCTTGTTTAATGCTGTGGAAAAGGCTTCAGGGAAGAGAAAGAGGTGGAACATATGGAGGAGAGGGTACAATCTGAGAAGATGGGAAAGAATGATTGGTTGTTTTATGGGTGAAAGAGGGGCACATCTTTTATTACATAGAAAGGAAGGAGGAGGAGATGTCTTAATACAGTGAAGTGTGTACATTTGGTGGCCTTCATTAGGAGGCCCGAGTACTCTAGCTTTTTAAGTCACATTTGCTTCTAATAAGGCAGTTTTTCCCTGCCCCCGTTTTATCCCCTAAGAAGATTGTATTTTTTGTCAGACAAACAATTTGGTAGAACTAACAACATAAGTACTGATATGCATTTGAATGCATTCTCTCTCTTTTTTTTTTTTTAAAGAAGCAAAACCCGTGCATTTTCTATGTTTAGCCAGAAGTTTGAAAGATTAAGGTTATGTGAGAAAGAAAGATGGAATGTATTTCATCATACGTTTGAGAAATGCTAATCAGTTCATTAAATTTAGTTGCTAATAAATAAGAGAAAACACCGTCTGCCACAAAATTGTGTCAGGAAATGTTAATGAGCAACTAGTTGAGACCTCAGTACATTGTGGATAAAAGTTTAAACTTGTTTTATTCCCCTTTGCTTAGGTTGGCTTTTTTCCCCTGACTTGCTCATATCTTTCTGCAGGCCCTCCTCACAGTGGGAAGACAGCTTTAGCTGCAAAGATTGCTGAGGAATCCAACTTCCCCTTCATCAAGATCTGTTCTCCTGATAAGATGATTGGCTTTTCTGAGACAGCCAAGTGTCAGGCCATGAAGAAGGTATCAAGATTTTTTACTTTCATTTTAATTTCCTATCTCATATATGTGTGTGTGGGTACACATGTGCATATATATACATATCTATCTTTGTACATGTATAGATATAAAAGCCATAGCAATTATGTTCTTCACAAGTAGCACCAAATTATCAGCATCAGAATGCTGAATTATGCAGAATAACTAAATTATCAGAATTTGGGGGAGAAACAGCTACTAAACAGTTGCTGCTGGATATAGTATTTAACTTTATAATACATGTTAATTAGAGTAAATTTTTTTTCCATATTATCCTTTGTGTAGTATATATTATGATTGATTTTCATTTCTTAAGTTTGTATCAACTGGACTGAAAGACCAATCACAGTTAAGAGTGAGTAGAGTGGAGCAAATTCATTTAGGATTTTTTTCAGTTCTTTCATCAGTGTACAAAGTCAGACTGTTTGGGGTCAATTAAGTTGACTGTATCATTTGGGAAAGAACAGAAATGTATCATTGGAAAGATATTCTCAAAACCCCTGCAAAAAGGTGGTGCTGTATTAGATAATAATCAGAGTCTGCTTGGCAACTTAGTGCCGTCCTCGTCTTTCTGCCTTTCTCCAAGTGCCATTTGTCACCTTCTTAATTTTGCTGCTTTGAACCACTGGTGAAAGTTAGGACAACATAGAATAGAATCCTAGCACTGAAAGGACTCTAAGGTCACCTGGTTTCTCCCTCTCACATCCAAGCAAGTACCATGTAAGGCATCTAGGAGAATAGGTAGTTTGCTCACTAAAAACAGAAAACAAAAACAATAACAGAAATCAACGATGAACACTCTTAATGGCTGTCTCACCTCAGTCGCCAGTGTTTTCATTGTTATTCTGATTTTGTATACTCCCAGGCAGTGAAGAAATATTATTTTTATGTATCTAGTTGAAGTATTTATTTTACTTAAATCCTTTTTTTCATGCTTGATCTTTTAGAGATAAGTGACTGTAAGTTAAAGATGTGTGAGGAAATCAGAATGAGGGAAAAGAACCTTGAGGATGGAGTTGCTCCCCAGTGAAGACGGCTCAGGTGTTCTTTCACCTTGCTCCTAGGCCCTCACTTCATAAAACTGTAGGATAGAATTGCCTCAGTTTTTCTTTAGGGAAGAGACTGAAGAGGAAAATACATTTTTTAAAAATCAGACTCCAAAAAAATATAAGTTTGAGTCGTTAGCCTCATGTTTGTGCGGGCGGCCGGAAATTGTTTGTATAGGGTGCTTGAAATGCGTGGAGGAGGCAGAGCTTGGAGCAGGATTCCAGCTATGCACACCGAAACGTCAGGATAAATATTCTATGTAAGGATCTTAGAAATTGAGTGTGAAAGAGAGGGAAATGTTGCGAGACACAAAAAGAACTTAAGTATCATAGTCGGTTTATTGTGTGTCTGAGGTGGAGCCAGTAGTATCTGTCCTTCCTGGGAAAATCTGGACAGAACCACTAGGACCAGTAACCTCCCTACTGTAGGTAGGGGTTGCTTTTCTTTGTTTTTTGTATCTTTCCCTCTAAAGGGAACCCTTAAACCATGTCTTCTGATGAAAATTTAAATAATAGCCTTTGGAATCTGTGGCCATTGAACTTACCCTTTAATTGAACAGCTAATTCTATTTTCATTTCCATAATTTCATCTATTCCTTATACTTGTTCAAAAGTAGTAGTCTTCTGTGCAGATGGTAAATTGCTCCATTGCTTTTCACCAGCTGCCAGCTTCTACCTCAGATGTACTCTGAGATGTGGGTGGATGGTCCTAGTTTTTCTATAAAGTTTTTTTTAAAGTATTTTAGGCTCCTGCACATCAAAGCTACTTTGTAAGTGTGAGATATTATCATTTTTATTATTTCAATCTCTTGCAGATTGACTTGAGGTGGGGGAAGGTAGTATGTGCTGATTTTAGAGGCTTAAATGGTTAAATTAATGGCTTAATAACTTATGATTTAATCTTTAAATTGTTGGAGCCTTTCAAGGTTAGGTTTTAGATGAGTAGAAGGCTAAGGGATATAAAAATAAGTGTCTATACAAGCTTAGTCAAAATTGTTTGGATTCATGATTCACTGTCTGGATCTGTGCACCCTTAAAGTTACAAAAAATTATTTCTACTTCAGCTGTATAATAAATTCATATTAAGACTTTTTTTGGTTTTCCTTGGGGAAAAATATTATTCCCTATAACTAAAGTACAGACCAGAGAAAAGAATGAAGCATAGGTGTCTTAGTAATATATTAGAAATATTGCAAAATCTTTCCCTGCAAATAGTTTTCACATTGTTGCCTAATGATAGCTTGACAAAAGCCTGAGGGCTCAAACCCATCTAAAGGTGCTAAGTCTTCCAGTTTGCTTTTGAAAATGAAATATGTAAATGCTGTTCTTTCGTGGTTCTAGTCTACCTCTCACCATTGTTCTCTTCCCTTCATTTTTAGTGTGAGGATGGGAAGATTTTTTTTCCAAAGCACAAATAATTTATAATTTTGTATCATTCTGGAGAAGATATTTCTTTCCTTTTAAGGGCTTCCCTCCTACCCCAAAAATGTAGCTTTTCCTAATTTCAAAAATAATTTAGAAAATGCAGGAAAGAACACAAAAGAAAATGAAGTCCGTATTTGTCCTTCAGTCTTCTTCTCTACTCAGACACACACACACACACATTATATATTGGGAATCACACTGGACATGCTGCTTTAAACCTGCTCTTTACGCTTAATATATTATGGAATTTTTCTGTCATTAAAATGTATCTTAATATTGTGCTAAATTAATAGCTGTATAATATCCATTTAAACATTCCCCTTTTGTTGAACAGTAAGCTGTTTCCACATTGTTTCACAATTATGAACAATATTCTGTGGAACTACCAGTTACTGCCCTCATTTTCTTGTTACATTTTTCTTAGAGTAGCATCATAATTTACTGACTGAGAACTTGGACTTAGGCGTCAAATAGACCTGAATTTGAATCCCAGCTCCACTGTACTTCCCAGCTCTTACAGTCACTTAACCTTTTAGCCTCTGTTTTCTCATCTATAAAATGAAGATAGTATAAATAACAGCCTCATAGGGTTATTGTGAGAATTAAACAAAATGGTAATCTATGTACAGTATCACATACTGCCTTGGGATATAGTATGTGCTCAGTAAAGTATAGTGGTTATTTTTACTTACCATTATTATTGCACATACATTTCTGGTTATTTCCTTAGGATAAATTCTCATAATGGAGATTGTTAAGGTGAAAATATTAATGGTTTAAATTTTTTAAATAAATATTGATATTGAAACACGTAAAAATACTGTTTATAAAGCTCACCTCTTAAAGTTATGCAAATTTACACTTGCAACCCTATCATGTAAAAATGTCAGTGTCTTATAAATCGGCTATACTTCAATAAAAAATAAGAATTTAAAAAATGTCAGTCAGTTACCTTGGACTCTCACCCACACTTAATGTTGTAAAAGTATTTTTTTGCCAATTTCATAGGTAGAAGATTGGCATTTAATTATTTCTTCAGCTACTTTTTAATGACTAAATGCTCACTTTTAAAGATTTTTCAAAATGTTTTGCAATGACAATACTTTGTGAAACTCAGAAATATTATAACATTAATTTTTGTTAAAGAGAGGTGGCCTGAATAGTTAATTTGTAGACTATCTTTATATACCATTTTATTACTTAAACCAAGAGATCAGAGTTTTTGTCAGTAGAGAGGACCATTAGGCTTGCTGTAATGAGTATCTAGGATTTAATTGCAATTAAGCTGTTGCTTCTTTTTCACATACGGATGGTGCTAAAAATAGGTGAAAGTAGTTTATTCTCAACTAATTCAAAACTCACCTTGTGCTTCTCTTAATTTGCTTAATAAATCTTTTCTCTGTAGATAAATTCCTCAACACTACCAAAGTCTGTATGAGGTATTATCCTCACATTCTGGAGGGGATACCATATGTTCCATTGAGATTTTTGAAGTATTCACAAATCTTCCACTTCTTTCCCATTTTATTTTTGTTTCCCCAACTTCATTCTATTTTAAAATTTTCATTTTTTTATCCATTTTTGCATCTGTAGTTTTTTTTTAAAAAACCCTATTTTACTAGTTCTATTAATGGCATTAAATGAACAAAAGAACAAAGCAGTAGAATTTGATTTTAACTAATTACCTAATCTGAGTGCTTATCAAATGCACAATCAATACAGGGATGAAATAGAATAATCTGATGTGACTATGTTGTTTGAACAAAATTGAGTAAAAATGTCAGTGATTTGTAAAACTATATCTATTAATAACATTATATAGTCTTGTTTTTAAAAGACTGAAAATCAATGGAAGAAATTTTCCTTTCCACCAGCTTTGCAAGAAAGAAATAATCTTCTTTGAATATCCTCCTATAAATCCCACTGCAAATTGTAGTCTGCACAGAACAGAATCATGGTGCCTAATCCTCCTCTTTTCATGGTTTTGTCCATACAAAGAGCAGAGCTAGAAATTGGATCTTTTGACAGCAGTTACTAAGCAACAGAATTTGGATGTTTTTGGTTAACATCCTAATACATCGTTGTAGCTGATTTGTTGAAGATTGTGCATGTATCGGCTGAAAGAAGTAGACACCCCGGAAGTGACCGTAGGTCTCTGTACTGCTGGGGGCTGGGCACTTGTTTTTGTTTAGTACACTTTGGCTTTTGGCACTTGTATCTGTTTGGCACACAAAGGAGGATGGTGAACTTAACTTTCAGACCTTGAGACTTTTTATATTATTAAAAATACCCTACTTTATGGCTCATGTTACATGAAAATGTAAGTTTTTTTTCCTGAAAAGCAGGGAAAACAAATAAGGGATTTTAAGGTCATTCCAGGAAGCTTTAGTGCTTTGCCAAAAGTTTAGGTCCACTTCCTGAGGCAGTTTCATTAGAAGACAGCTAATGTTTGCTTGGTCTACTCCCAAGTTATTTTTAGAAACTAGAGATTATTACTGATAGCACCGATTTGAATTTGCTCATTTACGTTTTTATATGCTACCAAATATGATTAGCGTATGCTTTCAACTAATTGCTGACAGATTTACTACATTAGGGATTTTCTAAATCATCAAATTCCAACTGTCATCGAATTCCACTAACACCATGCCAGCCACTTTAGAATTGAGATGAACTCCTTTGGCCCCAAAAGAACCAGAGAATTTGGCTTCACTTAGCTCAGAGCACTAAAGAGGTTATAGAAAATGGAGGACAGAATCTACTTAGAACACACTTTGCTGTGGTTTGTGATTCTGAAAGGCTGGGATCAACGTGGAGCTAATGCTGGCATGTTCCCGTTTGTACTCATGTCGACTCCAGAGCCTGCAGCTGCTGCCCCGCCCCTCCACACAGGTGGCTCCCAGCTTGTCTGAAGATTCCAGGAGTGGGCTCTGTGCCTTGAGAGCTTGCAGGGTCCCTGAGGACCATAATCAGACCCACCCCTAAGCCCTCTGTGGTCGGAGCCCCACACCTCCTTTCACTGTGCATCCAGCACGCTCTTGCCTCAAGTCCAGGCTCCCCACATTTCAGATTGTCTCACGACCCACTACCCGCCTTTGCACACAAGAGAGGAGGCACCAGAGAGTTTAATGATGACAGTCTCGTTATGTCTACAGGTAGAAATAGACTATGGGGTTCTGTGTTTTCTAGAGATGTTCATCACCTTCTAGAATAGACCTCTCATTATTTCTCTGTTAACTGATGCCACTCCTTTCCACACTTTTTCTTTCTTCAGTTCTTCCTATTCTTTTTCAGACTTCTCACCTGACTCTAGGAATATGTATATTCTGATCATTTCACCTGCTCAACGGAAACTCCCTGATGAACTAGGATGACCATACACTCCAATCATTATTAACAGTACCCCCCTTTCAAGTGTACTAGTTTGCATGATAGCTTCTGTGATCCCCCTACTGATAACTTCTCCAGCAAGAAAAGACTTGAGCATAATACTTTCATCTTACTAAATGAAAGGATCAGAATTTAAGTTAATTTTTTCAAAGAGTCTGTAAGATACAACCATTAGCCCCAGCTGCAGCCCACCTGGCTAACTGTTGTTTTGGCATTTGGTCTATCTGTCTGGCATATCTGCTGTGTGCTGTTACCGGCGACAAGTTTGGCACTTGAGTTGCTGTATTCCAGCCGGGGTGGTTTGTACAATTTTACTTCTTCTGTAGCTCTCCTTCCAGTACCTCTCCTCCTTTTGGGGTTTATCTACCTAAAGTATCGGTGTACTAGAACTTCCCAGCTCAGAAGTAAACATCTCACTTAGATTTTAGTCTGGTAGCTAATCACAGACACTTGGCAGTGGAATCTGAGTATGTCCTCATTTAGCATTGGGCCAGGCGGTAAAGAATGGAAAGGGCTGAGGAGACTAGGCAGAAAATGTGGATTCCGGGAGGAGTGGTGACCTTATATTACACTAGAGACTACATAAGGGAAAAAAAAAAAGTGTGTTTAAGAAGTGAAAGGTGTGTGTATATTTAAATTAGAGAAGAGTCAACTGAAACTGGTCAAGTTACAACTGGAATTGCATAGCCTTTGTCATGGTTAGTATGTTGTTAGGAGAGCTCGCTGTGAGTGCTCCTCTCCCCATGGTGGTAATTAGTACATTAAAAGCCGGCTATAAAAATAACTACATTAAATGACTGCTACAGGTATTTTTCTTCTAAAATGTTATAGGTAGTCCATGCAGTCAGCTGTGAAGTGATTTGTAATGCTTTGAGAATCGCAGTATCTGAGATAAGTTGGTGAGACTACATCCGAGTTTTTCATCAGTGTAGACCCCAGCAGTGTCCTGAGGAAGGTTCCTGTAGCCGTGCAAGCTCTGCAGCTTTGGGAAGGGACAGGGCTGTCTCAGGAAGAATGTAGAACCACTGTGAGCAGCCAGTCCCTGATGTGCTGGGCCCCTGTGGCTCTAACCCACGACCGTGCAGCCTGACAGACAGATTATCTGCTTGTCTCAGAGCTTTTAGTAGAGTTCTGAACAAGTGTTTTAAAGAGCAAAGCATTATTTTCACTGACTCTTTGACATCGCCTGAATTTGAAGGAGACCACATTGGCTGCTCTATTGGTCCCATCTTCAAAAAATAACAAAGAATCACAGTGGAACTGCCTGTAAACTTTTCTATTGTCTCTTCCATTTCTCTTCTGCTTCATCTCTCACCGCCCCCCACTCCCCATACACACAGCACCAGCACTGACATCTCTTCAGTTTAATTCTTGTTGATTGTGTGTTAGTTCCTGCAGTGCTCCTGAACATTCTCATCTCTGTGCCTCCTAATAACCAGTACGCTCTGCTTAGAGCACTTTTTCCCCTGTTTTCTACTGATTGTTCATCCTTCAGGTCTCAGCTTAAATATCACTTCCTAAATTTAGGAGGGCATCATTGACTCCATGCGCTCTTGTATCAGTCACAGTAGGCTAAGTTGTGCTGCAATAATGAGCAACCCCCAAAATCTCAGGGGCTGAACACAAGAAAATTTATTTCTTGCTCATATTACATGTCCATCATGGCTCAGAGGGGAAGCTCTGCTGTAGTTTCTCAGACTCAAGCTAAGGTAACAGAGGCCACATTTCACATGTGATTCCACAGTAGCCAAGGCAGGATAAAGGAAGTGCGGTGAACCAAGGAGTGGCTACCATAGGATAATATACTGTTATCTTTTGTCTAGTTCTAGAGATACATCTGTCTGATGCTTTACACCTAACTTTAATTCTTTTGTAAACATGTTGGCTGTTATAGTCTGATTTGAGTTGACAGGATTCTGTGCTTTCAGTGTCATTCCTGTTTTAACAGGGCCATAATTCTTATAATTATAATAAAATGATATTCAGTTTTATTCTGCACATCCCTTGTGGCTCCAGCTAGCTTTTGAGTCACAACACTGCAGTCATGCTCCTGACGTATAGATAGGAGAGACCACTGTGATAAACTTGATGGATCTGTGAGTTGATTCATCTCAGCTGTTCCTCAGCATGCCCCAGTATGACACCGCCAGCTCTTGGAGCTGAAAACAGCATTACCTTGCTCCTTGCTTGGCCATGATCCAGCTGTGATATCTTGGGCAAGTCATTTAACTGCTCTGGGCTTCAGTTTCCTGGTTTTTAAATTGTAAGAGCTCTTCAAGTTTTAAAGTCCTATTTATTAAATTCTAATTGTGGCTAGTCTGAAATACTGGTGTTTACTGTGCTTTGTTTAGGCATTGGTCAAGAATTAACTAAATTTTACCTTCTTGGAAGTTGTCATAAGTATGGCAGTGAGATAATCAGTGATTTTGCTTTCTTCTAGATCTTTGATGATGCATACAAATCGCAGCTCAGCTGTGTAGTTGTGGATGACATTGAAAGACTACTCGGTGAGTCATGACTTTTGCCTTTGTACTATCCTTGCCACATTACAGCTAATGTCTCACAAATTACAAGAGAGAAATACAAATGTTTATAAATGATGGGACAACAGAAATACCTTTCTTCGGCTGATAAGGAAGTACAACATTGTCTCATATCTGAAGTGAACAATGGTATTCGTTTTAAATATGCCTTATGATCATAACTACATTATAAACTGCTTTCATATAAGGGCCCACGTCTCATGTTATTTTGTAAGTTCCACAGAGTTCCCTGCCTGTAACAAATGATTAGTAATTTTTGTTGGTGGATATGTTTGCTGTTTGGTACCTCTGTGCTGCCTGTAGCTCAGAGGTTCCACTTGTGAACGTTGACAGAGCTAATGAAAGAGTTTAGGATTGGAGTGAAACCTATAGACGAGATGTAGCACTTGGTGCAGAGGTTGTAAGCTCTCTGCTCGTGTGAAACAAAGACTGTATTCTCTCCCTTACGTGTCCCGCAGAGTAATTGTGAAGACAGAAATGAGATAGTATTTTTGAAAACATTCTGCAAGTTAAAACTTTTCTACAGTAACTTTTAAAAATATCTATTAAATATCTCCTATGTTTAAGTGCACACCTACAGAATACAAAGATGAGTGAGACAGACCCAGCACTCAGCTCATGAGGTGTATTCTGCAAGTAAACGCCAGAACAGCGTTATTGCTCTTACATTTTATTTCATTGCAAAGAATAGATACATCTGAAATAAATTCATTATAACAATGGCTCAAGATGCTGTAAAAAACTTGTTTGAAATTGAACCCACTGGTAACTTAATCAGGTGTTGGTAGTATTTTCAGACCTGTATTAACTAACCACTTCTTCCTTAAAGGGTCCACAATGGTGTAGTAATAATTTCACATTAACTGTTCTTACTCCATTTTTCCCATGATTTTCAGACTTGCATTGTGTACTCTGTTACTCATTTATTTTCCTGTTTCCTAAAGCAATGTTTGTTACAAAGCAAAGCAGGTATATCTGTGAGGTCTCCTTAAATTGATAGTTTTATCTAGTGACTTGGGTTTTTGGTCTGCTATTTTTGATACATTTCAGCTCAGTTTATGGGATTATTTCTTTAAAAGCTTTTAGGCACATACTCATAGCTCTGTGTAAATTCCTTTATCTAAACACAATTGAGATGTGTGGTCATAGCAACACTACTATGTCAGGAATGTGTGCCTTCTGAGTATATTTTCATTTGTATGAATAGTTATTATCTGTACTTGTTTGTTCATTTATTCAGTAAGCATTTGATGAGCCCTTACCACTGTGCTAAAATTATTAGCGTTTCAGAAAAATAAGTAGTAAGATGCTGTTTTTATGACATACATTGGCAAAAATTAATACAAAGTAGAATGTACTGTGTGTTCTGGATATTCAGAAATGGAAGGATCACTTTTGACTTCAGAGGGCTGATGCCTGAAGGCATCTCTAAGCACAGGGCAAGCGTGCATGTGCAACAGAGAAAGCTAAGTAGGTAGCATTTGTCCTGAATCTTGCTTGAAGGGTTAGTAGAAGACTAACAAGCAGGAATTTATTCGAGAAGTTCACTGTTTGTCACCATCTGAGGGCCAGTCTTAGTGGCTCTACCATCATTTCAATTATATTGAAGCACCTTACTTACATCATTATTCCTTGCCATTTTCCCCTCTACCCACTTACTGCTATCATGCTTTGTTGCCTGTGTGCTCACTGTAATGCCTTGGTTTGCAGTAATTTCTTGAAAATGTCTAGTAAATACACCTGGGAATTTTTTTTCCCTTTAAGAAAAATAAAAACTGTCTCTGAATATCAGCAATGTCTACATGAACTCAAAATAGATATTTAGAAGCTTTTTAAAAAAATTTACAGGTATGAGTTCTTATGTACTATTTTAAGCATTTAAGTTATTGGAGATGTTTTTTCTTGTTATCATTAGTTGTGTGACTGTTATTTAGGACTTTATTTACTCTTGATGAAGAAAAATCTGAATGTTTGGAATACGTGCACATGTGTAGTGAATCCCTAAACACAGCAATGTTTCTTTTCCAGATTATGTCCCTATTGGCCCTCGCTTTTCTAACCTGGTATTACAGGCTCTTCTTGTGTTACTGAAAAAGGCGCCTCCTCAGGTAAAAATAATATAAGGAACATTTCCACAGTTTTTCCAGTAAACTATGTGATGGTGAACTCTCTAAATAAACAGATTATCATAAACATATAAAATTCCCTTGTTGAAGGGATTTTGAAAGGTCATCTGGTCTGGCCTTCTTTCTTAAGGTAAATGAATTTCTTAATCATTTTTCTTAATCAGAGAAGTTTTCCATTCGTTTTCTGAAGATCTCAAAATCCCGGTTTCAATTAGTATTCTGTTTCGTTGTTTTATAAGTTCACCATCATATTACACATCCATACCCGACTCCGTCTCGCATGAGAGATATTCATACATGATATTAATGTAGGAAGGATTAAACACATGTTTTCATCTTTTTCATTTATCATTTCATAGATTTTCCTAAGAATTTATATTTGAGGAGTTTATGTCTTGTAGGGTGTTTGGTTTTGTTCTTAATTTTTACAAGTGATCTTGAATTATTTTTCTTGCGTCATGTGGCACTTCTGAAGAGTGAGTTTATAGCCAGGATCTTGGTTCATGTGGTTGCATTTTTACTGATGTGGCTTTTGGAGACTGGTGATTTTGATAGCATAACACATTTAAACTAACCCATGAGGGTTGGTTAAATATGTTAATTATGTAGAGGCTGCCAGAGCATGTTTGGCTATGATGCAAGACACAACTTCCCTTGATCGATTCTGCGTGCAGAAATGCCAATCAAAGACAGATACAAAGGGGTGAAGCACTAACTGAAAAATATCTCAATGTCTGTATGGGAATCTCATATTTGAAGTCAGAGATACAAACTAAGCTGTATGGAAAATATTTAATGTTAAGCTGGTGAATCTAATTTTTAATTTAACAGTTAAAATTATATATGTGTATGTGTTAGACATAAAGTTACTTGTCTTGATTTTCTAGGGTTTTTTTCCCTATACTATTGAAAAGAAACATAACCTACAACAGTCTTGAAAATTTACTACATATATGTGCTGTGAAAAGATTTTTAAAATCATTTTTTGAGGGGGAGGGTTTAGCTCAGGTGGTAGAGCACATGCTTAGCATGAGTGAGGTCCTAGGTTCAATTCCCAGTACATCCTCCAAGAATAAATAAATAAACCTAATTACCTCCCCCCACCAAAAAAATTAATAATAATAATAATAATAATAATAATAATAAATTTTAAATAATCACTTTTTCATAAACAGTTATTCCCAGTAATTGAAATTTTAGCTTATATTAAAGCTGAAATTGGAGAAGTCAGTATATTTTTCCTTCTTTGATTCCTTCAATAAATATGTAAATAGATATATCTAAAGTTGCTGGAATAAAAATAAATAACTTCAATAAATAAGTTTTGTAAATACTTATATATTTATCAGATATAAAAAAACCTTTTTTGTGAAATCATTGTTTTAAAATTTTCAAGATTGGGAGACTTTCTCAAACATTTAAATTTATTTTTTATAATATTCAAGTTTTTAGCTAAAAAGAATTTATGCTAAAAGCCATTTGGGAGAGGGAAGAATAATTTTTCAGTGGTACTTTTTAAACTGCTTATCCTTTTACATGTTAAATACTATATGTATTGGTTTAAACAAAGAGACATCCCCAGCTGAAAATTATTTGTCATTCAAAATAGATAATAATAGAAATAAATAGAACATATTAACAAATGACTTGCAAAATCTTGAATCAAGACTTAGGAATAACTTTCTATTTTATAAAAATAATTTTAAGACTCTTGAGGAAAGGAACATTATCTTATGCTTTTAAAAATTGCAGCATCTGGCACAGAGGTTTATACAGATGTACTTCATGAATAACTTATTCAACAAAAAATATATTTAATTTATTCTTTTAAATATTCTTGAGTGTCCCCTCATTTTGACAAGACTGAGTATTTAGTATTGCCATAGTTTATATGTGGCAAGGTATGATTCAAGTGAAAACATTAAAAAATAAGTAAAGTTCAAATGGCTAATCGGCACACAAAAAGATACTCCACATCATTAGCCATAGGGAAATGCAAATCAAAGCCACAAGAAGGTACGACTTCATATCAATTAGGATTGCTATCATCAAAAAGTCAGATAATAACAAGTGTTGACAGGCATATGGAGAAAATGGAATCCTTATACACTGCTGATGGGAATAGCTAAATTGTGCAGTCTTTGGGAACAGTCCAGCAGTAACTCAAAAAGTTAAAAATAGAGTTACCATATGACCCAGCAATTCTATTTCTAGGTATATACCCCAAAGAAATGAAAATATATGTCCACACGAAAGCTTGTACATGAATGTTCATGGCAGCATTCATTATTCATAATAGCCAAAAAGTGGAAACAACCCAAATGTTCATCAGACAAAATAAACTGTGGCATATACATACAATGGAATATTACTTGGCATTTAAAAGAAATGAAGTACTGATACATGATGTAACATGGGTGAACCTTGAAAGCATACTAAGCAAAAAAAGCCAGTCATAAAAGACTACATAGCGTATGATTCCATTTATATGAAATGTCCAGAATTGGCAAATCTATAAGGAAGCAGATAAGTGGTTGCCTAGGATTGGAGGGGTGGACAGGGAGAATGAGAAATGACTGCTTATGGGTACAGGGCCGCTTTTTGGGGATGATGACAATGTTCTAAAATTGATTGTGGTGATGATTGCACATATCTGTGCAATCTGCTAGAAATCATTTAATTGTGCACTTTAAATCAGCAAATTTTTATGTGGAATTATATCTTAATAAAAATGGTTACCAAAAATAGTTTCAGAAGCTACTTAAATGATGAAAGGAGGATTCTGTGGAGAGCTGGATGTAAGGAATGAGCATATAAGGTACACGGCCCAGCTTGGGATAAATCTTAGAAACAGGAGTTGGATCATTAAATAGGGATGTGGAACGAATTTCTCTAAGGACTGGAAAGGAAGGATATAGGAATATTTCAGAAGTAAAAGCTAGATCTGGTTGCCTTAGTGATTGGAAGTGGCAGGGATTCTCTTTTAAGAGAATACCAGCCTGTCATTAATCAGAATTTGGTGACTGACCTGGACTGCTAGATGACCTGCTGTATAAGTGAATCAGTGGCAGAAGAAGTTACGTTTAAAATATTTCTAGTTGGCATATATTTAACAAAATAAAAATATGCTTTCTCTGTACCACCTTGCTTTTTAAAATTAGTTTGTATTCTCTCAGGAATATAAGGGAAAATTTTTCAAGCTGATCCAGTGTCAAGAATATTTGTCACTCTAAAGTAGAAGCATTCAGTTTACCAAACCATTATCATGGGGGCTTTTCAGATGTGAATCAGTGAAATATTAAAAGTATATGACTCTGAATGTTGTAGAGATGTGTAGACTGGTAGAAAGCTATTATTTTTATCATTTTCAAGAGAACAGAAGAGCTGTAGGCCTTTTTCTTTAAATAGAGGAACTGTACATGCATACAATACAGTTATCATATCAGTCACAAAATCCTTAATTTTGCATTTGTTGTAATTCAGCTTTCACAAAAAAATTGTGTGTGCATGTGTGCACATGCTCAAATAAGAGAATCCCTTCAGGGGCACTATGTTCTTATGTATCAAGATACTCTCTTTTCTACTTCTCCCCCCTCCCCCCTCTCCCCTCCCTCGTTGTAAATTGGCTTATTAAAACTGGTTCACAAGCCTTCCTTTTTTCCCTTTGTGATTGCTTTGGTCTTGGATTTTCAGTGTAGGACTAAAAATTCAAGTCAGATTTCAGTTACTAGGATAATTTTCTTTGAATTTTAAATTTTTCTAAGTAAATGCATAGATTTTTAATGAACCTGGTATTCAGTGGATTTGCTTTAAATTTAGCTGGAGAGTTAATTTCATGATTGATTTATTAGCCCTTTGAAAGTATAAAAAGTGGTATCTGTAGTTCATGAAGACTGAAAAACATCATCACATTTTGTTTAGCATCTTTTTAAAACCAATTAAAAGCTTTTCTAAAATGGATTGAACAGGAGAAAATAAAACATGTTCCCTAGGTCTTTATTTCAATCAAGTTTCCCTGTGTTCTGCAGGAGAAGAGATGGAGGGGGGATAGAAAAATTGAAAAGGGCTGTCCCAGCAGGGAGCCACGCCGGAGAAAAGGGCTGCTCTGAGAACTCAGCAGCAGTAGCTAAGAAAGCTCCCAGCCTGCTTCATCTACATGCAGAGTCACACAAGGCATGGGGGTGCTCACCATCACCACAGAGGTTTCACATGTGCTTCCCTGCTGATTCCTGTGAAAAGCTAACAATTGGCTTGGAGGGTAAAAGACCACTGCAGTTCACCCTCCCTGAGCTGGACGTACAATTTGTCCAGTGTTAGGAAATGTCCGGCTTAGCAGTGAGAGGCTTGAAGACACCCCTCCTTCCAGCGAGATTCCTAAAGCCATCTCTTTTACTCGATGACACTGGGGCTCTTTTCAAGTTTTGCAGATTTATGGAAGTCGAGGGGAATGTGCTTTTCAGGATCAGGAGGATGAAAGCCTGAGTTTTCATGGCAAGGCAGAAGCAGTAGGAAAGCGGTGAGGCCAGGTAAATCTTCGCGCAGCCTGCAGCACCGAGGGCTTTATTCTCTTCCGCGTAGAGCTCTTCTGGCACCTTCTCTTTTTCTTTTTGAGAGACAAAATGAAGTGCCTGAAAAGGAACTCCTGAGCTGTAAAATGACAGGACTTTTCAGGTTCCTCAATAAGTGTGAAAGTAGTTAAGCTTATTAATCTGACTGCTTTAATACTAGGTGTACCTGACACTTTGGGGAATCACTTTGGAGGACCCCATCCTTATGTATGAGAATAATCCTATAATTTATGGAGACCCATTGTCACTTCAGTGTTTCCCAGCCTCTCATATCACGGCATATAGAAAATGATAACATCTGATGATGCACTTGGGCAAATGGGTGAGGCCACTCCCCACTGGCCAGAGGTGCAGCCACGCCAAGTGCTGCCCAGCCTTCCCAAGGGCTGATGAGAATTGATATCTTAGAATGCTTATAATTCATTCACAGCATACCAGCTGGAAAACTCTTTGGAGACTGTAGACTTTTACAAGAGATCACCCCAAATTCATAGCTATATTACTAAAGTAGAACTCAGACCTAATAGTTCTTACAGTTTTAGCTAAAAAATAAAGTTGTTGGAAAAAGTAACTTCCTCACCACTCTGGCACTTGGGAATATTACCTGATAAGAAAGAAGTAGGACTTAGAGCTACATGTGAACCAGTAAGACTGTTAGTAAACTCTTGATGGAAACTCAGGCAGACATATTTGTTTCTCCATAGGTTTCATTTAAGATCACCAGTCTCTAGACAGGATTGCTTTTTATGTAATCCTTATATGGCATCTTAGTACAGCCTTACTTCAGATATGTTATTAGGAAGTCTTGGTGTTATTAAGCAGCTCTTCAGGCTTTGGGTTGCTTTAGCAAAATAAGCAGATAATGCAAGAGACTCCAAATCATGCAGGCCTAAACATGAATATCTCTCTGTCTATCTGTTCAAAATTAACTCTGGCTAATGACTACAATATGACTCAATAAGATATATAACCACTTTAGGAAAGAGGTTTAGTCATTTTGCCAGACACATTAATTGTAATCACTGATGTGGTGACTTTTGCATTTTGACTTTATTGAAAAAAAAATCTGTGTGATGATCGGCAGTTTAGTAGCCCAATGTTCCCATTTATTAAGTCAGTGACATTGAATGGCTACTGTATAAAATTCCCTGAAAATGTACTTTCCTTAGTGTAATTGTCTCTGAAAGTTCTATGTAAATTGAATATATACATATCCATATATGTGTAGAACAATTTCAAATACATCAAAAAAGTGAAAGAAATTTGATGAGTCCTTTTATAAAACATTGCTACAAATATCTCCTAAATAAAACCATGTTTTCAGAATAGGGTTGGTTGGTTTTGTTTTTCGGTAGAGCACATCTATAATACACCTTAAATACAAAAAGTGTAAGATATACACACATATATGTACATACACACGCACCATTTTCAGATTACTCAAAATTAAATACCTAAATTTTAATCATCAGAGAAATGCTAGTGGTTCTGAGACAAAATATTCTCTTACTGCCAGAATGTCTTCTCGCTCCACTGCCTTCAATATAGTACTGTGACATGACATCAGCATTCAGAGGTGTTGATTATACCATCACAGTTTTCCGTGGGGCCATGAATCTTGTTATGAAGTTATGAGTATCCTTTCTGCACAACTTACTCATTGTATTGGACTTGGAGTCCGACAACCTGAGTTTGAGTCTTAGCTCAGACGTATTGTGGCTTTATAGCCTTGAACTAGTCCCTTAATACCTTTGTGTATTTCTTCATCTGTAAAGTGAAGGTAATTCTTCCTGCCTTACGTACCGCATTGATGGCCAACTAATGTAATACAAGTTTTCTATAAACCTGTGGACTACACAGATATAAGGTATTAGTGCCCTATTGTGAAAAGCAGAGTTACTGAAAAGTAGGAATATGCCATTGTTCACGAGAATATCATTTGTAAAGAATTGGTTTATAAAATAATCTCCTTTTAAAACAATGTATGTTTGTCTTGCATGATTTGAATGTTCCCATTGCTTGGAGCCTAGAAGTTGACATCTAAGATTCTATTTCTTACTGTTTTGTTACTGTTTCAAAGTTCTTAAAGGGTTTAGTATTTTATTAAGACTGTTGTGTAGAGCTAGAAGTGTATTTCCCAGGTTTGTTTTTGTTTTTGTTTTTTTAAGAAAAGAGTTACCTTTAGATAGTCCACAGAAACTTTTCAGTATGTTGGACAGGAAAACTAAAGAATATAACTGCTACATATAGCAAATTTTATGGCAAATGAGTTCAGAGTTCTAGGTTGGAAGTCCAGGCACAGCTTCCCTCATTTGCGACACTGGGAAAAAAAAAACAGGGACACCCTGCTTCCCCATCTCTCATTCACTGAAATTTAGAAGCTTCCTTAGTCAAGATAAATACTCTGGTCTGGGGATTGGAGATCCCTGTTATAAAAGGAAGAATGAAGTAGAGACAGGAATTTCAGAGTTCAACAGGGCCTAGGGCTTCTGGCCCTTGTGAAATCCTTGAGGACACTACCCCTTATATTTGTCCTTAGCCCCCAGGGACTGGCCCACCTACTTCCTTTTTCTCTGAAGCCACCTGTTGCTTATGACTGAAGTTCCTCCTTTTTTTCTAATTCAAAGTGGAACAGAATAGTGTTTCACAGCTTCCCTCCTACCTTCCTGTCCCCAAAACAAATACACAGATCTTTGGAGATTCCCAGGGGTTGATACTGTGTGGCATAACAACTGTAGTAGGGTAAGAAGAGCCAATAAAGGGAACCTTACAAAGGGTCCAGAACAATCTATCAATATTCCTGATAGTTATTGGAATGTAGGTGGAGCAAGGCCTTGATCTTTTTAAGTCACAACTTGGTCTGTAACCACATCTTCATCTTGGCAATCCTGCTTACCTCTCACATTGGGGAATGGAAAGAGTGCTTTTCACAAGGAAAGCTCCAGACAGTCTGCCTAGACCCCCTTCCTTCCTTCTTTCCTTCCTCCCCCTTCTCTTTCTTTCTCTTCCTTCCTTCCTTCCTCTCTCTCTTTCTCTCTCCCTCTCTTTTCTTCTCCAGACCTATTTAGGTTGTATAGATAATAATATTTGTTGAATGGATATCTTGAAGATGGTGGGTCTTAACTCCACATAGAGCTGCCTTTGGTGGTATAAATAAGAGCTTGGGAGTTAGAAGACTTGAATTTGAATCCAGACACTTAATTTTTGAGCCTCAATTTCCTCTTTTGTAAAGTGGGAACAGTAGTAATACTTAAGTCATGAGAAATACGGTAAATGTTGATTATAGTTCTTTGTAAACTGCATCTCAATCATTAGTTTATTACTCACTTTAAAGAAAACTCTGACTCTGTTTCCTCACACAGAAAAGATATATATAAACCCAACAAAGTGACCAACCCATATCAAAGGAGCTAGGCTCCAGGTGGCTGCTGGGGGGGAAACCAGCCCTAGAAAGCTCAGCAGGAAAGGACAAAGCACCTTCTTTTCCCTGCAGCTGCCAGCCACCTCGCTCCCGCAGACCCTGCCTGGGCCAGTCCCAGAGCCAGTGGAAGAAGGGTGCCAGTTTCCAAAATCATGAGTAATCATAGGAGAAATACCAGGGAGAGCAGGGAGATGAAGACCCAGCAGCCACCCAGCTAGTGACCCATTACCTGTACAAACTGGGCCTGTGTCAGAAACTGCCTGCATCACATCAGATCACCTTCCACTTAATCCTCGTTTATTCTCTAAGTGTGATTTCAGTTACAAAGAAAAAAGGGCCAGAGGAAGCATGCCAAAATTATTTTCTGTGATTGCCGCTATATCAGTGGCCTAAAAACTTACTGGAATAAGTTTTTTGGGAAAAAAAAAAGTATTATTCTATAAAATGATGTTCATTTTAAAAAGTACAGAAATGGAATTTTTTAAAAGAGTGAAATTAAAAACAAAAGTAAAAAGAAGTTCTATTGTTTCTCCATCTTAAAGACAAACTACACTACCTTAGGGGGTAGGGTTATAGGTAGGTTTTTTCTACTTTATTATTCCTTATATTTTATAAATTTTCTACAGTAAGCATTTATTACTTTATAATTAGGAAAAAATTTAATGCGTATACAGTTGTTCTCATTTTTAACTCAGCAGCATAACTGTCAAAATTGAAATTCTTCGCAACCAATTTGCTGCTTGACTAACAGTTAAATGAATCTACTTTTGTATCTAAGCTTGTCTGTATATAATATATTTTTTTAGTCTTGTTTCTTCTTTTATGGCTGTTTTAATTTAGGGCCTGGTCTATAAGACACCCTGTGATCCTGAGAGTAGAAGTAAGTGCCTCCTGACTCACAGTTGTCCTTGGACCCACCTGGCATTCAGCTCATTGCTGTGCTCCAAGGCTGAACTCATGGCGGTTGAACGCCAGTGTGACCGAGGCTGACCAAGATAGATGGTGACAGTTGTATTAAGCTTCATGGAAGGGAAATGGGAAGTTTTTTTCTATCTAAAACTGTTTCTTTTGACATACTAAGTTTGAAATATTTCTTCATGGAATATATGCCATATATATATATATATGCCATATATATATATGCCACACTATGGAAATACAAAGATGAAAAAGACACGGTACCTGCCCTCAAAGAGCTCGTAACCCAGGGCCACCTGTCCAGTTGTGTAGTTTGTGTACAAGCTGTGCACAAGGTCAAGTGGCAAGTAGCAGTTAACATCCAGCCCACACTCTGCTCACCCCATGAGCTGTGTACCCTGGTGTGGGTACTGCCCAGCTGAGTAGGGTTGCCAGGTTTAGTGGGTAAGAATATAGTGTGCCCAATTAAATTTGAACTTCAGAAAGACATCAAATAATCTTTTAGTGTAAGTATATCCCACGAAAAAGAGATTCATCAGGACCATCATGCTGTGCTGAGGAATTCCAGCTCTGCAGCAGTGAAGAGAGACGGGGAACATGTGCCTGCCCAGAGTTAGCACATTTTTATTATTTACATAGTAAGTGATACTTGGGAATTTAAGCTTACGTTTTGTGTACAGTTACTTATCTTGGGCTTTATATGGCATATTCAGTGTCACTGGAGGGGAGAATAGAAATTCATAAGAAATCAGAGACTTCATTTTCCCCAGATGACTGACGCCTAAGGTCTTTAAATATCAACTGTTGTTACACTCTTGTAAGAGGGAAAAAATGCTACATGTATCTTTGGTATCTGAAGCGAAGTATGATAAACACTATGTTAATGAATAAGGATCATCATTACAAACCTTCATCACATGGTGATTATGCAAGAACTGTTGGAATGTAGAAGCTTCTGCCCTGGTAGTCAGGAAGTAGACCCAGCGTGCCCTGTTTTTTTTTTGAGTTTTTTTGTACTTTTCTTGTTTTTAATGGTTTTACTATCAGCTTTCACTTTCAGAACCCAAGTTAGTTGTGTCAGGCTGCCTGCCTCTGACAGTTCCCCATCTTCTCATCTGCCGCTCTGGTCAGCTGTGAACTGGGAAAGGCAGCCCCCAGGACTCCTGAGTTGTTTTTAAACTTAGAGTAATGGCTGTGATGAGAGTTGGAGGAGCTTTCCTGTGAGAAGGATCACGTTATAACTCCCATGGGTCCCTTTCTCCATAAAATTGTTTTTTGAGTTTTATTTTCCAAGTGTTAGTGTTTAAAACAATTTCTTGGACCTGAAAGTTCTTTTTTCTTCTGATCTCAGAAGAAATTAGAATATTTTTGTGGGCCCTTGCCCCTGTGCCCACTGTGCCTAACAGATAAGTTGGCCCTACTTGTGAGTAAAGTCACTTGAACCTCATTTATTTTGTTTGTTTTTACCCCTGGTTCTAGATCTTAGAGGATTTTTGCATATGTCTCGGGTTTTGGCTATGTTTTGGATAGTTGAAATTGTTCAGCAAATTGGCCTCCAGATAAGTGAGGTGTTGACCTGGGCACAGTGAATCCATGTTCTGAGAAGTTGGAGCCTAAAGGAGTAAACTGTGTTGCGTAGGGTTAAATGAGGGCAGAATGTGAATAGAAGGTGAGTGCTGAAACATCTTGAACCCAAGAGATAATTGCAACCTGGTAGAGAACTCTGGAAAGCATTTTAACAAGCAGGAATGTTGTGGATAAAAATCACAGAGGGCCAGAAATTGACACAACATTGTAAACTGACTGTACTTCAATAAAAATATACATTTTTTAAAAAATCACGGAGGTAGCAATTAAATGAAAAAGAAGAAAATTGACCTGATTAGAGCACAGGGGTCATATTAGGGCAAGGGCACATCAAGCTAAAAGCTGAGGGACAGAGAGACAGCCTACTGTGGGTGCCAGGCTGCAGAGTCTGGAGTTGCTGATGAATCAGCGGTCATCTTGGTTAGGTTCCTACCGAGAGAGCACCTATGAGACCGTTCCTTTTGGCACTGAGAACCCTGTGCGTGGTCAGTACATCTTTATTTTCTTAATTTACTTCACCTTTTCTCCTAAGAGCTCAGAGGTAATTTCTAGGTGATATATCTGCCTAACTCATAATTAAGAGATGGGCCGTTGCTGATATAAGTTTAAAATTGCACAAATAAGAACAGACAGCAGAGCACAGCGGAAATATCGGTGAGGCCTGAACTCCAGTGTCAGCTCCCTCCCTATATGTAAAAGGTTGCCCCGGTTTCCATCTGCATACTCGCCAGGAGAGGAGAGGGGGAAGGAGAGAACTAGGTAATCTTTCAGAGCTGCTCTGAGTGTAAAATCTGATGATTCAGTGTGTTTTTCACAAACTGGTACTAAAATACTCTTTAACATCACAGAGTGGTCTGCTCTTGCCTATAGTAATTATTTTAAACTATTTGAAGTGAAGTTTCTCATTTTATATTCAATCTGCATCATGAATTCCCCTCCTTAATGTCCTCTGCCCTGCCTGCAGCACCAGGAGGATGGTTACAAAGACGGTAGACTAAGAATTTGCTTCAGGGTACAATCTAATGGAGAGTCTAAGTGTAGTTGTCTGCCTAGTTGTAGCATGATTTATTTGAAACATCCTTCCTTTGGTATTCAACTTAAATATTTAACTACCAAAAAAAGAAAAAAAAGTTGTTACAGACATTTGAGCATGAGAAATCAGAAATGCACGTAGGATATGCAAAGAGGCCCCATTCCTCTCCTTTCACTGTCCAGACTCCTGGTTGTTTTAAATAGTAGTCAAATTTTTCCCTTGGTTTGGAGAAACCAAGAGTTGTAGGAGATGCTTAATAATATTTACCTTACTAGCTTAGATTTAGCTTCTAGTGAATGTTACCTTTTCTTTATTAGAGAAGTCAGTATTATGAATAGCTTAACTCTTGATCAATCAATTGATTAGCTATAAGAAAGAGATATGACAGCCTTTGCATCTGTTTATATTGTAAATGAAGCATGCGTGCCATTCATTCTAGATGGTTTTCGTAAAACCTCTTGACTTGTCACAGTATTCAACACTTGGGGCTCAGAGGTATAGATGCTCTGAAACTGTAGATAGTTATTCTCCTGTTGAACATTTGGTGTAATGTGCCTTGTTCCAGGGCCAGAAGAGAAAATGTAACAAGGAAGGAATGATCTGCTACCGTTGAAACCTACCCTGAAATCACCACTCAGTCAGTCAGCACAAACATACTAACTTCCCACTATGTTCACAGCAACCTGCAATGCTAGCCCAGGATACATCAGTAAAACCAGGGAGACACAAATGTCCTCACGAGGGAATACCCGCAATAAATAGAAGAAAGTAAAGGAGTAAATGATTACAGTATATAGTATGTTAAAAGGTGATCCATACTGTGGGGGAAAGCAGGATAAAGGGAGACAAGGAAGGGGGGTTGTAGTTTTAAATAGGGGTTGGGGCATGTGGAGGCCTCATGACTCTCCAGCCAAGCCCCGACTCTGAGACATCCATGTGGATGGATGTATAAGGGAAGAGCATTCTAGGCAGAGGGACCATCAGAGCGTCTTCCTTGTGCCAGGCGTGCTGTGCTGAGAAAGGGCAAGGACAGAGATGAATAAAACATGGCCCCTGCTGCCAGGGAGTTGACAGACTAGAAACAAGATGCAAACTTGAACATAAATGCAATGGTTAAGTTGTACATGCTCTACAATAGGTAGAATTTTTAAAAATCTGCATTGAATAATAACTAAGTAAAAATGAGCCATTGCTCCCATTTCAAGAATGAAGCTAGGATAAGTGACGGACTGAGGCATCTTGTACCAGGAAGCTTCGCACCCTCTGCCCTGAGCTAATTTCTCCCTCAGAAGTCACTGCCTCCTGCCCAGGCCCCTCGCTGTCACCTGCTGCCAAGACTCCTCTGAGGGGTTTTTGATGTTTAGCTTCCGGCCTCGTCTTGGCCTCACCGCAACCCTGGTTAAGCTGAAGATTGGAGCCCCCATCTCCCCTAACGCAGAGCGGGCCTTGGCCCTCTGGGAGAAGGCGCTCAGTCTCTGTACCATCACCGCCAGCACCCTGTGTTGCTGGGAAGAGCGGAGTTCTCGGGTACCCACAACACCCACTTGCCCCCTCAGCCCAACGTCATGGATTTCTGGCATCCCAGGCCAAGGACGATTTTTCAGATTCCTCTCAAGACCATGGTTCAAGCTCCCACTTCCTTTCATTCCTGCCTCCTCTGACAGTGACGGCAAAGCCTCCGCCCCCGAGCATTCTTCACCTCCTGCTTTGCTCTGACAGGTAGGTAGGATTCCTAATCCCATTTTTATGGCTGAGGAGGAGGCAGGTTCCAAGTTCAGTAATCTCGCCCAAGTCGCCCAGCTGTGGACAATGGCGCCTGGGCTATCAGTGGACAGGACGGCCAAGTGCCATGAGCAGGTGGAGAGGTGAGGGCCTTCCGGGCACCTCCGCTGAGAGCGCATCTTTTCTCATTGCCCGCCCCACTGCCCAGGTCATCTCAGTTCTTCCTCCTCCAGCACTTTCTTTACTTTTCTGCTGCTTTTTATATGAAATCTCCTTCCTCAGTTTAGCTTTCTGAGTCTTCCTTTTATGGCTGCCTCCTCTCCATCTCTCTAAAAAGACTTCGTTCTCAGCCCCTAGTGCTCTGGCTCAGTGGCCCCCATCACCCACAGAGGAACTGGGAGCATTGGAGACCCGTCCCTTCTCCTCCAGGGCTGCCTCCTTGTCAGCGTCCCTACTGTACTACAGAAATTTTCCTCCATGACCCCATGCTGACGAAGCTGTCCCTGTGTGCCGTGTCCCCTCAGCCGTTCTTCCTCTGTATTTGCTGCTGTGTTACTTGCTAGTTGTCCCTGAACATTTATTTGCAGCTAAATTGTACTCACCTTGGAGGCACAAACCAAATCTTATAATTCCACAAATACCTGAACAGAGTCAATTCTGGTTAATGGTCTGATCCACTAATCTCTTTTATCTTTTACTTACCAGGCCTATAAATTCTAGATTCTAAAAAATTTCACTTTTGTGTACAAAACCCTCAAATGCTGACAATCAGAAAATAAAGTTTAAGGCCCCCAGCACACAGCAGTTTTGAGTTACACTTTCAAACTCACTTCTTAATCCATTTCAGGGTTTCCAATTGTTCACAGTTAATTCTTCTCACCAAGGGTGTATTGCCCTGGCTCAGCATTGAATGATATGGAAAGAATTGGCCTTTCTTTACTGCATAACTGACTTTACTTTTGTCTGCAGGTTAAAATCAGCCCTTCCATTTCACTGCAGTATTATATTGGTGGCATTTTTATTTAAGGGGGGAAAAAAAGCTTTCTTCCACACGAACTTTTGTTACAAATCAGTTTATTGGGGCCAATCAATGGGCAGGACCTATGAAAGGGTGTGGATTATCTGGTTAGTCCTTTGTGCGGCAAAAGGCTTAGGTACTGCTAAGTACTTGGCTCATTCTTCATCATGTAAAGAAGTGTTTTTTTGAAGGATCAACACCTGACTGAGCCCTGCCTTTTTCATGGTAATGTTTTCACCTGAGTTGCTTCTTATGGTGCTGAGAATTAGTTAACTAATACTTGTTTAACCTTGGAACAATGTTTATCATAATCCGATTGGCAGATAGTCATTTTATTTAGGCCTTTTCTTTATTGCCTCAGGACTAGAAAATCTCAGTAAAGAGTACGCTGGGAACAGTTTTTTTCTAAATAAGTTATCGCTCTGCTTTTTTTTCCTTTCCATCAAGGGGCATGTTTTGTTGCTACAGACTCAGACTCATCGCCACACGCTAGCAAGGTAGATTTCCCCTCTTGGGTTGAGCTCTGCTTTTATTTTTAAAGCTGGCCTTCCCATTTCATGCTGCTGGCCGCTTTTCCTCCAAAATGTTCTCCAATGTGTTTTATTATATTAATTTATTCAGAGCTGTTTTTTTCATGATAAAGCTTCTTCATGGGTATTACCACTTATTAATACACAAAATGACCCAGCACAATTTAATTATTTAGTAATGTTTTTCAGTGTTTTCTTAAAGATGAGCTTTACGAGTCAAGGCCTGAGCTTGCCTGGGTCGTGACCTCTCTGCAGTGTTTGCAGTCTTGTTAAACAAGAAGAAAAGCAAAACATAAATTAGTGTCTCTATTATAAGTTGCTCTGCATTTCCCAGTCTTTCAACACTCCAAAGAGCATAGTCACTGGTAACGTAAGAGAAAGTTGCACTAGGAAAATGGCAGTTCCAGCTTTCTGGAATGAATAAGAAGCCATTCTTCTCGGGCCAGTGTTGTCCTCTGTAAGAGAGGAGCAAGATGAGGGAGTTTGACGTATGGACCATGGAATGTTAAAAACCTAAGGGAAAAAGCAAAGTAACAGTTACCTTTCATTGTAGTGAAGATGTACCAGGCTGTGTGGCCTTTGGCATCTGTGAACCGTAAGGGATGTGTTCCCAAGTTTACAACTAGAATTCTGTGTTGAAAAGTAGTTTGAGTGTAAAAGCACCATTTTTCTGTTACATAGTAGAAGTTTGTATGTCTTTACGTGTTTGTAATTACCCCCAGCACCCTCGTTTTTATTTTCTGTATTGTGCCTTTGGACTTATCTGTTTCTGCTCCTTCTGGCTAGAATGTCCTTCTTCATCTCCTAATGAACCCACTCCTTAAGACTCAGTTCAGGTATCATTTCCATAAAAAAAGATGTTTCTCTGCCACATGTTTCTTCCCTCTACCATGACATCCTGTGCGTGATGCCCCTACCTTTCCATATTGTATGGTAAGGATCTCTTTTGTATCAGTCTATATACAAGGTCTATTCCACATTCACCTAGGAGCTTGGTAAAGATCTGTTGACAATGTGTTTGATTTTTAGCTAGTTGTTTTCTTGAATAATAACAATAATTACCCTTTAATCTATATACATCATAAGTATACTTTTTTTAAAATTTATTTTATTTTTTTGGTGGGGTGTGTAGTTAGGTTTACTTATTTATCTTTAGAGGAGGTACTGGGGATCAAACCCAGGACCTTGTGTATGCTAAGCATGTGCTCTACCATTTGAACTGTACCCTTCCCTACAGAAGTACTTCTATCTCATAATCTTTGCACAGCCATTTGATATTCCAATGGCTAATTATACCAGAAGGCCTCAGCTTTGTTTCTTTGGTAGGCTTTTGTTTATGTTGGTGCATCATCCATTCTTGGCACAGTAGATGGACAAAAACAATGAGTAAGACTGAAAAGGCTAGCATTCCTTAGTAGTAATAGTGGTATAATATTTACAAAACCCAAATGAAAATGGTTTTGGCATCTAATCCCTGATATCTTAAAATCTTTTCCTGCATTTAATTTTTACATAATAATTTTGTATTTCCTCATCTACTTTAATGTCCTGAGTTTCTAAGATCTGTGAGTAGGTTTAATGATTGTATTAAAGGCTTATCTGTGCCACGAGTGTATATCTTAAATCTAGAGACATAGTTTAAAATGTATTCCTCTTCCATTTTCCAAGTAAACATTTTTTAAATGTGATTTTCTTCATGAAAAAAAAAAGCAGTATACAATTTTGGATTCTAGATCTGGTTTCCATTCCTGGCTCCATCATTTATTAGTTATTAATCCTTGAACAAATTAATTAAATCTGTAGCTTTATTAGTAAAATAGAGATAATACTAATGTTTAATTCTCAGGATTATAATGGACACTAAATGAAAGATTGATCTAAAGAGGTGCCACACTGCAAACAAGAGTAAATGACAGTCTCCTTATTGAGTGGTGAGATACCGAGCTGCTTTCCCCATTGACTCCCATGTAGTATGCTGGAAATCAGGCTGTATAGCCTTCAGGAAGGAGACTGGAAGACTCTTCTCTGGGAAAAATGTACACATCCTGATCTTTGAGGGACCCCCCAGTAATCAGCCACATCTTATCTGATCACCCTATCATGAAGCCCTCAGACCCAGAGCTCCCAGTCATTAGTTTAACTCTTAAATACGAACAGTCATCCAGTGACACTTGAGGAAAGCCACCAGTGAACAAATAGGAGAAAAGGAACCCAGAGGAAACAAAGGCAAAGCAGAGAAAAGAAGACGTTTTTAAAAATCTGCAGTATTCACAGAGATCCAAAATAAGGTAGCATCCGTGAAGTATAATAGGATGTAATTCAAAAAGGAAACATTCAAAAGAAAGAGCTCTTAGAAATAAAAGAAATTATAGAAAGGACTTAATTTAAAAATTGGAAGATAAAGTTGATACTAACCCCCAAAAAAGTATTAGAAAGAAATAAAAACCAGAAACAAAAAGAAAGAAAAAGGAAAAAAATGAGTAGACCAGTATACAACTAATGATGTTCAGGGTGGGGGTGGGGGAAGAAAATGAATGGAAAGAAATCTCAAAAAATAATCCAAGATATTTCCTGGAACTAAATGATTGGAGTTTCCAGTTTAGAAAGAATCCATCTGGTACCAGCAAAACGAGTAAAGAAAGACCTCAAAGTACATACCTTTGAAATTACAGAGCATAGAGATAAAGAAAAGAGTCCTTTAAATTTTTGCTTTTTTTTAAGTTAGAAACAGTAAGTCAGAAAATCAGAATAATACCAGTCTTCTAGTCAGCAACACTGAAAATTAAACGACAGTAGAACAATGCCTTCAAAATTCTGAGGGGAAAATTATTTCTAACCTTGTTCTCTATACCTAGCCCAACGATCAAGTGTAGAGTGTACAATATGAAGGGTGGAATAGAGGCATTTCTAGACATTCAAGGTCTTAAAATTTTTACCTCCTGTACACCCTTTCTCAGGAAGCTTTTGTAGTATATGTACCATGGAAAAGAGGAAATAAATGAAGAAAAGGAAGGCTAGAATACTGGCCTCTAACGAGAGAGGAAGGTTCTAGAGCTAACAGTTGTGCAACAGCCCATCTAGAGAACAGTCAGTTCAGACTGAGCTCTGAGAACACAGGACTGCAGGAGGGAATGTTTAAGAACAAACACCCAAAACTTTAAAATCCCCTAACATGTCTGAACGTATTGAAAGGATGTCCGTGGTTGTATTTGTTTGGGGTTGAACGTGTGATAGGTACCTGGTAATCTAAGCAAAGGGGGGAAGTGGCCATTATTGACTCCAATAAAAACAAAACGTTGCCCAAGAAAGGAAATTTAAAAATACACTACATGGCTTAGCCGTAAATCATATTTATATAATCACAATAAATACTGAATATAGATTTACCCAAATGCTGTGAAATAACTATATTGGAAGGATGAGGGAAGGGACATGTTGGGGGTGGGGGCTAGTGCAAAATTAATATTGTCTCCATCTTCTACAATAGGAATTCAGTAATATTTAAAGCTGAAAAGAAAAATCTAAAAATAATAGTGTGACATTTTATTTAAAGATGAAGTAAATGTAAGAAAACTAGGAGAGTTGAAAATGGTTGCCTTTGGAGAGAGGGAATCCAGAACGGTGGCCTAAGCCTGGTGTAGGTTTTAAACATTTTTTGTGTATTTTAGGCTTAAAAATTAAAATGAAATTTTAAAATTTTAAATGAAACAATTGTGTAAAGCACTTAGCACCATGCCTTTCACAGTTAACTATTGCATACATATAAGCTATTATTATTACCCTACTCCTTCTAAAAAGCAAAATAAAGTCCTGCTAAGTGGGTGTTGGGGACTTTCCATTCATTCATTTTTTTTTTTCCCCAATCATACATATACTGTGTTGGCTGTGAAAAATGAATGACAAACATATACTAAGGTATCTTTCTATTTAGTTTGTGTGTCTTCCTGATTTACTAATCCGTTAGTTTATTGATGTGGGTGAGGAGAAAGAGCAGCTGCCTCTTTCTGAATCATGTTCTGAGAAAAGTATTGCTCTGAAGAATCACGTTGTTGATAATTTTTTTAGATTTTCAAGAGGAAAATCTGAATTTTCTTCCTTTTTTGCATTTCTGTGACTAAATAACTAGAAATTATTCAGGCTTACTCTAGTTTCCTAATCAGGAATAACAATAATTCCTAATCAGGAACAATAATATAATAATCATCCTATGTGTTTTAACATTTTCTCCCTGTGATCAGGGTCGCAAGCTTCTCATCATTGGGACCACTAGCCGCAAAGATGTCCTCCAGGAGATGGAAATGCTTAACGCTTTCAGCACCACCATCCATGTGCCCAACATTGCCACAGGAGAGCAGCTGCTGGAGGCTTTGGAGGTGAGAATCAGTCAGTAGATTACACACTGTTTCAAAAGAATGGAGTCGGGGCTGGAAATAATGCTAAAGGGCGCCCACAGACATTGCACTGAATGTTTAAGTTTCTATGTTAACCTAGGACATGGAACCTGAGATACACCTCCAATCATTTTCAGGAATTAGGGGAAGAAGAGAGGCATGTGAGAGTGAAGTAATTTCTCATTCCTTGGTGTATGCAGCATACAGATGGCCAGGAATGAATTACTTTGTTCCTAGCCTGAGTAATGCATTTAAATTGCCTGGACCAGAAACCTGGAATGGGCGAAAGGGAGTAAAGTAATCAATACATAGAAAATTCAGTTATTCATAGTAGCATTCAGCCCATTACTTGCATTTAGTAAATTGGAACAATGATTAAAACCTTAGACATTTCAAAAAAGCTGCAGAAGTTAAAGGAACTCCTTTATTAACAAGTTCATAATATGGAAAATTTTTTTTTGAGGATGACAGAGTCTTTAATTTTAAAATATATATATCCTTTTAAACTTTTGATTAATATCAAAGTGCATGAATGACTTGATGAGCTCTGTTAGAAAATATTATCTAGTGACTTGTTCAGCAGTAAAAGAGTCAGGAAGGCTTCTTAAAATCTTCAAGACCCATGCAATTGGGGCATACTCCCATCAAAATAGAAATTACTCACATGATAAATGTCTCCAGGTTACCTGTTTGAGCAGTTTTTGTGCCGGGGTTGGGTAAGAGAATTATATTTAGTCTGCTTTGACACATACAGATTATTCCTAGAAAGGAATGTTAAAAATTTTAACTGATATTTATTATGGATTAGAGCTATTTTTCCCCCAGCAAATGTATCTCTAAATTACAATGAAGGTCCATAAGAAAACAGGGTTTAGGATACCAGTTTTCATTTTCGTAATTGCACCTAATGGATTCAGGAAAGTCACGTTGGATTTTAAAACTTGAGAGAATCCCATCAGCTTGAACCAGTCAGGTAGTTCTTATCACTGTTCTTTTAAGGGTGAATGTGAGAATTAACTAATGTTGTTGATGCACTTATAGAAGTACTTTTGTTATTTTTATTTTTTTTTTTAGCTATTGGGCAACTTTAAGGACAAGGAACGCACCACAATTGCACAGCAAGTCAAAGGGAGGAAGGTCTGGATAGGAATCAAGAAGTTACTAATGTTGATCGAGATGTCCCTACAGGTAAGATGCTTCCTTCGCCATATGATCCAGACATAGAAGCTTCATGATATGTACTAAGAGGTTTTATTATTTCCTCTCACTAAGGTTTAAGTTAGAATTCTCTCATATTATTTCCAAACTCAAGTTGGTATTAATAGCCTCCTTCTGAGATTAGTCAGTAACTTATTTGGTACTTTTCTTTCCCACTACTTAAAAGTCAAAAATAGAAGAAAAGATTATAAAGTTACCTTAAGTTTTAATTTAGGGAGTCACTAGATCTTAGAACTAGAAAGGACTTGAAAGAATAATTGTTCTGTTGCTCCCTCATGTTGGAGGTGAGGGTATTGAGTGTCCCACAGGTTGTCAGTGAGCTATCCAAGGTCACGGCCAGTCATCGATGGAGGGGGCAATGGCATTGTCCATCAGAGATCAGGAAGCTACTGCACAGACACCAAAAGGGGCCTGAGAGGCTCTTTCAAGGGACAGAGTAATTGAGCTGCACTGATTAGACTTAGGCTCTGTGTACTTTCCTCGGCTGGGCTCCTAGAACGTTCGTCAAACTACTGTAGGATTGAAGCGTCCAGGATCACATAGAAAATTAAGCCCCAGACTACTGCCTGGGCAAAAAATGAAACTTCTTTGGGACTTTCTCACATCTACTGGCAACCTACCTTTCTTCTCTTGGAACTCCACCCCTCCATGTGCCCATTTCTTTCTGTCCTTATCTGACATACTAGTTAGATTATATGTGTGCTTCTTCCAAGCTCTATGAGTTCGGGGACCTTGGCTCTCACTTACTACTAAATCCGCAGCCCCACAGCAAGGCACAAAGTAGGACACTCAGTAAACTTCTGTTGAATGAATCTCTCCCGGGTCCTAGTGGGGCTGACTGCATTCTAAGCATTGTGTATTACTGCTCAGGCCTGCTGCTCAGTCAGTGTGAGCTGTGGGTAGCAGATGTGAAATTTAAGTTTCACAGTTACTTCTGAAATAGTTCCTTGGACCAATAACAAATTGGAATCACAAAGCAAATGCTTTTTAATCTTTGCTGGTAAATTTATTTTAAAATAAAATTGTGGCTTTCGAAACTTAAAGTTTAATTTACTGAACCTTCAGCTGGACAATTTTTAAGCCAATTTTTTATTTTTCATTACGAGTAGTAAATTAAAGTTACAGACTAATCACTTTGCTTAGGATTATACTTGGTAAAGGTGCATACACAGATGTATTGGCTCTTTCCTTGGAAAAGATAAATCTGTCAGCTCGTCAGCTCTACTCTTCATTTTTTAAGTTTCAGGTTAATTTTTTTTTCAATAATTGCACAGAAGAAACTATGTGGGTTTTTCTCCCCAGTCCCTACCCCTTCCTCTTCCTTTGATGCCTGCAGGTCAGTGAGCAAGTTACTGCCTCTTCTGTGTGAGGGAGAAAGTGAGAGTGGGGCACTCAGGCTTAATCTTCAGCTACTGACACTTCTTAGGCCTCTGAGTTTGAACCCCTTCATGTCAAATGGATTTCGTGCAGCTGAGTGAATTCTCTTTAGATCTGCCTTAGAGAGACCGAGCCTAAGTGAAGAGGCATGTAGTTGAGCAGAATATAAGTCATGTTACCTCTCTGTTCACCATACACAATTCTGTTAAAACTTGCACAGTGCAAGGATCTGCTCTGACTGGATGTCACCTGAGGGAATAAAGTCATTTATCTAGATTACTTTTTTCCTCCCTTTCTCTTGACTTTTAATTCCATAGCTACAGGCAAGTCAGTAAGTCGTTGCTCACACATATTAAATATATTTAATGGGCAAAGACCTGCAAGTGCTGACTACAACGAAGCTCCAGCCAGTCCCATTTTTTTTTTTAAGAACTTGACAATTGATTCATATGTAATTCTATTCCCAAAGAGGAAAAATGTTTCTCTTGTTAGCTATTCACACTTTTTCTTAGTCCTTTGTAGTCTGACCTCTTAACTTTGATACATTTGAAACTTCTGTTCAATGTTTTTCTGGGATAGAAAAGAAGAAATCTTTAAAAAAAAAAAAAAAAAGAAAGAAAGAAAGAAAGAAAAGTGGTTGGAGGGGGAATCCAATTGCACATTTACCCACAGCTGCACTAAGCATTTGAAAGCTATTCCTGAAGGGCAGGGAGTTCCCTCTTGGGAAACAGACTCCTGCCCTGGAACATTTTTTAAAAGTTAGGTGTGTTTCTTGCAATAAAAATTCATGTTAAGGAATTAAAGACCTTTTCAGTGATCAGTTTTTAGATAACTTCACATCGCTGGTGGACCAATGAGAATAAAATATAATTAAACAAGTTAGTAGAAATATGAATGTGAAATGAAAATGAATAGGTTAATTAATAGTAACAACCTGAACCTACAACCTGAACCAAAACTCCCCCATCCTTTCTTAGACTCATGATGCTGTTCTCGGTCACAGGAGAGAGACCTGGATTATCCAGAGAGCATATCAGTGGAGACAGCTCCACTCTTCATCTTTTTAGTTTCAGCATTTTTTTCCCTTAATTGCAAAGAAGAAACTATGCAAGGGAGATGAGACCAAGGCTAAGAGAAGCTAACGTGTCAGTCATACAGTTAATAAGCTATTTTCAGTTGTTTAATCAGCATTAATTGGTTTCTTCCATTTTGGTCTCACTTTTGTGGCTTTCAGTGCCATTTGCGCCCCATCAGTGGCCACCTCTGGTCTCACACTTGGTGCCTCAGTGCTGCCTCCCCACAGCCCTGGCTAAGGGAGCGCTTGGCCGAGGCAGCCGTGGAAGACCACCTGGGTCACTTGGAACCTCGTGCACAGGGATTCTCTGCTAGGAAATCCCATTCACTTCTCTCGAGTGACATAGTCTGCTTTGCTGTGTATCAGAATACTGGTCAAGGAGCAGTAACACATTTCTGTGACTCAGCAGAGCTCTAAGGAAGTAGAAAACTGAGCATTTTCTTGGCATGAAGTTAAGTGCATAGTTATTAGGGGCACCATTAACTTGTCTTCTTTATTTCTTCTGATGTATGTAGATGGATCCTGAATACCGTGTGAGAAAATTCTTGGCCCTTTTAAGAGAAGAAGGAGCGTAAGTACATACGACACTTAAAACTGTCAACCAGACTTACCACCCTCTTAATCCACGTGCCTATTCTAAGAGTTGCTGTACAGTGCATATGAATTTGAATTCTCAACCTCTCTTGGACAACTTTGTTTCCATTTATTAGAGTTCTTCACTGTGTTGTAGGTCTGAGAGACCAAGCAAGGAAATGGGTTGTACTGTTGGTTTGCTCTCCCTGTCCTGCTTCGCAAAACTTCCTTGTCACAATGCAGGAAAAAGCTCGATGGTACATATTTATTGGAACCTGCTTTTAAATGCATGGAGCTGTGACCTTTTTCTTTTGTGAAATGCTCATCTAATAGCAAATGCATAGTGAAAAATATAGAAAAACCATTAAGAAGCTTTCAGTGTGATTTTGCGATGAACAGCTGTTTGCAGACCCTCATCTATTTTTTGTTTGTTTGTTTTGGGTATTTCTTTTACAGTAGCCCCCTCGACTTTGAAAATGAAATATTTTCAAACACAAAGTGACCAAGGTGAAGATGGCCTGGGATCTTCACTCAACTTACTCAAGATACTGGACAAAGTGAAATGTTCCCTACCTTCAACACATGCTCACTCTGCATGATTAGTGCAATAAAACTCCCTTCCTTGTGCTTATTGAGATATTCTGTTGTTTTGTGGAAGGTATGAATTTGCTTCAGAATGCTGTGCCCACCTTTCCATGCAAGCCGATTCCTTCCTCCTCAGTCTTTAAATGTGGGAGACATACTGTACCTGTGAACACTACACATTCTAAGCTCCCTACCACCACCACCACCACCCAGAAACTCTCAATAAATGTAATGATGTTGCAAAACAACACTTGGCCTATTAGAAGGGAGACTTTCTACATGTAAACCAGGAGCAGTGCATAGAGGTATGGGTTCAAGGGGACTGTTTTACAACTTCCCTGTGCTAACACTAAAGGTCATTGGATATCTGGTTAAAGGTTCTCCCAGAAAGTTGGTTTTCTTTGCCTGAAGAAAGGGCTCTGAATCTGTAAGATGCTGTTCTCATTTTCAGAGATGTTTCCAAATTGCAATCAGGAAATCTTTCTTAATAGATAGTCAGATTATTACTGTGTTGGGTGTGACATCCCCTTAATGTAAGTAATTTGCTCTGTGGTAAGATATGCTAATCATTACCACTTGGTGGATGTTGTTAAAAACTTGTGAAAGATATGTATGGAAAAAGCATACACCCCGAAACAGAAGGGAGTCATTACAGTCATTTACAACCTTCCCAGCACTAATTAGTGTCCAACTCTAAATGGGTCAATCCCTTAGTATAATATTAAAGGCCTATTAGTATCACCACTTTTCTTTTTTCCTTAGCTTAATGACTTACTTAGAATGTATCCTTCATTTATTTTAAATTATCTGTACTATGTAACATCTAAATAAAACACTATTTTTCCTGAAAAAATAGACCACTTTCTAGCCGTCTCCCGTCAGCCCTTCAGTATCCATTCCAATGCATTGAACACATTTCCTTTACCCTCCACACGCTTCTTCCAAAGGGAAGGAGAACAGTGGTTTGTCTTACAGCTGAGTTAGAAGAAACTGAATCAGGTCATCCATCGTATTTGGTGATGAGACTTGTGGAACATGCCAGTCTCTCCCCATTGCTGCTTAACATTCAAGGACAAGCAGCCAGAAGCCCCCGAAGGTACTTAACACTGCCTGTCAGGCTTGTTGCCGCAGTGGTACTCGGCTGTAGTTCAGTCATCCATCCCTGTGATAGCAGGTAAATTATCTCCAGATCTTGCTATCTGTATATTCTTGGTAGACTTGTATGGTCATATCTACTTTCTTTTGGGTTTTCATCCCTAGCTTATTTTGTGGCTTTTTTTTTAAGTGGATTGTATTGTGAGATTCTGTGATTCCTGGTGGCCAGTATCCTGGATTTCCTAATCTGTTTTAGATCTTGCCTCTTTTTCTCTTCCCATGAAAGGAACAACATTGTATTAACTTATGTCTCTTGTTAAATGAGGTTAATGTCTTTGTGTTTTATCCAAAACTATATTGAAAAATATAAATATTATATTGTTTAATGGAAATGAAGGAATGCAATAAAGAATACATATACTTGAAAACATTCTGTAGACCAATATTTTGTATAAAACAGCATATGTAACTGATATGAATGTATGAAGAAGGAGGGCTCAGAAAGTCCCCTCCTAGTTTTGTTGTAAGGAGTAAGGAGGTGGATGATTTTTAGTGTAAGGAGATGGATGATTTTTATTTTAAAATCTCTGATTTTAATTATTTAGAAAATATAGTTATGGGAGGAGTTATAGTTATAGAGCTTTACTTAGCATGCAGAACGTCCTGGGTTTAATCTCCAGTACCTCCATTAATTAAGTAACTAAATTAATTAATTAAAATTATCTCCCCCTCCAAAAAAAAAGAAAATATTAATTTAATTAATTTAAAAGAAAAACAGATCAGTAGCATATTTTATAAAGTTAATGTACAACAGAAATCTTTATACTTATTTTATTTACTTCACCTTATTAAAAAACTCAAGTGTACCAGAGCCACAAATGGGTTAGCAATAAACCAGAAAGGAAAATTGTTTCTCAAGTAGAATCATTCCTTCCTATGATGCACACAAACCAAGGGACTCCAACACTCTCAGTGAGGTTTCTTCCCCATTTTGCATGTTTCTGAGCTATTAGATCTTTTAGGCTAAAACCTGATCCTTAGAGTTGGCTTAGGTTAGGATTAAAGGCTACCTAGAAAATCAGCAAGGCTCTGTGAGAGAGGTCAAGTGTAGAGCTCCTCTGACAGCAGGGTCCATTGGTTCCCCAGATGTCCACACCTTCCTGGCAGGACCCTTAGGTTACCCTGGTCCCTGCATAGCCTTGAGAAGGTAGAGTCTTTCTGTTTGTTTTTGTTTAGGGGGAGAGAGGTAATTAGGTTTATTTATCTATTTTTGGAGGAGGTACTGGGGATTGAACACAGGACCTTGTGGGTCCTAAGCATGCGCTCTACCACTGAGCTACACCCTCCCCAAAAGAAGGTAGTGTCTTGAAGCTATCCCACAGCTCTTCAACGCCTGTGCTGGTCAGAGAGTGTTCAGGATTACAACAGGGCCTGGTGATAAAGCAAGGGAGACAGTCCACTAGCCGCTGCCTTAGATTTCTTCTATGGAACTGTTAACAGGCTATTTTTTGTCAGAAGATGTAATTAAAATCTCAAAAAAAAAGTTATTTTATCCTTTCTAAATTTGTATAACTTCACCAAAACACTTTTTTTTTTAGTATAACAGAAAAACTGGATAATAGTGGTTAAACCTGAAATATGTTTTGCTCTAAGGCTGTCTTTTCATATCCTAAAAATTACAGTGAACAGCCTCCCTTTTAAGTTTCAGCAACAAGTCACGAAGTAGATTCAAGTGTGTATAGTAATCAAATCCTGGTAAACAGACTGTTGAAGCACTGAGTCAGCTATAAACAACCAGCCTGGCCCAAACACAGAAGGTAAAAGCAAGATTTCATTTTCCTTGCCTGGCAACTTGATCCATAAGCCTCTTCAAAGAGGTGATGGGGAAAGGTGTGTATGAGAGTTCAAAAAAGCATGTAAATTTCAGAAATTATTGCAAAATGATCCAAAGTTTCTCATCGGCTGGCAAGCAGTGCCGAGACTGGGTCCTGGAGCTGGGCCCACAGAGGGCGTGTGCTGAGCAGACATGGTGACATTAAGATGCAGGAGATGGCGCCTGTGATCGGCAGGAATCCCAAGGAGTGGAGACAATTTGCAAGGAGGACTCAGGTTTGAAATTTTCCCAGCGTACAGTCTCCACAGAGCTGACTCTGTCACACCATGTTGGGAGTATGCGATTAATGGTAAGATAATTTTTTGCCTCCTAGAAAGTTCTCTGTTGAGCTAGGAGAACCGATGACACTGTAGCAGCCATGATTTTGCTGAAATAAATTCACCTGTGTGTGAATGTGTGGGTCAGCTGTGCACATCCGCACATGAGCCCACCCCCAGGCCCGGCACAGACACACCTAGATACGCTCGCCACCACCATCATCGTTCCCCTCACTTTGCTTCTTCCTTTCGCCTCTGTTTGTACCTTATCCTTGAACTCCCTCTCACACTTTCCTTCCCTTCTTTCTTCATAAAATAGTACTGCTTTGAAAGATAGCTTCTCATATTGTCTCTTTTCTTTCTTTTGGATTTTTTTTTGGATCTTTTTAGATGTTTATTAGTATTTATGCTTATGAAGAAACTAAATGTTTAAGCACTGCTATAAACTGTATTCTCTTTAATCATAGAATATAATTAATCATAGAAAGGCTTACAAACGGCCTTGTGGAGTATGAATAGGGACCATTTAAATATTTGGCAATTTTATAGGTTAAGAAAAAGTACCCAAAATACTGGGGTAGAATGGTGTCAGCTTTATGTAAAACTGAAGTACAGAGACAAGCAGCTCCGTGAGACGTGGAGGTCTGTGTCCTATTCACATCCAATTTATTATTTAGGTACTAAATAAAGACACGTCACGGGCAAAGTAAAGTTTGTGAACGTCTAGTAGCCATCCCTCATCTCAGGTTAGAGCACAGGCAGCCCAGCTGTACCACACAGGGCAGACCACCCTAGTTTTCTGTTAGTTCTTCTCTGAAGTGAGATGAATGTACTTATCCCTAATAAAGGTAAATTGGAAGAAAGAGAAAGGAAGAGAAAACATTTAGCTGTGTCAAACTCAAGGTGACATTTTATGGGTAGGTCTGAAGACCAAAGGATTGTCGTCATAAAACTGAATTATAGCATCTCGTCGTTGAAAAGGCATCACCTATAAGCTTCAGGTGAGTCCTTCTGAAGCACCAGTCCAAGGAGAGATGCCCTTCCCTAGAGCGTGCCCACTGGTGGGTCTGTGTTGCCCAAACCAATCTAAAACTTCAAATGACACCTGTTCCAGACAACCCAGGTGTGCTCAGGGCACACCACTGCTTCTTTCCGACCAACCTATCCCTTCCGTAGCTTAGCTCTCAAGAGGAGCTGGCAGGGGAGAGCTGTTTCCAGTCAAGTCTCATTTTTAGTAGAGAAAATCCTATTTTCCCAATAAATGAACTTGAAAACATGGGTTAGAAAGGGATTGAGTCAGTGGCCAACCCTGTGGTCTGCTGGCCTTGAACCATATCTTTGAGTGTCTGTGACAATTAATTTGTGCATTTGAAGTGCTGGAGTCTATGAAGTGAATTACTGCCCAAACTGCTTATTTCTAAAACTGGAAATTCTTTGTTAGAAGCTGATTTATAATAAAGTAAGCCTGTAAGAAAGTCCTTTAGTAATCAGACCTACTGTCCATGACATCTCAGATGATCTTGCTTAATCTGGGCCACTAAATTTCAGAGGGAAAGTGGAGGCTCCCACATTCAGAATCTGATATTCTTGACCTCCTGAGCATTAACCTGGAAACTCCACACACTGTACAATGTATCCATTTTAAGTTTGTTTACCTTGTCTTTAATGACTTAACAGAAAAAGACTGCATGATGAAATATATTTTCTCCAAATATATATATATATTTATATAATATATAATCTTAGTTAACTCAAAGGTATATACATTGTATAATAAATAATATTTATAAAAAGAGACTTTTTGAATATAAAATCAAAAAGATCAACAACTTCTACAACTTTTTACAAAACTTTGGATACAGCAGGTTGGTAGGAAGTTTCTGTTGGATACTATTACCTGACTACGGCGCAAATAATTACAATGCACTCAATGTACTATTATTAAATAATCACTTATCGGCTACTTGAATATGCCCCAGAAACATGACTTTATCACTCTTAATATAGAATACATAGATATGAAAAGACTGTTTTGAAAATTTGTTTCCACTCTGCTGAAATAATTCTCATATAAAGCAAGCATTATCTGGTTGACATGATTTAAAACTTTTCTAAGGTGAGATGGGGAGGGGCATTTCAGACTCTCTTAGAAGGGATGGGATGTGTATCTTTAGCAGGGCTCGGTGCCAGCAGATTCAAGAGTACAGGCTTGACTTCTAGACAATCGATCGTCTTGGAGAAGCTGCCTGAGCAAGTAGGAAGATCCTTGACCCGGTGTCTTAGGAGAGTGTTAGGTAGACCCGAGAAGGGGAAAGGAAGAAATCACCTTGTTCTATCCTATGCTTCTGCTGCATCTCTTCTTCCTGAATCTCCTCAAGACAGAGCTGTTGGGTTAACTCTTGCCTCTTGCCTCCAGTTTGCGAGCTTCCTCTGAGACACTCCAGAGGACCCAGGTGGATCAAGGAGAACTCAGCTGTGAGATGCTTTACCCAAGGGAGCAAGTGACTGCTTGCCCTAGTTTGAAAACCCAATCCTGATCCTTGGTGACTGCATGGATTGTTGCGGTCAGCATACAGGTGAGGCTGGAAGATCTCTGCATTTCCGTTTCCTCACACAGGCCAAGGAAAGAAAAGGGTGCAGGACGACGTGTTTTTAGTGGAGAGGAAACGAAGGAATCATTTTTATCCTCCCCATCCACTAGTCACAAAATTGGAACTTCAGGACTAGATTGCTACTCTCTCTCTGAGTCCAACTGCTTGACCTGGAGTTGTTTTTAATGGAGAATCTGCAGGTGAGCAGGGCTTGGAGGGACAGAGTGGCCCCTTCTAAAGATACCACGTCTTTCTTTAGGAAGCCATTTGAGCTGGAGAAGGCTTACCCCCAACACATAACCTATTTACAACTTTCACTACAAAAAAAAAAAAAAAAAAAGGTACTGCATTAATGGTGGAAACTGCAGAATGGTAGAAAAAGATTTTGAGATCTGACTGCAGTTCACAAGAGCCTCTCGTGCAGAACAGGGTTACAGAGAAAACGGGACTGAGAAGAACATACAGCTGCTCTTCAAACAGCTTACCAGGTCACCCGGAACTCCTGGTTCTTCAAAACTCAAAACCCGACTCTAACGATTGCCTTGGGCCTCCCTACCACTTTATCCCAGCGAACCCTATGGCTTTTATCAGAATGTGAAAGTCTATCAGATTTGAATGGGAGTAGACAGAGAAAAGGAGACTGCAGGGCTTTGTCCTACTTCCTGACTCCCACCACACAGGCATCTTGGAATGTCACCAGAAGAGGCAGTTGGGAAACAGAAACTTGCCCACGCTGATATCTTCACCACCAGGCAGAGCGCTCACATTAGCCCAGCCTGTTCTGTTGGAGTAGAGGTTGTTTTGTTTTGTTTTGTTTTTTCACTTTTATTTTCTTTAACATGTGCAAAGATAAGCCTCGGGTCTGTTCCTATCAGACCCTAGAGAACTAAACAGAAAGCCCCTTCTTTAAAAACCACACACCATCCAGAGTGGGGTGAGAAACTTAAGATGAGAGAGAGGGAGGGAGGCCTCCCAGGCAGCAGGCGGGTTGGGTCCAGGTAATTTACCACACGTGCATCTGGCAACAGTCCGGATTCCTTGCTGTCTGATGCTGAGGGCTGAGCCCAGCTCTGGGTCCTGCTTCCCATAGGACTTCAGTGAATCTGCCCAGCCACACACTTCACCCGTTCCCAGTGCCCTTTGGAAAGTAAAGAGGAAGAATTAGGAACATAATTGTTTTCCCAGAGATGCTCATAGGCGTGCAAAGATCAGGGGCTGTTGATAGAGGGTCTCAACATCTCTGTCCTCCCTCCTTTACCTGGAGTCTACCACTGAGGAAGGGCATGTGGCCTACAGAGCAGTAGGGCCTTAGTGTCTACACACAGGGATCCAATCCTACCTCCCCACCTCCTAGGTGGGGCTTGGGCAACAGGAAGCCCAGTAGCAGGTATGTAGCCTAGTGTGGAACCTGTCTGGCATAGAGACTGGGAGAAATTGTGCAGATCTAGGGCCCCATTCCCAACTTTGTAGGATCCTGTACACTGTGTTTTTGTATCGAGCGGTCCAAACAGAAGTCTACTGAATTATGAATAATTCCTTCTGCTGGGAGTACCAGTGTCTACATTTTATTCATCCATATATGTATCTACATCTCACAAAGGATTTAAAGCTCAAAGGACTCTCCTGGACATTCCCAATCAACCCTCAGCTAACTCCTTGCAGGGCTGACAGGGCCGGTAGAAGACTCTTCTACAGGGGGAGAAAAAGACTCAGCAAGACTGAAGGGATATGTCCGAAGTCTCACAGCAAGCTGGTGACAGACCCAGGACTCGGGGTCGGCCAGACCACCTGACCCTGTCCAGAGCCATTTCCAGCTTACTGTGCTCACAGCGCTCACAGCATCTGAATAACAAGGAATAAATCTGGTACTCGCAAGGCAGGAAATCAGCGGTTAGCCTGAGACACTGGACAAAATCTGCCAGCAGCGGAAAGAGGTTTTCCCTATGAGGAAGGACCAAGACTCTTAATGGAAAGCCATTTTGACTGGGACTCTCCCTGAGTATGTGGCATCCAGCTCTGAGGCTCCCTTCTCTCTCCTACCTGCACTGTCAAGACAGACAGGGTGGCCAAGAGAAAGGCTAAAGGCTCTGTTCCATGCAGTCCCTGCCAGCCTGTCTTGGACGTTCCCATCTTGCCTACAGGGTGTTGGTGCAGATGAAAGGACAGGGAAGGTGCCTGCAGCTCCAGACCAGCAGCGAGCCGGCGGGAAAGTCGCTCTTGGAGGTCAGTTCCACTTGCCCTGGGAATCTCTGCTGCCTCCTTGGACCCTGCTGCCAGGGCTCTTTGTGTGCATGACCTCTAGTCCATGCAACAATCCTGTAAGGTTGCAGTTCTTATGACCAGATCACAGATGAGAAAACCAGGGCTCAGAAAGGCAAAACAACCTGCCCAATATCACTCAACAGTGTTTGTCAAAAGGGCGCCACATTCTCCACTTGTCCCAGAATGAGGACTTCAGACTGCCCAATACAGTGGGCCTGGGGCCACAATCTACCCAGGCACGGCATCTTGAAACCACATCTATGTAGCGCTCTCCACAAGACTGAGGAAAATGCCACTGCTTGAGAAATGGGGAATGGAAGGCTGATGGAGAGTATTGATTTTTCTTAGGATCAGTTTAAGGCTACAGGCAGGGGACTTTCTAGATACTGAGGGCCAACCCACCTACTTCCCCACTTGGCAAATGGCTTATCTCAGCTGCCCGCTCAGGGGGAAAAGAGGTGTGACACCCTAGAGCCTCCTAGAACCACTGATGGGGCCTGGGCTGCTGCCGCTGTGGCCTCTGCAGGACCCACATACAGGGCTTTCTGAAGGCAGAGACCTGGGCTCAGTGTCCCCGTCTGTGCAATGGGCAGGCTAGACCAATAGTCCTCTGTGCTCTGCTCGGTGTTTATTAGTGTTCTGAAACTCTTGAGTTCCCTTTAGCCTTCTCTCAGAATGGCCAGAGCTTTGTCCTGTTTGACAGTGGGGACACTGTTGCCTCTGGCCAGAGTGGACATCAGGGGAAGGTGGCACTGTAGTTTTCAAACACTCCTTCCACCTGTTATACCCCAGTGAGCTTGGGAGTTCTCTCTTATTCACTGACTTTCCTCCCATCATTTTGCAAAGCGGTGAACTGCCCAAGTGATGACACCATCTCCTTGCACTATGATGCCCTCGTGTCGTGGCTCTCTGATGGCATTTCATACTTTCATGGCCAAGTACTAGATTCAGACCAGCACTTACATCTACTAGCTTGCTTGAAACTCAAAAATTCTGCTGGGATCCCGTCATCACCACTGCTGTACAGATGTGAGGACAGTGGGCTTCCAGCTGGGGAGTGGTGAAGTTGGGACCAGCTTTGTTCTCTTTCCACTCCCCACACTGCTTTTATTCAGATGCCAAGAAAAAGGGCACCTCCTGCTGTCTTCCTGGACTCTGTCCCTGCCAGGACATAACTTGAGCTACACAGAGGTGCTTCCCAGATGGGCTGAGGTGCCGCTCCACCAGAGCTCTCCCCAGCACATCAGGCCCCGCCAAGCTGCAGAGAGGCCACACTCCGCCCCCGGCCCTGCCAGCATAGATGTGCACCCCCCACTCTGAGGTTCCCTGTGTGGAATTGCATCACCAGTGAGGTACTCTCCCCGACACAGCCCCAGCTAGCGATGACCCAGGCAGGCAAGTCTTGCAATGAACCCAGCACTGTCTCTAGTGTTCTCTGATCCTCACGGCACCTCTGGAGAGGATGACCCACAAGGAGACAGGTGTGTGAAGACTGTCCTATTTGAGTTACATGGGTGGTAATGGTGGAAGCTGGACCGGGGCTCGGAACTGATAAACCAAGCTCCTTCCCAGGTCAGAAAAAAGGAAGAAAGAGCACTCTGGCCTTAGAAACCCTCCAGGACTAGGACCACCCCATGCCAAGCTTGACCTATCCTGGGGACCTATAGACCTGAGGGCCAGGCAACAGTGTCTCCCACGCAGGTCACCTCTGAGTAGCTTGGGAACATAATCCACCAGCCTTTGATCCCTTGATTACTCACCACCGTCACTCTGAACTTGACTCCTTCCTCCTCCCCATCACCATCCATAAACTCGGTGAGAGTGCGCCCCGCTCCACCCAGGCTTCAGATCTGTCAGGATATGGGCTTTACACCGCTTCCCCCACCCACCTCCTTGAGAGTGGTAGGAGTTATGCTTGTGCAAAAACCTGCCCTCTCAGTTCAAGGTGGATGCAAAATGACGCTGCCCCAGGGGTACAGGAGACTTTTTGGCCTGCTATTTCAAGTGTTTTAACCCCCTCATTTTACAGTAAGAAACCTGAGGCCCAGAGAAGTGAAAGAACAAGTTCAGAGCAAAGTTGGAACCAGAAGTCAGGTGTCCTAGCTTCCAACCCCACAGTGTCCCTCCTCTGGCCCCACAGATGCTCACTAATGACAGCTAGAAGCCTTGTGAAAAACTGACCTGGCTTCCAGTTTACTAACTTGTATACGAATTTTAATCAATTGCTTGCAGCCTCGTCCGCATACACTCAGATATTATCTGTGCTTTGTGTCATCCAACAAGACACTGCCCAAGGACCCACTGAAGCTTGGGAAATCCTGGCTTCCTACCTTGGTGGTGGAAACTTGTGTGTCCTGGATCGCTCAGACATAGGATGAGGTCGTCAAGAAGAGGAGATGGGCAAACCCAGTTCCCTGCACCAAGGCCCCCAGCCTCCCCACCCGGCCGCCCTACCTGGCTCCCTACTTGCAGGTGTGCACGTCGTAGATGCGGATGCACTCCTGGCAGCTCACATAGCAGCACCAGTGGAAGATGCAGTGGCATTTCTCCTTGCGCTTCTCCGTCCTTGTGTTGTGGCCGCGGCCGCAGCAGAGCAGGTCACAGCCATCGATGCCGTGGGAGGTGACATTGCAAGTCCGGTCCCTGGTGCCAAAGGAGCCCGTCTCGGGGTTGGGCTCGCAAAAGTTGGGGGAGTTCTCGTAGTAGACCAGGTCCCGCTCCGTGGGTGGCTTGAAGAGTGCGTACTTGGCACGGAGGGTCTCCACCCAGCCGCGGGACTCCCGGTGCTTCTCCACCACCATCTCTGAGGCGCTGTCGTACTTGTCCTTGAGGAAGTCACCGATGGCGCGGAAGTCGGGCTGGGCCCACCAGCAGGTCTTGACCTCGCAGCTGCCTGACAGTCCATGGCACTTGCACTTGAGGTGCATGTGGTCCAGGATGGTCTGGGAATAGGAGCAGCAGCTGGTCCCCAGACCCACCCCACCTGGGAGCCTCCCACTCTGCCCCCACCCACTCCCATCCCTGGAGCCTTCTCTATTCCTACCCTAGGCCAGGATGAGAACCAACTGGGGACTGAGGCTCGGACCTAAACAATGGTGATCATTGTTTCCCTCCCCTTCACACCCTAAGCACTGGCAGAAATCACATCCATTTCTCAAAGCCCTGGAAATAAGGATTGTAATTCCTGTTTAACAAATGGGGAAACTGAGGCTGGGAGTTTAAGTGACTTTCCCTAGGTGAAAGAAACAATCATAGGAAGGGATGGGCGCTGAATTCAAAGCCAGGTCCACAAGTCTCACAGCCCTACACAGGAAGCTGAAGTGCACAGGATGGGCTGGTGGGTACCTGCTCCATGGGACACCACACTCCTAGGCTGACGCATCCCTGGGGTGGATTTCAGGTGGGGACCCGGAACAGTCCAAGGAGAAATGAGAAGGAAAGACAGCAGGGAGCCCAGAATGCACAAGGGCCACCGGGAGGGGCAGGGCAGGGGCAGGGTCCGGGTGAGGGCGGCCGCAGCTCACCGTGCGGCCAGCCTCGTTGTTGTGCTTGTTCATAGCCGAGCGGGCATCCGGCCTGTTCTCGCGTGCGTCGGCAAACTCCCGAGACACGAGCACCCCGAAGTCGGCGTCCTCACTGCAGCCGCCCCACTTCCAGCCCTCTCCAGGCGGCCCCTTATGATGCGAATCACAGCCACAGATGGTGGAGGTGCCCTCGGCACAGGAGCGTGTGACAGCAAAGGCCACCCCAGCTGAGGCGATGGCATGCACAAAGGCTGATTCGCGGGTGGCTGTGGGGAGGACGTGGGCAGGCACTGCTCAGGCCGGGTCCTGAGATGCAGCCACTCTGCCTCAACTTCCTCAGCTGAGAAGAAGGGCTCACCAGCCCCAAGGGAAAAGGAAGGAACCAAGATGCCTTTCCCTCTTTTTTCTGGCCCAGCCCTTAGTGGGCTTCCCCACTTTACAGATGAGTAAACTGAGGCCCAGGGCTGCTGGTTAACCCAGGGCTTTAACACCAGCAGACCAGAGCCTGTTAGAAATGGGGGTAGAAATGACAGCTCTGGCAGGTTGCTTAAGAGATAATGTGGCCCTGAGCTGTCATGACCCAGGCCCCCCTGCCCTCCACCTTCCCAACTGGAGACCCTGGGAGGGGCCTGGGCCCTCCTACTCCTGAGAGCGCCTGAGGTCTGTGGGGAGGGAGGTCTGGGAACCTACAGCCTAAACCTACCCAACTCCACCCATGCTCTACCTGGATGCACTTGGGCAGACTCTTTCCTTTTCTGAGCCTCAGTTACCCTCTTCATAAAATGGGTACAATCTCCCTCTGCCACCAGAGTTCCTGACCAAGAGGGCTGTGGTCAGCATCTCAGCCTCCCCTTTCCCATCCTCCTGTCCTCCACCCAGACAAAGCCAAGGTTTTGGACTGGGAAGGCCAGGCCCCTCCGGGGAGGATGGAGGGACACGGGGCACTACACTTACTTCTGCCCCAGGGTTCAACAAAGGAAAACAAGAGATTCTCACGTGTGTCCTCAGCCTCATTATAATGATGACCACCTCTGGGTATGCACCAGATTCTGCCCTTCATGTGCTTTGTCCCATTTAATCCTCTTGCCTCAACGAGGCAGAAAGTCTTATTACAGGCCCATTCTGCAGATTCAGACATTGACGACTAGGGAGGCAAAGGCCTGAAAGACCTGCAGTCCAACCATCTCTCTCCTTACAAGTGAGGAACCCAAAGCAGGGAGGTGACCTGCCCAAGGCCACGCAGGTTGCAAAGCACCGGCCTGGCCTAGATGCCTCCTTTCCAGGGCTGTGGCTCTGGTCCTGAGCGCAGAGGGAGATGGCAGCCCGGCAGACGAGGGAGCCTGGTAACCCCTCGTAGCCATTGCTGCCTCTTTAGAACCCCCAGGGTCCTCGTGGGCCACCTGCAGAGGAGGGCCCCGTCTCCCTTCCCGGGCTGGCTGGAGGAGAGTGGGAGCAGACCCGGCCAGGGCCCTGGACCCGTGCAGCCAGGGCCGACTGCCACAGGGGCGGCCGAGGCCTGAGGCGCTGCGACCGGGCTCCGAACCCGGCCCGGGCTCCGAACCCGGCCCGGGCTGCCCACCCATCAGCGCCCGGGGGCGGGGGCGCCGAGGGCGAGTGCCTCGTTTCCGGCCAGCCCGCGGCCTCTCGCGGCTGGAGACGACGGCGCCCGGGCCGGGGCCGCGCTCGGTTCCCAGCCCCGGGGACGCGGGGGCGGCGGGGGCGGCGGGGGCGGCGGGGGCGGGGCGGGGATTAGCCTGGGAGCGGCGCTGACAGCCCCGCTGTGCCGGTCCCCGTCCGGCGGGGCCCGCTGGGCCGCTCAATCCGCCTTTGTTCGCTCGGTGTCACACCGCATTACCCGCATAATGCGGCCGCCGGGCCCGGGCCGCCGGGCCGGCCGCCACCGCGTAGCAACGGGCGGCTCCCGCGGCCGGGCCGCGCCCCCGGCCCCGGCGCCGGCCGCGAAATCCCCATTGAAGCGGCGCCCCCCGCCCCCGCGCCGCGCCGAATGGCCAGAGGGCGTGTGAATGGCGCGGTGGCCGCAGCGGGCGCGGGCCGGGCCGCGCGGTGGGGGGCGGCGCTCGGGCCCCTTTCAAGCCGCCTAAGCCCCTCTGGCCGCCCGCCCCCTCCCCGCCCCGCTCGGGGACCGCGATCTCGGACCGCCCGCGCCCTGCCGTCCCGGCCTCTCTCCTTCCGGCCTCCGACCCCCGCGCCCCCCGTGCCCAGGTGCGGCCCCGCCTCGGCGGGCCAGCCCTGGGGAGTCGGTCCCCGGCGTCATCCCCACGGAGGATGCGCTCCCCAGAACAGACTGCCTTCCTGCTACCCTGGGTCTCGAAGTGGTGGGCAGAGATCACCCCTGGAGGCCCACACAGCGGGGAGGGGGCGTGGGGGGGGGGGCACTCGCCAGAGGCGGAGCGCGAGTGCACGGGGGGGCTCTTCCCACAGGCCGCTTAGCTTCCTTCAAATTCCCAGTGTCTGTGACATCTTACCCACCTCCCCCAGCTCAAAACTGCCCGCTTGAAATTTAGAGATGAAAGCAAGTCACAGAACCTACAACGATTATTTAAAACGTTAAACACAGACGTGAAGGGATAATAAGTTCAGAGACCTAGTTTTCACAGGCTACTGTCCTGCGCAGGGAAGAGCAATCAGAAGGTGAGTCTTGCTTTGGGGAGCGCGTCTAGACGCCAGGCTGTTTGATTAAGCGCTACCTGGCCCGAGGTGGGGCACCGGAAGGCGGTGAGACTGACACACCAGCAAGATCAGGTTTGAAATGCAAACCGCCGCCACTTGGCCCCAATTAGAGGCCAACCCTTTTATGTAAACAAGGAATAATTAGCTTTGGTAATAGAAGCGTAAACAGAATCATCATCCATTGATTCGCTAATTGCCCTTCTGTCCCATGACAATAGCCTATAGGTCAGACTTACACCCCACGCACCTGAGGCGCAAGTAAAGGGGGACTGCCCTCTAAAATCGGGGGTTGGCGTCCCCCTACTTATTCCCCCGGCACTCCCTTCTCAACCCTTCCCTAGGTCCGGCTGACGCTCAGATTTTCTTTGTAGCTGTAAATGCAGCTCTTTTAAAAGTAGGAAAAGCAGGGCTCACCTATTTGGGTGCCAAATCCCTGATGATGGCCTGAAGGGTTCAAGCTGCTGCAGAAAAGGAATGGCAGCTCCTAGGAGCTAGGATCATTACATTCCTAGACACTGTAATTGCTCAAAGAGTTGCCCATCTTCAGCCCAGAACTCGCCAGCCCCAAAGTCCCCTTCTTGGAAGCAGTTGCCCCCCTCATCCTCCCAGTGCCTTCATGTTCCAGAGACAAGTTATGTGAACCCCACTCATGTGAGGCACAGTAGTGAGACTCTCAGGTTGCAAGATGGCTTGAGAGTTACCCAGAGGCCAGTACACCCTCTAACCCCACTACAATCCATGGGCATGCCCAGCTTGCATGGGGACCAGCAGAAACTTCACATGGAAGCACCTGGGGGCAATGCAATGCCACCAGCACTGGGCAGCTTCCTCAGCTCCAGAATTTTCTATATGAGAGGGACCTAAGGGTGGCAATGCTCTCACCCCTCTCCCCCAGCTAGATTTGCATACCATTTAACATGGCATTGGGGGAAAACATCACAAAAGTTCACATCAAAGCCTGGGGCCACCCACTGTGCCAGCCAGGATGGCAGGAAGGTGGCAGCCTTCTAGCCTGCCCTCAGATCTTAGATGCTCAAGGCCACCCAGCCCCCAGCAGCACCTGGGGAAGGTGTGGCAGCAGGGGTGAAGCCCAGGTCACTGCAGAGAGGGACCTGGCCCACTTTCTCTGGAGGCTGCAGGTTGTGACCAGCTTTACTGCCCTCTCCTGGGGGGCCTGGGGTCAGAGCTGAGGCACCCTGATGTGGAGGAGTGACATCCCCCAACCCAGCCCCTCTGCCCGCTCCCACCCAGCCCCGAAATAGTACCTTTGTCGAGGACGGGCCCGAAGATGGCCAGGCTGTCGTCAATGGTGGTGCAGTTCCAGCGGCGGCCTCGGAACTGGTGCTGGCACTCCTGGATGCCCAGCTTCACACCCTCAGCCACACTGGGCATGATTTCGATGTAATTGCGGCAGAAGCGCAGTTGCTTGGGGACCAGGCCTGGGATGGAGCCACAGAGCAGGGGCTGTGAGCCCAGGGACGTGTACTGCTGGCCCAGGGCCAGGGACCTGCGGGCAGACAGAAGGCAGTGGCACTGCAAGCACAAAGCACATGGCCCACTGTGGATATCATTTCTTCCTTGTGAGCACTCAGGGTAAGCAGAGCCACAGAGAGCCTGGAGCCTGAACCCTGAACCCATGGCCCTGAGAAACCTGGCACTTGAATGGGCTGCCTTTGACCTTGGGAGTACATTTCCACTGAAGGGCAGAATTCTGATCCAGACAATCAGCCCTCTGCTCTGGGCATTTTTACTGTGCAGACGCCTGGGGACCAATAGAAACCTCCCAGGGGCACACGTGTGGGAAATGCAACACTACGAAAAGAACCCTAAATGGAAAGATGGTATTAGGGGCCTTCCCATTTCCCTGATGGGCATTAAAGCGGTCAGGCTGGGAGTTTATGTTTCTAGGGCCACATGGAGACTTCCAATGATATATCGGAAGGAAAACAAATCTACAGAGATGAAAATGGCAGGAGCTGGCTTGATCCCCCCTCACATCTCAGAAAAAGCAGAGAAGCCTCAGTCCTAGCAGGGAGCTTGCACACACATGTGTGTGTCTGCACATAAACATACATGCACATACACACAGGCCACCCCCGGCCATGCTCCTCATCCTCTTCCCTGGGAAGATGCCTGACCAGCCCAGAGCCTCCCAGTGTTTCCCCAGGTCCTCTGTCCTTTGCCCACCAGCGGCCTCTGTCACCATCTTTGCAGCAACCTTAAAGTTTCTGGAGCTCCATCTCTTTTCTCACCAAAGATTGGAGCTTGGCTTTGCGTCAAGAAAGTTAGCTCAGAGTCAGAAGGGAGAAGACCTTAGATCAACTTCCCCCGCCCAACACCATGTGACCTTTGTCAAATCACCTCACTCTTCTCTCATTTTTTCAATCAATATTCTATCAACCTCTCAGGTTTTATAGTCAACAGAGGAAAGAGGAGGAGGAACGAGAGTTTAGAACACTATACAACCAGGGTGCTCTTTTTCCACTCTCCCCCGCAGCACAGGAATAGCAGAAATGACATTTTGTGGGAGAAGCTGATAAAATGATCCAAGGGTCTCAGTAGACCTCAAGGCCATTTGTGATCAGCCCTGTGATCACGGACAATGTGAACTGGAAGAAGGTGGGCATCAGGGCCCATCTCCTCTCTTTATCTATACAGCACTGACCAAGGCTCTGGTCTGGCAGTGACCTCCATCAAGTCCCCCATGCAAAGTGATGGCAGAAGCCTTGGGAAGAAGGTCCAGGAGACCCCAGGGGCATATCAGGGAAAAGCACACAAAAGCTTTCTGGACCAGACACAAGGATGATCCCAACATCTGCCATTTAATAGCTCTTACTATGTGCTCATGGTGAGCACATGGAGGGCTGTGGTGCCCTCCACCGTGGGCCAGCTCTGGGCTCCCCTGTCAGAGGGAGAAGTTTGGACCCTCATTTTTTCCACTGGGGAGGGATTGGGGAACCAGGTCTGGGGGTTTGGATGGTGGCGTTTATCAGACATTTCCAGATCTTGAGCACTGAGCGCTTTCAAAGAGAAGGAAGGGGCAACCTGCAGGTCTGACTTACCCCTAACGGCTAATGACTAAATTCCTCCATGCCTGGCACTGGGCTGGGCCTCTTCCTTGGGTTTGCCTCAATTAATCCTTGTAATGACCCTATGACACAGGAGGATGATTCTAGCAGCCCTGTTTCCAGGTGCTTATCCTTACAGGTTGAGTAACCAGCCCAGGCCACAGAGCTAGTAAGGAGTTGCTCCTTGGAACCTGGCCATCTGACTACAGAGCGCACGGGGCAAACCAGTACCACCTGCCTTCTGGGCAGTGCCTGCCTGGGCCCCGAGGGATAGGAGTGACTGCAGGCCTGGCTCATCTGCACCCTGGGCCTAAAGACTGAACCTGAGTGATAGAGCTGGTTGGCCCAGAGCCCTCACGGGCACATGAACACACAGCAAGTAACAGGGCCTTGCAGGCTGCCTTCTCCTGCTCCTGCCCTGTTTACAGTTATAAACTGATAATCGTCATAATGGTGACAATCAAATACCGATGGTTTATTATGTGCTGGGCCAGTTCTGAGTGTTCATGTCTCCTACCTTATGGAAACCTCATAGCAAGTCTGTGAGGTATGAACTTCATTATCATTGTCATCATCCCATTTTATAGATAGGAAACTGAGGCCGGGGAGCTGGGAAACTGCCCAAGTCTACAGGACTGTGCAGTGTCAAAGCTGAGCCTCCCTCCCAGCTCAGGCTGCCATCCAGCACACTCTTAACCAGCACGCCCAGCCCTGCCCTGCAGCTGCCCCAGCAGCGCTGCAATCACTTAGGAGGGAGACCCTGCCAGGGTTCAGTGCAGATGACTCAGCACCAGGCCACCCTGAGACGGATGGCTGAGGAGTGAGGCCCACCCTGGGAAGAAGGCCAGACCTGTCCCACTCCCTCCTCTCATATTTGGGACCCACAGCCCTCTATGCAGACAGCTGGAGAGGGGAACTGAGCCAGGCAGAGGCCGCTGCCCCCCATACCCCCACCTGGGTCTGGTTCTGAGTGTGGGGCCTTGAGGGTCCCTCCTAAAGGACCATAGTGATTCTTTGCCCCCTCTTCATACCCTGGCCTGGTCCCTGACTATCCCAGAGCAGCATGGAGGGACCCGGCACCCACTGCCCAGCCTCAGTGTCCCCCTCCTTTGGTCAGAGCCCTCCTCAGTCTCCCCACCACAGGTGCCTCCAACCACACCTGTCCCTGGAGGTATGGACTGGCCCAGCAGTGCCCATACTCTCCTTCAGCCTGGCCTCCAGGCCCCACTGCAAACTCTAAGCCGGGCAGACCTATCTCATGATCACCTCTGGCACCAGGGCCTGAGGGCCCCTGGGAACATTTCCGTTACCCTTCCCTGAATCCCCTGTTCCTATTCTCCTTCCTCACTCTCTCCTGGCCTTTGCCCTATACCTGCTGGCATCTCTGCAGGCCCAGGCACTGTAGAGCTAAGCTGGACCAGAATAAAAACCTACTAGAGGTGACTTTAGAGAGCACAAAGCCCATTACACGGATGAAAAAGCAGAGGCCCACAGACAGAAACAGCTTGCCCATGGCCACACAGCCAGATCTACAGAGCCAGGTGAGGCCGGCTGGCTCTTCATTTCCACTTGGTGAGGCTACTCCTCATCCCAGCCTCCACGGGGCTCCCTGTCCCTGATTTCACCAATCCCCCCACCCGAGTGGGCTCCAGGCAGGCCTGCCCAGCGCAGCAGAATGCCTGGGCTCTGGTCTCTGGCTGGCAGGGTTTGGTCGGCTGCAAAGGCCAGAGCTGCTCCCCAAACATCTCCCAGTAGGGAGATGCCACGGTCCCCTGTGCTCCCTTGCAGGACACCAGGCCCTGACAGCGAGTCCTTCCTCCTGCACAGTTGCGATCTCTCCTCTGACCCAAGCATTTCCTCCTCTCTCTGCAGTCACATTCAACACTGGCAATCATAACGACAAGCACTTACTTAGCACTTATATATCAGGCACTGCACAAATGTTATGTCATTTAATCCTCAACAAGAGTTCTGTTGAGGTGGGTGCTGTCATCTGTGTTTTACAGATAAGGAAACTGAGGCAGAGAACTTCAGCAACTTACACAAGAAAGTGGCTGAACCAGAATCAAACCATAGCTTTGTCTGACTCCAAAAGAGTGATACCCTCTAGAACAGCTCCCAGCCTCAGAGATGAGTTCTTTCCACCAAAGCCTGTGTCCTTCTTGCTGTGCAACCGGGAGCCAGGCTGCCTGTGTTCAAATCCAGCTCTGCTGTTTCCTACCTGCTGATCTCAAGCACTTACTTAACCTCTCATGTCCCAGTTTCTCCATCTGTAAAACAGACATCATGGGAGGGATAAAGAAAGAGCTCCTGACACACAGGAAGCCCTTAAGTCATGATGGCTGTGGTGGTCCCCATGTGTCTAGGGGCTGTCCCCAGCACTTCATCCCCTGCCATGTCATCGACCTCATTCCTTGGCCCTCCCCATCCCTGACCTGACAGAACACATGAGAATTTTCAGATCCCCTTCCCATCCATCCCTGGGAAGGATGCCTTGGGTCAGAGCAAAGCCGGCCCCTTTCCCAGCAGCTCTGTCCTAACCAGGGTGGCTGAACAGATGTCAGTGATCTGGCCAAGTGTTAAAGGTAATAACCCAAGGGCAAGGGCATAAGGACATTTCCAGGATGCTCCATTCAAGGGTTTCAGCTCAGATCTAGACATCCTACTGGTAATTAGCAAGGGTCCCTGGGGATGGAGGTTTAGCTGTACAGGCTGGTGTTGGGGCTAACGAGGCTGTGGCTGTGGGGTTGATTTCTGCAGGATAGCTGCCCTCCCCCAAACGTGCCCTGCCACCCTGACCCTGAGCCTCCTTACCCACACATGCTCATATCTGAAATTCCACCACCACAGATGCATTAACTTGACTCACAACTCCTTGTCCCCATTACTGAAGTGTATAGTCCCCTGACACACACCGTGAGCCTCATTGTCTTCCGAAGTGTGAGTGGCCTTGAGTTATTTGTCCAGTCTGCTGGACTACTAGCAGCCCAGCTGGTTCACTCCTCCGTGTCTCTGCACAGGCCAAGCCCTCCACCCAGAGTGCCTCTCCACTGCCTAAGCTCCCAGCAAACATCTCACCCATCCTTCAACCTCCGATTCTTGGGTTACCTCCATTTTAAAGATTTTGTGGGCCCCTAGACAGGAGTAACCTCTCTATCTGTGTTTTTCCTCTGCCTTATTCAAACCTTCTTATCTCAAAGGGCTAGGAACTAATTTGTTTCCAATTTCATCTGGCTGTGCTAGTGTGAGTTCCCTGAGGATGGAGGCTGTGTCTCCTCCCATCCTCCCTCAACACCTCCCACTATACCAAGCAGACAGACAGACAGACACAGACACACACACACACACACACACACACACACACACACACACTCATGAGCACACTCGGCTGACCACAGGGCCAGGCACGTGTGAGGTACTCTCTGATTCTCCAAGGAAGGAATAAAAAAACAACTCCTTCCCTGAAAGGCCAGTCTCACCTCCTCCATCTTGCAGCCCCTTAGCCCTGCTCCCCAGGCCTCCAGGCATCCGGAGGTTCCACCTACACACAGGACAAGACTCCTTGGTTCCGCTGAGGAAGTTCCTACGTTTAGGACCTGAGACAATGGCTGGGCTCCCAAGGGAGGCAGGGACCCGCCTGGCACCGGCAGCTGGTGAGGGGGAGGGAGAAGGGCAAAGCCAGGCCTTCCCAGCTGGGCAGAGGTTATTTATACCCAACTCCTGGCCCTGCCTGACCCCAGGATCCTGCCACCCTCCCCTAAGGACAGCTCATCCTCCACCCCAACCACCCACCGGGCAGCTGGGCTGAGGACAGACACCGGCAGCCAGGCAGATGGGCAGCAGGTGCCAGCAAGCCACAGGCTGCTCGTGGGACCTCCACGATGACCCCTCAGGATGAAATCCCCCCTCCAAACAGGCCGGGCTGAAATACTGTGCACCGTCTCATCAGACTCCCACCCCCACCAAGACATTCACCTCTACTCGCAGCCCCTTCTGTCTCCAGAGGGCTGGAGGTGGGCCTGCTTGATGAGTACAGGGCAGAGATGGAACTTTTCACCGAAGGATTCAGGTCAGCCTCAATGCTGAGTTGACTTACCCACACAATATGTAGTGAGATGCCTACAAGGGTTCCATGCAGCGCGTTCTGTTTGGTGACAGTAGCTTTGTGGACCCACAGACTCTGCCACCCACCTCGCAACGACCTGCCCCACAACCAGCTGACTGCAGGCTGACTGCGTGTTACGGGAAGGGAAGGAGACCAACCATGCTGTCTCCACCCCTCTCCCCTTAATGAGCCCCGCACCCAACCAGACCGCCTCCCCTGCACTCAAATTTTCTACATTTTTAACCCTGGACTCTCCCAATGTTATAGGATTTTAGAGATTGGAGGGGCCTCAGGAGTCATCTAGCTTAGGGTGTTTCTTATTTTTTAGCCATTTTTTCCAAATATACATCCTCCCCCCTGCCCCCTGTATATAAAACAGATAAAAAGGGGGACTTCCTCAAAAAGCTAAACACAGAATCACCACATGGCCCAGCAATTCCACTCCTGGGGATAGACCGGGAGAACTGAAAGCAGGAACTCAACCGGATCCCTGTACAGAAGGCTTCATGGCGGCGCTGTTCACAACAGCCAAAAGGTGGAAATAACCTGAGTGTCCGTCAGCAGATGAATGGATAACAAAATGCGGTCTATCCTTAAAACGGAATATATTCAGCCACAAAAAGGAATGACCCTTGAAACAGGCTACAACGTGGATGAAACTTGACAACATCATATACTAAGTGAAACAAGCCAGACACAGACGGACAGATAAAGTATAATTTCAGTTATATGAGGTACCAAGAATAGACAAACTCACACCGACAGAAAAGAGATCAGAGGTAGCCCGGAGGCTGGGAGGGAGAGGTGAAGTTATAGCTTAGTAAGTATAGAGTTTCTGTTTGGGATGGTGAAAAATTCTGGAAACAGATAGTGGTGATGATTGGACAACATTGCAAACTTACTTGATACCACTGAAATGTACACTTAAAAATAGTTACGTTAGTGAGGGGAATAAGGCAGGGGCCCAGAGCCCCCACCCCAACCCACAGCCCCTCTGCAGAATGCAATCCAAGAATCACTGGTCTAGTGTAATCCCTTCCTCCTCTAGATGGGAACACTGAGGCCTGGAGAGGGTCTGTTATTTCCCCAGGTCACAAAGCCATGTGTGGGTGGGGCTGTGGAAGATGGATCCAAGGGTGCGGCCCAGGGAAAGGCTGTAGCGTCCCCACCTCCTCCCTCCGGTCTTGGGGTGAGCTCCATGGCCAAGCCTCCCCTAGTCATGCCCTTCTTGGAGTCATGGTCCCCTTGCCCTCATCTTTTTCCATAACAAGGCCCAAGTATCTCTGCTAGCCCCAGACAGGGCACCTTAAGATTCTGACCCAAAGAACCGGTGTCTCTTAAATTGACTCACATTGGTTCTGAGAGGGAGGGAGAGAGATAGAAAGGGGGAGAAGTCAGAGCCACCTCCCTTGTCCTCATTTGTCTCTCTCCTGCAGTGACCATCATGTTTCTGGAAACCCTATAAGAGCCCAATGCTTGGTGCTCCACCTGCTGGCTCCTGGACAGTACTGGACAGATACCCTTCCTGTTCCTGGGTCCAGAGGGGCCCCACTCTGGCCTAGGGCAAGATGGAAAATTCCAGGAGGGGAATGTCTTGAAAATGTGCAGAAAGTAAAAATCTAAGCATTGGCCTTGGAACTCAAGACCACTACCTTTCTACTTAGCTCAGGAGGCCACTCAGGGGTGGTGTACATCATGAGGAGAGGCTGACAAGTTCAGGAGCACACGCACTCAGAGGGGCAGGGGCAGTGTCTGGTGGGCCCTGGTGCACCCAACTCCTGGAACTTCCAAAGAGCTTAAACCCAAGTGGCAAGGGCCACTAACCCTGGTGCTTAGGCAGGAAGCTTGTAACAAAACAAGAGGAGGGACCTCGGTCATGATTCACAAGCCATCGCTTTTCTTCTCCTATCCACTCATCCCCTCTAGAGCACGTGTGGGCCCCATGGGTGCTGAGCACAGCTCTGTGCCCTTCCAACCCAACCTGGAACCCGTCTCAGTGCAAGTCAAGGGGGGGGGGAGTTGCTTCTGAGTCCAAAGGGCTCACATGGTCCCATGGTCCACAGAGCAGGCCTAGATGCCCCAGCGGATGCCTTTCATCAAGATCTCTCTGGACTTTTCCCATCAGCAGCTGGCTCATTCACTCAGCAGGCAGAGATGGGCCGTCCGGTTCTCCCGTGTCTCCAGCAATGCTAGGGGGCTGCCCTTGTTTATACATAGGAAGGGAAGGGTGAGGGTAGAAAGGTCCATGCCCTGAGCTGGGACCCAGGCCCAGGAGTCAATGAGGGAGCAACTGCGAGAGCTTGTGAGCCGGTGAGGGCAGTTCCCCAACACCACAGGGAGGCCTCCTGCTGGGCTTCCCATCTTGACTCAATCCCAGCCATCCAGCCTGGGGCCCCTGAGGGCAATAGATAAGTAAAGTGAATGGAGGTGCCGGCCCTTGGGAGAGCAGGTCAAATTCATTCCCTGTCTATTCACTCAACACACATTTAAGTGATGACTGAATCTGGCAGAGCGCCAAGCACTGGGAACAGGGAGATGAATTAAGCCACACCCAAGGGGCGCCCAGACCAGGAGGCATCTGTCAATTACAGGCCAACAAGCATTTCTCTAGCACCTACTAGGCCTGGGTGCTGTGTGTCCCACGAATGAGTGAGAGGGTCCCCAGGCACCTGTAGCTTACAACCCAAGTAACCATCCTGTCAGAGAGCAAGGGTATCCTGGAAGAGAGAGACGAGCAGGTGCCAGTCAGTGGGGACCAGGGTGCGACGGAGGAGCAGGCATGGCAGGGAATAGCCCCAGATAAGAGGTGGGAGAGGGAACAGCAGCGGGTCTGCCCTAGCTGGAGTCTAGGGACCTCACAAAGGAGCAGAGGAGGGAAAGGGGGACCTGAGTACCAAGCTTTATTCTGGTGACCTGGGCAGCCACTGAAGTTTACTGAGCTGGGCTTTGGAATATTGACGTTAGACACTAACTGCAGAACAGGGCCAGAGGGTGGGCACTGGAGACCAAAGGCTGGGAAAGGAGTCAGGATACCAGGGTGAGTTCATGAGAAGGAGAGCTGCAGACCTGTCTGCACCTTACAATCCCTCGAGGGCAGGTTTCACAGGTCTGGGGTGAGCCTATCTGAGGCCGGGGCCAAGCACCTCCAATCTAGGTTAGCGGGGCTGGTGGATCTCAGGACAGTGGCCTTGGGAGTAGAGAGGAAGCAGTGAGTAAGGGTGGGTCACAGGGAAACACGGGAAGGAGGAAAGGATGACCAAGATTTTGAGCCAGGACAACCAGAAAGATGGAGATGCTGTCAACCAAGAAAGAGAATGTAAGAGGTGAAGCAGTTTTGGGAAAAAAGAGGAGGTTTGTGGGGCTGCTGAGACCTGCAGGCACCCATGTCCAGACAGTGCAGGAGGCGCAGAGCTGAAGCCCAAGAGCAAGACAGAGGCTAGATGTTCAGATTTGGGAGTCTGTCCAGGAGCTGGTAGCTGAATGACACTTGAGGCCTCGTCTCCCAGGGGGCACAGAAAAGGGTAAGACAATGAGGGAGCCTCCTGGTGGGGATGTTGGATGCCATGTGCAGAGGGAGGAAGGGCACCAGAGTAGGTAGAACTTCAGGGTAAGAGGTGGGAAGGGCTTTCCTGAAACTCTGCAGCAGGCAGTTTGGTGAGGCCTGGCTCAGCTAACACTGACACCAAGCTCCCGGGTCTGTCTTGCTCCTGGTGCTCCTGCTCTGGGCCCCATGGCGGCGCACAGCCAACACACTGGACAGGGTCACCACACCCTTACTTTCCTCTTTTCTTTCCCTCTTCCACTTTCATCATGGGTGAGAGCTCTGGATGCATCCTAAACCTTCATCCACAGCCACATCCTTCTATGAGGAGGCCCCTTTCTGTGCTCAAGGTGGGACCTCCCAGCCTCACCACCATCTGGGAGCTTATTCCTCTCACCCTGGGACCCAGGGTCTGGGCCTCTCCTTCAGGTTGTCTTGGCTGAAATCTAGGCCTTTGGACTTTGATCAGCCCTTCCTGGATCTGTCACCCTGTTCTATGTGACTAAGGTCACCATGAGTGTAGCAGGAACAAGAGGGTGGGAGCCTGGTGTGAATGGAGGGAATTGGGGGAGGGGAGGGTATTCCAGACCAGTGGTCTCCATTGCTGTGGGTGACACAACCCACACATTGCCCTTAAAAATGAAACCAAAATAAAAAGTAATTCCCTCCCATTGGCAGCAGCCCCTGAGGACTGGCCATGGATGGGAGCCAGTTTGGGGGTGTCTCTGCACCTTTTCCTCCCTCCCTAAACTCTCCAAAACAATTTGGGAACCTCCTGGCCAAGTGGCCACTTCTACATTCTGTGATTGGCTCTGACAACTTCCCTCTGCTCCCCAACTTCTAGAAGTCACCTTTCAGGACCAATTGGGCATCTCAGACTACCTGAGAGCCCAGAGGGGCCACAGCTCTGGGAGGAAGAGAAGACTGTGGACGGACACTCAAAGCCAAGGGTCTTTCCCAGTCAGAGGGGCAAGGAGCTGGCCCTGCGCTGCTCTACCCGGGAGCCTTGTGGGTTGTTACTTTGGGGAGAAGAGGGGAGGGGAAGGGAAGAAAGGGGTGGGGAGGGCGGGGCAGCGCCTCGGCTGGAATGTTACAGCTTCTGTTCTCCAAAGCAGCTCCCAGAGCGCCTGGCCTGAGGCTCCTGGCTGATCTGATAAGATGTGACAAGGCGGCTTGAAAAATGTTGAAACCTGTAAAATGTTTAAACCTGTTTTTTGTTGTGTTGTGAGCATGAGGTTCCCCCCCCCCCTCAATTTCATAGAAAAGTAGAGTTAATCAGAGTGAAGAAGGGGAGGGAGAAAGAGATCACCCACTTCAGCCAAACTGGGGTTGGGGGGGCGGGGCACAGAGCTGGATGGTCAGACCTGGAGGAGGAAAGGAGGGTGAGAACTGGGAGGAAGCAGGGGGACAAGAGGCCTTCCAGAAGTGGAGGGGTAAGGGGGCAGAGAAGGCAGGAGAATGGCAGAGGGGGTTCCTGCCTCTCTGGCCTGTCAGCAGCTCCAGCTTGGGTCCTCAGGGCTGTGTCCTCCCTCAGCACTGAGAGGACATGTGAGCTCTGGACATCTTCCTTCCTTCAGGCAGGTATTAGCCTGGGAAGACGGCTGGAGCCCAGGTGGGTGTCCAGAGAGAAGTGAAAGGTGGCCCAGTGCCACTCCTCAGACTCCCAAAGGTCTCCTGAGGGGCACCAAGACCCTAGATGGACAAATGTTTCCAGGTGGCCACAGGGGGAAACGCTTCCAAGTTCACTTGCTTTGCGGAGCAGCTGGGAACTCACAGGGGAGCCCAAATGAGGTCACACTATTCAGTCCAGTTCTGACCCCACAGAGCTGGGATCTGCGGCCCAGCCTCTGCCTCCGGACACGCAGATGGTGGTCATGATCATGTTTTACAGATAAGGCAATTGGGATCTGAAGACATTCAACGACTAGCTTGGGGGTCACAACTCATTTGGGTTTCCTCCAAAAGAGTCCAGTCTTATCAACTTGAGAGATGCTGGGCCTTCTAGAAACCATGGTGGGACTAGGTGTCTCTGGCGTGGGGTTGCTCACTGAATACAAGGCAGATGCTTGATAAAAGCCTGGGAATGTGTCTGTGCAACAAGGTTCTCCTGCCAGTCTCTTGCTATTTGAAGGATGCATGTGGCAGGTGGGACATAAGATGCCCTGGAAAGGCTTCAGAAGCATCCTGGGAACAGTCACAGGCGTTAGTTATTCTATCACAATATCAGGCCTCAAAAATGTCCAAATCGTGGGACCCTGGGCATTGTCTAGTCCTGTTCCAGACTAAGCCCAGGGAAGCAATGCGACTTGCCCAGGGCACTTCCACGGCTGAGAGCAGTGCAGCGGGTACAGCCCAGGCCTTGTGACCACCCAGCCAGAACTCTGCCTCTCTTGCACGACACAGTTCCTTCTCGAAGGTTCCAGTCTGCAGGCTGGGGCTTCATTCAGGACATGTGTATCATGTGCCAGATGTGTATAGAGACAGCCTCCACCCCCCTCAGAGGGCCCCACCCTAGAGCCAGGGAGACATCCCTGCAGGTGACCTCGGCCAGTGGCAGAGTGTAAGAAGTCCCCTCTGGGGTGGTCACCACAAGGAATGGGAGTGCCGAGGGGAGGGTCACTGAAAATAGCAAGGGATACATCTTCCAAAGTGACCTTTGAGCTGGGCCTTGAAGATGAGTTCAGCTTGGACATCTTTCACACCTGGGTCTCTGCCATTTGTTTCTTCACCTCCCACTCCACTGGTCAGAATTCTAAGTTAAACTTTTACTAAACCGTGTTTGCATCTTCAGCTCATTTTAGTCTCCCCTTCCCAACTCCTTCAGCCTTAAGTTATATCAGGCAGGAGTTAGTTTCCCATTTTACAGATAGAAAAATGAAGGCCTTACAGGGTTAGGTTGCTTCTTCTAAGAAGCCAAGTCTGCTGGTTCCCCAGCTGGGATCTTCCTGGGTTCCTAGACTGCTAAAGTGAACCCTTCGAGCCCAGTTCTGGTAAAAGACAAGACACAGCCTGCCCAGCCCTTTTATTCACTTTGGGCTCCTATCTATCCATCAAGGTCCAATTTTAAAATCACCTCTTAATGTGTCCAGTTTCAGCTGTTCTCTTTGGGCATTTCCCAGCTCTTATATATACCTCAGGGGGAACCTTAAACACATTCCATTGAATTGTCCATTGACTCTGTTTTTCCACTAAATGCCATGCCCTTCCAAAGACCAAGAACATGGATTCACTAACTGGCTGCTAGTCAGGGATGCAGGCCATGGCACTATGGTGCTCAGATCACTTGGGGGTGGTTTTGAAAAATACAGACAGCTGGGTTCCAAAGCCAGCCGTGCTGAGTCAGATTCTCTGGGGAGGAGTCCAGGAAACTGGATCATTAAAAACCTCCCTCAGAGTGTGACAATAGCACAGTATGAGATGATGCAATACGAAGTACCCAGCATAATCTAGAAAGTTCTCTGGCCAAAGATGTTTAACCTGAATCTCTGCAAGCCTTTAGAAGTAACTTTCAGGGATAGAGGAACAGACCAAATGACACTATAGGGAAGCAACCAGACAAATTCATAAGGCTACAGGCCTAAATTCTCCAAAAGTCCTAGTCACTTTTAAAAAGTGTGTGTGTGTTTTCAGGGGAAGGAGAGGAGGGATGTTTTAGATTAAAATAAACTTATGAGACATAACAATCAAATAACTGGAACTTGGTTTGAAAATCCTAGCCATGCAGGCATTTTGAGGATAACTGAGGAAATCTAAGTCGTTAGTCATCATTAACAATTTTTTAAGTGTGATAATTGTATGTGGTCATGTAGGTCATCCTCACATTTTGGAAAGGCAGGGGTGAAGAGTCATGACTATAACTTACTTTGAATGAAACCAAACTGTGTGGAGGGTGGGGAGGGAGGAGAGAGAAGGAAGGGAGTAGCAATTAGGGCACAATGTAAATCAGCTGAAGTAGGAGGCGTGCATATGCGTGCTCTTTGTATTGTATTTTCCGTTTTCTTGATTAACATTTTTCATAATAAAACCTAGAAGGAACATAAACTCCAACCACCTGGTGGGGACTTCTGGACACAACCCACGCAGGGTTCGCACCCTGCCTTTGTCGCACGAGCACGGAGGATGGACCAGTCTCGGACCCGCTGGGCTGAGACCGGCTGGGTAGCGGCAGGTGCGCCCGGGGCAAGAGCTACAGCGGGAGCTGGTGGCGGGGCCGGCCGGCCCGGCGGCGCTGCGTAATCGCTCGGCGCTCAGGGCACCGTCCGCTCCCTGCCTTTCAAGGCGGGTATTTCCCCCGCATTCCCAGGATCGCCTCCATGCGCTGGGTCCCCCCACGGCGCTGAGCACGCGCAGGTGAAATAAAGCCCTGCCGGCACCTGGACTTCCCGCCCCCCTCCTGTTTAGGGAGGCTCCACGCAAGTTCAAAGCGGTGGCTGCCCCTCCCTCCCGGCCCCATCCCCATCCGCAGGCGAGGCAGCCCAAGCGAGCCTCAACATCGTCCTCTGCGCCCCTCCAAATTCATCACCCCGGAGTCCTGCCTCCAATCCCTCTGCAGGGTCCTTGCATTCACTGCCCCTCCCCTCTACCCCGTCCCTTCTTCTCAAGGGCCTCCCCGCCGCAGGCGCCCGAGTTTTGCAAGCGTCTACTCAGCACCTATTAGGAGCTGTATTCGGGTCCACTGCAGACCCCTGCAGGACCTCTAAACGTTCCAGCACTCAGAGGGGCGGGTCATTGGTTCTCAACTCGGGCTGCAAATGGCCCCAGGGAAGCTTAAAACTACCGATGCCAGGCCACATTCCCAGAACATGGATATAATTGGTCTGGGTTCTTCTCTGTGGTGGCCTCCCTTCCTCCATTACAAGAGAAGGAGGCAAGATGGAGAAACACTGTCCTCGATCACAGATAAGGCTCAGAACCTGCCCATGGTCACAGGGGGACGGGGTGGGGGCCTCATCAGTCCTCTGCCATCCCAGAGGCCTCACCTCCTCTTGCTCCCAGCACCAATCCATCCTTTCCAACCACAGCTTGTCCACTTCCTCTCATGAGGTAGCCCTCCTCATCTCTCTCCTGGCCTTTCAACAAACCTCCATCTTTACCGCCACAGAAGCAAAACTTTTTTGATCCAGCAACACATCAGTAAAAAGTGTTTGGGCATGCCCCTCCATTTACACACACTTAGGTCTAAATCACGCGCCGGCCAGCCACGTGCTCATATTGTAGGTGCCTTACAAAACACATGCTAACATGCACTGGAAAAAAGGTAGAAAGTGTATTTCAAAAGAAATCATATCCTCCTACAGCCTAGCCTGATAGTCCCCTGCCCAAGCCTTCCGTCCTGTATCCACTGGTTTTTCTGCCCCTATGTTCTCCTCTTCCTGATTTCCAACTTACTTTTCTTAGCCTTGCAGTGGGGTGGTATATGTTTGTGAGTAAGTGGAAATTCTCTCTGCAGAAATGCAGGATGCCACCACTCTTGGGGGTCAAGGTACCAAGTCCTTTCTCCTAGTTTCTTCCCCATCTTTCTCGGTTCTTGCCCTCAGCTACTTTGTTTTTGCCTAGGATTTCAAGTACCCCACTCATCTCTCACTAGAAATGCTTTCTTCCCCCGACGTGTCCATGGTGGAGTCCTCCTGCCCACCCACCTCCTCTCGCTCTGTCCTCATTTCCCGCTCCCTCTCTTCTGTTCACTTCACACACCGTTGTCCCACCAGACCAGGTACACCCCCGACGAGTGCTGGTGCCACAGGGCGTCTCTATATTTTCCGTCCTGTGTTCTAATCACATCCATTACAAAAATGTTTCTTCTGAGGGAAACACAGCTTGGACAGAAAAGATAAAATCTCTCTCACGCACACAGCAAACATTTAAAGTGAAAAATAAAACTTACCAATTTCTCTACAAATAAGATGTGTGTTCAGCAGGAGGGGCAAAATATCAAAGCATATAGCTCCGGGTAAGTTTCCCACAGGAATCACCTGGCTATGAGAAGGTCTGAGTACCACAAACAGGAGGAGGCGCCCACAAAACACAGAGGGGGCTACGGTAATGGGGACACATAGAGCTGTAAGTGAAATAAAGGGTAAGGCTTTTACAGGTGCATAGCCAATGGCGCATAAGATAATGTGAGTGTATTTATTTGGGTAGAGTGGTTAATAAGGTCATGAGGAAGTAACTTACTGAACTGTGAAAGTAAGGTAGTGAAGGTTCCCTCAATTTACTAGGGCACTTAGAATGGTTATTATTATTACTAATAATAGCTAACATTTATTAAGCCCTGACTAGTGCCAGGAACCATGTAAAGCACTTTACATAGAATATATCTTTCAATTTACCAAAGAAGCCTGTGAGGTTATTATTATCCCCATTTAACATGTGAATGACATGGGTTCAGAGAGGCTAAGTGACTTGTCTGGGGTCACACAGCTAGGAAATGGTGGTGCTGAGATGGCCAATAAAAAAATGAGGTGAGATATTTATTAGGACAAGGTCTGTACGGAACATGCTGATGTCAGGCTGAGGCGGAGGGAACACTCAAGTCTGTCCTGCTACTCAGGTTGCTCTCTGGATTTACAGCCCCGTGAATTCAAATCCTGCAGCCTCCACCTACTGATCTTTTTTCTTTTGAATGTTGTCATGGATCTTCCACATTTGAGGTTTACTACTCTGTTTCTCAGACAAGGCTAGACCCACACTCAGGGCCTTCTGGGGGCAGGTGGGGAGGGGGGAGACCTCCATCTGAGGGCTGGAGGAATTTGCGTGTGAAACAGGGCACATGAGTTCAGGGCTTCTTCCAAGAGAGGTCGGGGTAGATGACACACATTCTAGCACCTTCCAGTTTGCAAAGCATCAGTGGCATTTCAGTGAATCCTCTCAACAGCCCTGGGAGGTAAATATTGTCTCTTTACAAATGAGGACACTGAGGATCAGACATGGGACCATAAGTCAGTAAGTGGTGGGGTTTGACCCCCGTCTTTCTGATCCCAAATTCTGTACTGTTGCTATTTTGCTACCCTGTCTAGGTCCCACCTGCTGGTGATAAGCAGTTCATTTGAGCAGAATGCATTTATTCAGCACCCACTATGTGCTCCACATGGGCTGGGCACAAGACAGTGTCATGGTCCTCAACTTGGAGGAGAGTACAATTGAATGGACAGGTCAAATACACAGGAACAGAGGACCAGCCAGCTCATAGACCCTCCTGGGGGAGACAGGGAGACAAAGTGAAGGAGGACACAGAGCAGGATGGCTCAGATAATCTGTAAGACCTCGAAGGGCTATGCTCTGAGTTGGATCTTTATAAGAGACAAAGAAGAGGAAGGGCATTTCTGGGACATTTGTGTGGCTCAAACACCAAATCCCAAGGATCCAAGAGAGAGGAGGCCAGGACCTGAGGTGCCAGTGAATGAATTTAGACCCTAGAGGCAGTGAAGTGGGACCACCTATGGGCCTGAAAGGGGCCCAGGCCCTACGTAGGGCTGGCACCTGGGGGAAAGGAGCCCCTCAGAGCTGGAAGGAATGCTAGGAGTCATCTGGCACAAAACAACACCCACAGGAAGCGGCAGGACCCAGCGTTCACACCCAGTGGCTCCATAGCCCCAGTGGGGGTGTTCGCTCTGATCCTGTATGGCTGAGGAGCCAGAGAATCCAGCCAACCGTGGGAAGGGGTTCTTTCAAACCTTTATGGAATTCAGATTCTCCTCTAATCACAGAACACACTGCACCACATGGAGAGGATAAAAATCTAAAAGTTGACATCCTACCGGATTCACACTAGCCAAGCTTTTGCTATCCCAGTCAGTCCAGGGATTCCTGGGAATTCCCTCCTCTTTCTAGGCTGGAAAGATCTCAGCACCCTCTTCTCTCACCATCTCTGCCAGATTCACTGGCTGCTTCCACTTGTGGGTGCCTTTGCCTCATGACACCTGACGGGACATCTTCCCCACTCACCACACCTCCAACCCTTCAGTCACCATTTTGGCCTGTCCTCAGGTGCTGAGGCTGAGGCTGAGGCTGCTCACCTGCCTGGAATGAAGCCTCCAACCTTCTCTGCTCCACAACCAAGACAGCTTGTTAAACCTCATACCTTCACATCACCACCTTCCGCTCCTCTCCCAAGGTCCCCACATTTCACTTCTGTTGTGTGACCAGACCGCAGATGGCGCTAGAATAAAGCAGTGGCCAGTAGGGAAAGAAGACAGTTAAACCCGCGACTTCTGGAGAGGAATGGAGTCAGCCTCCAGGGTCTGAGAAGGCCCGCTGACACATGGGGAAAGGGATTCCAGTGTGTTCATCTCAAAAGTCAGAGATGCGCTCCCCCAAATCCCCATGCCCCTTTCTAACCACCCCTAATCCATTGCTGCTGACCTCAGGAATCTTTCTTCACCTGGGTAACGTACCTGGGTAGAAGCGACCCCAGCTGTCCCGCCTGCAGACACTTTCCAGGCTCACATAGAGCTCTCTGGGCAAGGTGCTGTAGGCCGTGGTACCAAGCTGACTTCCAGAATCTCTCGGCCTGTTCCGCAGTATTGCTGACTCACGGGTGATTTTTTTTTTTCTTCAGTTTCATATTCTCAAAGTCCTGCCTCATACCTTGGTCTTCTGGGTATACCACAAAGGTGCTGGCAACCCACAGGCCTCTCCAGTAATTCATTCTCGCTTGAGTGCTCTCCGTTATGCGCTTGCGTGCACGTAAACCCCAACCCTGCTATGGGTTTATATCTAATTGTAAAGGATAGAGAATAGATCAAGTTCTCCTCAGTGACATAGGCAAAAAGAGCAGAGAAGCTGCCCAGTCGCCGAGTGGTGAGCAGCACCGCCTCCCACGGGCTGATCTGGCTGATCTGAGTCCTAGTCCCACGGCTACCACCACTTTCGTGTCCCCTTGAGAGGACTTAGCTCCTAATCAGAAAAATGTAAACATCACCTACTTTAAAGAGGCTGGAGGGAGGAGTCATTGAAAGGATGTAGGGAAAGCCCTGATCACAATCCCCGACACAATAGGTGGTTGTTGCTATTGTTACACGTGCTAACACATAGGCCGTTCTCTAGGCCAGGCACTGTTTCACGCAGTCACATGTGCTTTGCTATATCACCTCATTTAATCCTCTCAATGACCCCGTAAGGAAGGTACTGTTCTCTTCACCCCCACTGGGAAGGGAAACTGAAGTGCAAAGGTTAACTAATTTGCCTGAGGTTACCCGGGTAGTTTGGGGCATATCCAGTCTGGCTCCAAAGCCTGCAGGCTTAACCACAGTGCTCCACTGGCTCTCTGGAAGGAGTCAGAGGAGAGAGCCATCATTCAGCAGGTGAGGACTGAGCACCTGCTTGTGGGAATACAGAGAGGTGAATGTGGCATGGTCCCTGCCCTGCAGACTCTCCCAGACTCACAGGGAGACAGAAACCTAAAAAGAAAATTATAAGAGAGTGCTGCATTCTACCAGGGGTGATGGGGTTAGGCTGTGTAGAAACACTGTGGCAGGGGTCTGACACTGACCAGAGAGACCCATGTCCCTGGGGTATAAAGACCATCTGGGCCTGGTTCCTGCCAGCCTCACAGGAAAGGGGAGAGAGCTGAATGACCAGCTGATTGGCTGATCACTTCATTCATTCATTCATTCAACCCAAGATCCTCTGAGATGGGTGCTCTGGACTGAATAGGATGATTCAGGATGGTTTTTAAAAGTCAGAGGAATCACAGCCCAATTGCTGAAAAGAATAAGACCACAAAGACAAACTGATATATGAAAGGGGCAGGAGAATCTTCTAGATCACATTTTCCAAATAGGTAGTAGTTGTTACTTGAGAGATTAAATATTTTTGGAAAACAGACTAAACAAGTGAAAACAAGAATCATTCCTGCAGGCCTTTCTGTGATGCTAATATGCTAATAAGATGCTAATATGCTAATAAGCACCATAAACACCAAGAGGCTGGAATTAACACGTGACACTCCGCAAGCTTGACTCCAAAAGCTCTTCTTAGCAGGATTATGAGACACTGATGTAAGAAGCACAGTTTGCAACTTCCTACTCTGGCCCAAAATGTGTTTGGAAGAGCTGGGAGAGAGGGTGGAAGTTAGACTTCCAGGAAGGTCATGGCCAGATGGAGGAGTGATAAAAAAGAGCTTTTTGGTTTATCTGTATAGTGGAGGCCAGAGGAAATAGAGTTTTGCTCCAGGGCAGGAAGGAAGGATGGGTGAGGACCAGTGCAGACAGAGATGCCAGCAGGTGACAGCAGTGTTATCTGGTTTCTGATGTGTGTTGAGGAGCTCATGGCTTTTCTTCAGAAGGAGGGAGTCCCAGTGTTTGGATAAAGACTTGGGGGAAGAAGTCACCTTCTGGTCTTCCCTGAAGTGGTACCTGAGAGATGTTATTGCTGTAACTCAGGCAGGGTGGCCCATGGGGACAGAAGGCAGGGAGAGAGCCAGGAGGGAAATATGCCCTGGGTCCTGTGGGGCTGATGGGATGGGGACTCCGGGGAAGAGTGGCATTATGTCCTGATATTGGGCAGGGGTTCACAGGCAGTGAGAGTGCCCTCTAAGAGCAGAAGGGGAAGATGGTGGAGGTGAAGAGATGAGTCAAGGAAGAGAAGGCTGGGGCTCCGTTAGCTACTTTTGCCCTCGTCACCAAATGGCTAGTGGTGGTCTCTGGCCCTCGGGCAGACAATGTGAGGAGCTTGAGGTCAGGGAGGATGTTGACCCCACACCCACCAGACACAGGCCGTTATGTTCTTCCAAATGCACATTTTATGTGTCGACACAAACTCAAAATCCCATTCAGAGCTGTCATTTAGTGTAGCATCAACCTGCAAAGCAGAACTTTCACACGTCCTGCAGCCCCAAAGTTCCATTCCTAGGTAGGTACCCCCATGAGCTACTCCCCGTCATGTGTACCTCAAGACACTGAGAGGAGATGGAATAGACAAACTGTGGTCTATTCTGATGATAGACTACCATACAACTGTGAAAATGAAGGATCTCCAGCAATATCCAATAACGTAATTTGAAACTCAGAAACATAACACAGAGGGAAAAAAATCAAATCACAGAAAAGAAGGCATATAATACAACATCATTCTTATAATGCTAAAAATAAACAAAATAAAAAATATATTGTTTGGGCATTCCAAGCTGGGAAAACCATTCTTTTAAAGTGATGGAATAAATATGCAAAATTCCAGATATGATTATTTCTGGTGGGGGGAGATAAGGGGATGGGGCAAGGAGGAGCCCACAGATGGATGCAATGACCTTGATCATCTTCTGGATCTTCAGGGGTGTGGCAAGGCCCAGATTTTCATCTTGTTATTGTATCCTGTATTTATGGTATATTTGCTCTCTCGTGTATGTTGAGCATTACATAATAAAAAGTATATTTTTTATCAGTTTGCAATCAAAAATGTTTTTAGGAACAAAAAGCATTACATGAACTCTCTGTGCCTCAGTTTCCTCATGTCCCTTCCTATGGTCCAGAAGCCCCTCTCCCCTGAAGGCTGACTGTGCACAGTAACTGTTGGTTGTGCACAGTGACTGCCATCCCTGGGTCCACCTGCATCCAACCCAGGCCTCCTGGTGCCCCAACCAAACTTACTGTGCTGAGCAGGGCTGAAATGGCCACTGTCTAGCCATTAACTAGTGCAGTATTAAACCTACACAGACCAGGCTTTGGAACCCCAGTAAAAACTCCAACAGCCACCACATTTGATTTGCCCTTCCCTTCCTGAAATCTGGAGGCCTTTGTGATTATTTTGGCTGAAAAGGACAGCAGAACACAAGGTCAGGCCAAAGTCTACATTACCTCGGGTCCACTGAGTCACAGAGTTCTGCCACGTGCTTGTCACCCACTTCTTTCTTCAAACAGGTTAATGCATTGGAACAAACCAATGTTAAGTGTGTGGCATTCCCTGAGGAATTCAGATCTTTCTGTTCCAAAGAAGCCTGGTCTGGGATAGAATATTTTATGACCCTTGCTACTTTGGAATGACCTACAGAACATCCTTAATTCATTCAATACATCTTTGCCTTAAACTCAGTTCTTGAGTGTTATTTCATTTCCTCCTCACAAGTGCCCTGAGATAGAAAATTTTAACCCCATTTTATAGATGAACAAATTGTTTCAGAGTGTTTTTTTTTTTTTAACTGCTCTAAGTTCCAGAGCTGTTAAGTAGCATGTCTGAAATTCACACCAAGGCCGGTTAGACTCCTCTTTCTGGAACACCACACTGCCTTCTGGCACAGAGGCTGGAAGCTCAGAACTGGACCCTCTGGGAAATCACAGAATAAGGGGAAAAGCAGTCCCAGAGAACAGGAACCCGGTAAGGCTGGGCTCGAGCTTGCCTGGGAAGAAGCCTGGTACACCAGCCAACCAACCAACCCACAGCATTCCCAGCTGCGTTCCTACAGTATCCAGGGTGACATATGAGGCTCACTAGGGATGAGAAGGCACATAAAGCAGGATCCTGCCCACTGGGGGCTGACCCTCTAGTTGGGAAAACAAGAGAGATGCACATGGAGAGGTAACTAGTGACAGGTGCCTCAGCTCTAGCCAGGAGGGTCTTGCAGAGGTGATGGGAATCTAGCTGGAGCTGCAGACTAAGTCTGCGACAGGCAGGTGACTCTCAACAGTGTCACTTCATCCTATGACCTGTCTTAGAGGACACACCGTATGCCCTGTGCTGTCCTTGGTGATGTGGGTGCACAAGTGATGCAGACTGGGTCCTGCCTGCAGGATGCTCACAGTCTAATCAATGAAATAGAACACCCAGACGGGGCTGAGCTGAAGCCAGATGTGAGGGAAGGCAGCACAGAGAAGACGGTGCCTGGACTGTGCTTTGGAGAACAAAATGGAGTTCACAGAAGTCATTCTGAAGAAGGCAGGGGCAAGCGCAAAGGCCTGGAGAAGTGAGGCGGTATAAGAACAAGCCAAACAATAAAATGAGGGTGATGGCAAAGTGTGGGCAGCAGACACTGTGCTAAATCTCATGTGTGTTATCGCCTTGACTCCTCACAATAAATCTCACTTTCAGAGAGAAAACTGAGGCTCAGAGAGGTTCAGGTCACCCGGATATTAAAGGCAGAACCATCTAGAGCCCAGGACTGCTGTCCCCTAAAGTCTCCACTCTTACCTGGGCAAGTGAAAGCAGGTCATAGGGTAAGAATGTGGGGATAGGAGATGCCTTAGGGGGAACAGTTAGGAAAGGGCTCTGTCACTCGGTTTTTCACGGGCTAAGGAGGGTGGAACATCACAGTCAGTGTGCTGCTGGCTGAATGCTCTTCTGCTGGGCCGTTTAAAAATGACAAAACCAACCAAACACGAAGGAAGGTCCTTTGAGGCCAAGAATGGGTAAGACAAGGTCCCAGTTTAACAAAAGGGACTTGAAGGTTGAGCTGACCACAGACTGCGCGTGAGCTAGGAGTGCTGCCGACGTATAAGGAAGTCCACCTACTAAGGCAGGGGTGTAAGGTGATGCAAAGATGGAGAAAGCAAGCCTTCTTCCAGATTCTGTGCTTTTCAGACCCCAGGAACCCCTGTTTCCCATCCAAGTCTCCAGGCCTGGCTGGAACATTTACAGGGCCCGTGGTGAGAGTCCTAAAGGAACCCTCATCCTCCATGTGCCCAATATTTAAAGTTTTCATGTCAGGTTAACAAATTGTTAAATAAAATATATTCTATCCACCTCAGTGAGGGTACGCTTACCATTTATGTACTTTCCTGTAGGTATACTTCAATCATAAATTTAAAAAGTATCCCATCAGCTTATCTTGGTAAAAATACCGTGATTCACCACCTGGAAGCCTAGGTTCTCCATGGCCTTTTGAGCTAGAAAAGTGACATGGAGAGAGCCGCCCCGAGCCCGCAGCCCACAGCCTGCTCATCCCTGCTCCATTCCACACTGGGCACCCCATCTGAACCTCCAGGCCCATCCCCAGGCCCTGCACAAGGCCTCCTCCCTTTGTCTGCCTCTTGGCCCCAGGGGCACACGCACCAGCTGCGCAACCTGCCCTGATGGGACGAATCCCAGGCAGAGGCCTGCACAGCCCCGGAGCGGACTCACAGCCACCTGAGCCAGGCACTTTGGGGTGCCTTGGGAGTACTTCTGAGTACCCAGAGTATGGCTAGGGGTGAGGAGTTGTGGGTAAGACCCCTTGGACCCCAGATTCCTTGCCCTGCAGGGAGGGCTGCAGCCTTAAGACACCAGCGTCAAACCCTCTGAATTGAAGGGCCTGACAGGACCCGTTTGCCCTGGTCTAACGGCAGTGCTGTGGGTCACAGCATTTGCAAAATGAAGAGAGAAGAGGGAGAACAAGGTGGTTAAATGTGTGTAGGAGACTGGGTCATCTGGGAGGGATTGTTCTGTGAAAAGGAAGACTCAGTGAGCAATGCACCCTGGTCCTTAAGTGCAAGCTGAAAATCTACCACAATGCTCACGACCCCCAAAGACCAAATGAGAGAATCTGGGTTTGGCCTAAGTCAGGAAAGACTGCAGTCAGACCTAAGGAGGAACTTCCTGGCTGTCAAGATGTGGTGTCACTGAAAGGGCTGTGAAGCCAGGCGTGCCTGGCTTCAGATGGTTTGTGCTGTGGTTGGAGCTCTGGGGTTCACCAGCCGTGAAGCCTTGGGCAACGGAGTAGCTTCCTTGGGGCCTCAGTTTCCACATGTGTAAAATGAGGATAAGAACATCTGCCCCCGAGGCCCTTGGGAGGATGAGTTACTGTGTGTGCTAGGGTTCCTCAGCACGCACCGAATAAGATGATTTATTAGCTGGCCATTAAATTCTGCCTCCCCGACTTGCTTCCAGCTCCTTGCCTGGGGGCTCTGTAAGCCGGGATTTTCCCACAGATAAAATGGGGATGAAGATACCAACCTCATGGGACTGTGTGAGCTTCAAGGAGAGTGCTGAGGTCATAGACTCCATCCTTACTGATAGCTAAGGAAGGTTCCAGAATCTCTCCTGCAGAAGCTTCAGTTAACATGGAGGAGCACGCGGCCTGTGGTTGGCCATTCTCCTTCCTGAAGTCTAGGGGCTGAAGAGGGTGGTCTCCAGGGGCACAGAGAGGAGGTGAGAGGCTGAGAGGACACCAGCCTGACCTCCCTCACTAGTCAGTCTCTGTCCCTTCCTGAGGCTTCATCCCACGAACGGGGGCTTGGCATCTCCCTGGTCAAGACAGGGCCCCTCTAGGGTTTTGCTAATGGGAAGGGCCAGGCTGGCAGTGAGGGACCCTGGTGCTCATCGTGTGTGACCTTGGGCCCGGCCTCCGTCCACCTTCCCACCTGTGCCCACAGGGACAGCAGTTCTCACAGTGGCTGGGTGGGAGACGGGAGCAGCCTAGCTGGAGAGATAGGGTGGAAGCTACCAGGGCATTCAGGCACCTGCAGAACGGCAGCAACAGCACTGGCTGGCTTCCAGGGCAAGGGAAGGTGGGAGGAGCCAGATCTGAAGGTCCCGCCAGGGGAGGAAGAAAACAAAACACAACCATTGGCCAGAAACGAGAGAGCTTCCCAAGAGGAAAATTATGCACCAACTTCAAGTTAAGAGTGAAGCAGTGGGGAGGGTGTAGCTCAACGGTACTGTGTGTGCTTGGCATGCACGAGGCCCTGGGTTCAATCCTCAGTACCTCCATTAAAAAATAAATAGATGAAAACTTTAAAACCTAATTACCCACCCCATCAAAAACAGGTTTTTTAAAAAAAGAAGAAGAATGAAGCAGATCATGGAAAAAAGAAAAGAGGGTGACTTCCGCAGACAAGGCTTTTGTAGACTTGGGGGGAAATACTGACGATAAAGAAACAGAAACTGATCGGCATTCTTGCGACCCAAAACTGTCTGGTCAGGACCAACTCCCCATCTAACAAGACTTTTGAAAAAATTTGTATGTGTCTTGCCTCCTGCCAGAAAGAACTTGAAGTGGCTGACAGCAAATGCTCATGCCAAAGACAACAAATATTTATTGAGCATGTACTATGTACTTGCCAGGCTCAGAGAAGACAGTGGATGGGAGACAGCATTTGCCCTCAAGGAGCTTATAACACAAAACACGTGGGATTGCGTAACAAACTGAAAACAGAAAGTCAGGCTCAAGGTGAAGCAGAAGACAAATATGCCAAGTCAAGGTCGATACAGATACAAGGATGGAGCTCACGTTTGACTCTGGGTTTTCTAACAGCCAGGACATAAAGGGAAACACACTTTAACTGAAGGGAGAAATCACGCTAGTTCCTCAGAGAGAAGTCAAGGTGAATATTATATTGTAAATGACAAGTAAAAACTCATCTATATCAAAGATACTAACACAAGAATTGGTTTAGGCAAGAAAGAGGATTCTGTCCAATTGTTTTCTGGTATGTGTAGGATGGGAACCAGGTGCAAAGGATCATAAAGGACTAAGTAAAATGATAAATCTTGTAGCTGGACGTAATGTGAGAGGCCATTACTCTATCTCTTCCCTGTTTCACAGGTGAGAAAACGAAGGCCCAGGATTTGCCCAAGGCCACTACCCTCCCTCCACCCCCACCCAGGCAACAAAACAGTCACATGGCTAGCTTCGTACCTGTGGAAAGCTTGCTAGTGACTTGCACATATCCCCAAAGAAGAGACCTCCCAGAGGTTCAGAAATAAACCCAAAGCAGCAGCTTTCAAGCTGAAGGTCACATGTATCTTGACTCAAAGCCATCCTTTGGGGACCAAGGTAGAATACGAGTGAGTAAATTCTTGCCCATGTAAGAAGTCCACTTTTGAGTCTAAATAGTGGTAGAAGGAAAAAGGTTTGGGCCCAACAGGTCATGGGTTCAGAGCACAGGCTTTGTGATCTGAGTCCTCACTTGTAAAATGGGCAGTTTCCTTCCAAATCATGATGTGTGCATAGGAACTGGTGCATACATACCATCAACAAACATACTGACCCATTCCTGGATGGGGAAATAATCCTGCCAAATGGGATTTTTACTCTAAAGACTCAGACACCTAAGCATATAATATGAACTGGTGTCTGCGTGGGAAGAAATAGGACACCGAAAGGAAATATTTGCAAGTGGAGCTGGGGTGGAAAAAAATAATCCCAGGGGAACTGAGACCATGGAGCCAAGGCTCACCTCAGCTTCTGGGACGGCAGTTTACTCAGATTAGATTCCCTTGAGCACCCCCGAAGCTCAGGACTGTTAGCCACATGGGATCTGAGCTGAGCAATGGGAACCAGATTTAGCTGCCCTTTCAAAGTCAACAGAAACAACGTGCTCCGAGCCCCAGGTCACTCCAAGGGACAAGGTTTTAATTCATTCCGTTCCTTAGTCGGCTCACGACCCTGGTTCACATGTACAACTGGCACTGTTAGAAACCTCTTTTGTCCATGTGCCTTTACAGAGTGTACTTATTACACATAGCACAGAGTTGTGTTTGTGTTTACTGACCCCCAGCGTATGCTGGGCACCGGGGAAGGCGAACACAAGGTGACTAAAATGCATCTGTAGTCTAGTAGAGGAGCATCAGACCCCCATAGCCCAGGGTGGAAGACAGTGGGAATGCGCGGGATGGCTGTCCCAGTAGGGAAAGGGAAGGGAGTGATGACATATTCCCTGCTTGGAGGGCAGTGGTTTGGGAATCTAGGAGGGCTTCCCAAAGGAAGAGGGTTTTGATCTGGGTCTCAAAGACAAAATGGAATTTCAGCAGTTGAGTGTGGGGAGGGGAAAGGGGAGGTAGCAAAGTATTTCCATAAATAGACACAGAGGTCAGTAGTCCAGTGTTTCAATGAACAGGCACAGATGGATGTTGGGGAGGCTCATGGGGGATTCTGAAAGGTACAACTGATGTGAGTAGAAGCCAATCCTAGGGTGCCTCGGTGCCAGACAAGAAGTGGGGAGCCATGGGAGGTTTTAGAGCTGGGAGAGACACCCTCAGAGAGCCAGGTTAGGAAGATAAGTGGTGAGGAGCTGGACAGGATGCAGGATGCTGGCTCACTCCCACTGCCACAGCCCCTATTTGCATTCCTAATGGGCCCTGCAAGAAGAGATTGGTTTTCCTCGCTGGCCCAGCTGGCTCTGGCAGATAAGTGGGACTCTGTGCCCAGGGGCAGGGCGCTTGGTCCTGTTGCTCCCATCCCCCTCACCACCCCCAACACACACACATGCACACGCGCGCGCACACACACATGCACACACACACACAAACTGGGTCCTTCCTGTTTTTCCAGCCTAGCTTCAGTGAATGGTCTCCCAATTTGCTAGTCCCTATTCAGGTGATTAGGATTTCCTGACAACCTCAGTCCTCAGAAGAGCCTCTTCTAGCTCCTGGCCCTTCACCCTTACCCTCCTCACCTCTACCTACGCCCCCACTACTGTGTCCCTGCTTGGAAATCCTGCTCTGTGGCTGGCTGAGCCCAGGTCAGGCCTGCCACCTCTGCACTAGTCTGGAAGGGTTTGTGAACGGTGAAGCTGGGTGCCCTTGTGACCACTTAGCCTCCAACCTCTGCTCCTTCCCCTCCGTGATCCCTGCTGAGCCTTGAGACCCCCGCAGGAAGGAGCTGAGAACTCCCCTGTCTGGGTCCTATTCCTTCCTTCTCTATTGTCAATACAAGTCCTCAAGCTGAGACTCAAAGTCCCACTGGGTCCATCCTGAGCACACTTTGACCTCTTTTCTGGTAGGACCAGCAATGATAGAACACTTGTCTGGAAAGAACTTTCTGCTTCTCAAGGCCTTTCATAAGGATGATTCCTCCTGAAACTCTTAACAGCCCCCCAGGTAGGCAGGAAGGGGTTGTGTTGTTGTGGCCCATTTTGCAGATGAGAAAACTGAGGCCTGGGGGGACTCATCCATGATCTCACAGTGTTTGAGTGTAAAATTTTGTGCTCAGCAGTCGCCACCCAGCCCTGAGGTCAGCTCTCAGTGACTTCTCCCCCTCACCAAACAGACAGAGATCATCTGAATAGCTGGAAGTCCAAGGCCAGCAGCTTGTCCGACTCACCTATTTATTGAGGCCCAGAATAGTGAAGGGACCTGCCTAACATCACACCATAACGAGCAGTAGGCCCAGGTCTCAGGTCCCTAACTCGCTGCTGAGAAACCCCCCAGCACTCCACACTGCCCCCTCTTGTCTCCAAACATACCTCCCCTAGATGTATGGGTGTGCCTGACACTTCTGGAATCCACTCCACACACATAATGAGGCCATTTTGAGAAGGCCCGCCTCAGGGGGAACCAGAGAGCTGTCTAGTGTCCCCATCCTGACCCCTGCCAACTGCTGCCGGCTGTACACACCAAGCTGCAAACATAAATAGGCTGCATGGGCCTGGGCTTCCCGACCCCTGCCCCGACACACCTTCCCAGCCTCAAGAGCTGGAGGTGGAGTATGGGGTTGGAAAGCTGTGATGGAGGCTGCGTGGGGACTGAGAGGCAGTCGAGGGATGTCAGGCTGGTTGCCCTGCGGGTCAGCCTTCACAGAGGGAATCCAGACGTCACCCCGGCAAGTAACTGATGGAACAGGGGCTGCTTGTCAACGGCACAGACGTGATTTTAGCTTTAGCATTGAATTGTGGTGACTCCATGAAACATTAGTTTAAAGTGAGGATAGGAAAGTTTCTCTCTCTCTAATACAAGGCTGCCCCTGCCTGGAGAACCTTCTGGATCTAAGGTGGCCACTGTGCCACGGACCGCAGGTTTGCCTGACGCTGAAGAACTGGGTTTCAACCTCTGAGCACACAACCAGGTCCCCGGCCCCTAGCCTATGACCCACTGAGAATCAAACAACAGAAAAGGAGTGAACTTGAAGGAAGGACCTAGAAGCAGCAGTGGGATAGGGCACTAGAAGGAAAGTGTGGGGTTTCACCCACAGGAGGAGTCTAAAAACCCTCTGCCAGTGGGTTAGCTATTCACCTGCCCAGGAGCAGGGAGGAGACCGTGTGATCTTTCCCAGGCCCTCTGCATCTCAGACTCCCCTGGAGGAGTCTCTGGAGATGGGAGTCTGTCCCTTTTTCTCCAACCCCAAGAAGCTCTTCCTGCTCCCCGAGAACAGGGAATTCCCCCAGGCAGCACAGAGAGAGAGGGACCTTGCTCAGAGTTGGGGCAGCTACAGGGACAAGGCCCGGAGGGGGAGGGGGAGGAAGGCCCTCCCCTGCTGCCTCCCCGTGTATACCTCCACCCCCCAAAGAATGTAATTAAGCAGCAGGCCTCTGCCAGGAGCCAAGCTTTCTGCCTTCCGTCTATAAATCACCTTCTGAATCATCTCTCAGCTCCTGGAGGAGTAACTTCTGTTCAGGCTGCTCCAGGCAGCCCCACTGCCACTCCCCCCACTCCCCACTCCCCACTACTGTGAATCTGCCTCCCCCATCCCTCCCTCACCCAGCCCGAGGTGGCTCCAGTTTTCGGAAGAAAATGGCAGTGGCTGCAAGAGTCCAGCAAACTGTAGGGTGGAAGGATGGTTAGGGGAGACTACAGTGCCCTCTCTACTCGCCCTTTGCTTGCTGGGCAGGCAAAGAGCTGAGCTTATGTTAGCCTGGCCCAGCTTCCTCAAGTTAAGAATAAAGCTAACAGGCTCATGGTCACCAGTACCATGTATAATGGGGCAAGTTGGATCTGAAGATAAGGAGAAAACAGAGCCAGGTGGGGCCAACCTGGGAGGACTTCTTGGAAGAGGCAAGTTTTGATCCACAGGCTTGCAGGCAGGGAGTGAAAATAATACGTATATAGTATTTCCGATAGGCCAGGCATTAGCTGGAGAGCTTTACTCTCATTTCACTCATTTAATCTTCACAACAACCCTATGATGTAGAAGCAGTCCCTGTTCTCATTTTACAGAGGGGGAAACTGAGGCTCAGAGAGGTTCACTGGCCCTAGGTTACCCGGGTAATACACAAACATGAACATAGGCAGGCTGGCTCCAGAGGAACATGAGTGTTTGGGGAAAATGAGATTTGGAGGTGCAAGCAGGCAGGCTTGGCAGCAGTAGAGGAGTCAGCTTTGGGATTTAGGTCAGATGGGGCTGCAGAAGGAAAGGGCTGGGCTGCCTAAGGCAGGCTCTGACTGTCTGAATGGGCCTGGGAAGGGCAGGGGAGGCAGCCTTTTCTAGGGAGAGGCACTGGTGCCACCTGGAGCTCCAGGCTTCACAGCCGTGAATCAGGCCCCTGTCATAGCCATGTAGACACTGACAGGCAGAAGGGATCCCTCAAGGTGGGCAAGAAAAAAACGAAGCCCAGAGAGAGGCAGAGGCTTAAAGCACAGAAAAGGAAAGGGACTCATCCTAGGTCACACAGCCAGTTGGTGGTAAACTCTGAACTTAGACACAGAGCTCTCCATTCCAGCTCTACCCACTTCCTGGCACACAAGTAACATGAATGTATAGATGTACTATCAGGATGGCCCTAACCTTTGAGGGAGGGATGAGGCTTACCTCCTCCCCCAGCAAGGAACAGTTGGTAGAGAATGTCCTTTCCCTCCCTGGTGGCTTTAGGAGGATTCCGTGGCTCATGAAAGGGTAGAAGGAAAAGGCTGGAAGATCAAGTCCTGCTCAACCCCTGGGCTGGCTGCATTCTGAGGCCAGAAAGGTCTTCCTTTTTCCCACTCTGCCTGGAAAGGTCTGTTGGCTACATCCTCCTCTGAGAAGAAACACCTCTCCTGCCCACATCCCAGGCTCCTTGTCTCCTGCCCAGACCCAGGAGAGACTTATTCAAAGTCTAGAGAAAACCCCAAGATCACAACTCCCTTCCGCGACCTTCTCAGTCCTGCATCTGTCCAAGCACCATTCAGCTTTATCAGCAGTAAGTTCTATAGTGGGCAGGGTGGGAGATGCTTGCTTGGCTGAGTCTGTTCTTTGGGGATTTCCACCAAGAGCCCTCTTTGTCTGCCTCAGTTTCGCCACCCTCACCAGTGATTAAGCAAGCATCCAGATGCCAGAAAGTGTGGGTGCTGGCAGGGTCTGGCTGAGTTTGCCACTGAGAAAGCTCAGGGATGGAGGGGAGAGGGCTCGCGAAAGGACTTGGCACCACAGTCCAGCTCCTGCCTCCTTTGGCCTCCCCTAAAATTTCTTCCCACCAGGCAGCTGTCCCAGATCCTTCCCAGACCAGAGGCCCTCAGGATAACCGGGGTAGGGGTGATGCTCAGGGCCTAGATATTACACATCACTCACCTCTTGGCCCAGAGCTGTTGATAAAATGCTCTGAGATTCTAGAAATTTCCTCGACTGCTACCCTTTCCCTCATAACTACCCCCCATATATTAACGCAATTTCTTCCAAGAACAGAACTCAGCTCCAGGCTCCTAGTATTATAATAATATTTGACCTGAGGTTTTTCTGTTTGTTTGTTTGTTTGTTTGTTTTTTAAAGCAAAATGTGGTCCCATGGGAAGAACACAGATCAGCAACCAACTTTGCTCCCTTTGGACAGCAAGCCCCGCCCACAGTGGGGGTGGGGTGGGCAGGAGGGCTGTTCACTCATTTCCAAGAGACCTGGATTAATTTCCCCGCTGCATCCCCCCAGGGTAAGGCCTGTCCTGGAAGGGAGACCACCCGGTTAAAGCCTGGCCATCCATCCGATCTGGTATCTGACCATCTGTCTGTCTGTCTGTCTGTGGGATCAACAGCCTCCAGCCGGCTCAGCTCCTTGCCAGTCCCAGCCAAGCCAGCTGTAATTCCTGCCTGTTACAAGTGTTAACACCTGGCCTGGGGCCTTCCTCCCCCGCAGTCTCCAGGTGCCTCCCTGGGCCCAGCCCGCTGACCCCCATGGGGTTTGACTGAACATGTTCACAAGCCTCTGAAAGGCGGGTGGAGGTGGGAGTGGGTAGGGGAGGCAGAGAGACATCTGATGGATGGGGAAACTGAGGCAGGACTTAGGGTAGGCACTTGAGTGGGAAAATGGGTCCCAGGATGGTGGAGAGAGAACTCGGATGTTCTTTTTTCCCAGCTCACTGCACTTGACTTCTGCTGAGCACTTTCACCCCAACTGTGAAGCAGGACAGGCTGGAGATTCCTGATTGAAAGGTGAGGAAACAGAGGCCCAGAGGGTGTGACACACAGAGGCAGGGTGCACTCTGACCCCCAGCACAGGCCCCTTCCATCAGTGCCTCTGCCTCTGGAATGCAGCAGGCACTAGGCTGCGCCCTAATAAGATCGTTCATTTTCCCCCCAAGAAGGAGAAGAAAGACAAGTTCCTCCACCAAGCGCTAACTGGGACTGACAAGAAGAATTATAGAAATCAGTGCTACTGCCACGGCTCCCTGTCCCAGCTCTGCCAATACCTGGCTGCAAGGCCCTGGAGCACGTCTCTTCCTCCCATGAGGCTGTCTGAGGCCCCTTGTAGCTCGGCCTTCTGGTGTACCTTCTCTCAGCGCTGGGGCCTGAGCAGTGCAGGATGCTGGGGGGTGGGTGCCCCCCTTGAGGGGTGGCACAGACAGAAATCCTAGCTGAACGATTTCCCCTTGAAGTCCCTCCTGGGGAATGTGTGAGCTGGGTGGGCCAAGGAGGACAGGCAGTGATGGGCTGAAGGACTGGAATCTGGCTGCCCCGGGGGCAGAGTAGAAACAGGAATCTGAGGCTTGTCTACTCTATGGTCCCTGTCCCAGCCCTGGCCCTTGCCCCAGCCTTGAGAACGTGACTCACCCATCACCCAAGCTCTAAGACAAGATGGGAAAGGAGGGGAGGGCTGGTGACCACAGTCCTCAGACAGGATGAGCTGGTGCCAAGGAAGGCTCCACACCTTCACCCCTGCCCTACCCTGCCCAGCCCGGGGGTCTCAGTTCGCTGTGCCCCTTGCAACTTCCTCGGTAGAACTCTGTCTCCTGCTGGACTGTCCCTCCAGGACCATGAACCCCACCAAGCACCCAAGCTTGGGTTGTCACTCACACTTATAGGTCATATGTCTGCAAACATATCCATAGCCGTGGGCCCAGCCATGGTCACTCGCACTTGAGGACAGGGTCTCAGGCAGACCCAGACACAGCCCCTACACTCATACTTACAAGCACAATCAAGTCATGGCCATGAGCTATAATATCCATTCACAAAGCCATCTGTGGGGCTTTCCCCTTTTACTGTCATGAAGGCATGTGCACACACGCGCACACACAGACACAAACACACACACACACAACACTCACATGCCCGGTCATGATCACAGCCATGCAGCATCGTAAGCAGACACAGGTGCTGACCTCTATGTGGGCATAGATACTTCTAGACTTTCTCTGTCACACACATACATACAATCAGCCACTTGCTGACACTTGTATGCAGAGACACAGCACACCCTGTCACAAGCCACGGATCCCCCAAGCACATCTCACACAAGTTCACATCCACATCACCCAGTTGCAGCACAGACACTCCTACACACAGAGGCATACTAGTATACAGATGACACTCCTTAGGGTCACAGACCTAAAACACACACACACACACACACACACACACACACACACACACACACACACACACACACACACACACACACACCTGTGCTCGGACAAACCAGCATCCCAGTCCCCCCAACCTCCAGACAAGCCATGTGTCCAATATTACATTAGGGCCAACATCCTGGCTTTCCAAATCTCTTCAGCATCTTCCCATTGGGTGGTCCCTATCTAGATGTTCCCCAATACACCATTACACACCAGACCTCCCACCCACTCCCCACCAGCACTGCCAGGAAGTGCCCTCATCTGGTTCATAGGCTGGGGGACCTGGGCTTTCCCCCTGGGTTCCTGCTGCCTGTAGGGCTCCCAGCCTTCTCTTCCCACCCCCATTCCCACCCCAGGGTCCCTAAGAAAGCGAAGAACAGCATGGCCTTGGCCCAGGGATGGGAAGAGGGTGAGGAAGGGTGGGTAAGGCAGGACTGGTTTCTGCAGCAGCCATCCCCCCAACCAGCAAAGCCCCCAACCCGGAATCCCTGGCAGCCCCAGGCGCCCCGTGGACTTCTTTATGTACAGGAGGCCTCAGACCAGCCTGCCGCCACCGGAAGGATGGTCTGGGCAGAAGAAAGACTTCCCCCTTGGGTGTCTGTCCTGGGAGCAACTCTCAGCACCCTCTAAACAGAAACCCCTGGCCATGCCCTACTCCTGCCCCCATCCTGGCCCCAGACATCCAGACACAAACCTTACCACCCCCGAACAGCTGGGGGCAGACTCGAGGTGTGGCCCCCAAATCTCCTGGCTCTGCTCCCCCTATCTCAGGCTGGGCAGGGGGTGGCAAGGCAGGGAAAGGGGGACAGGCAGGTGGCATGGCATCCTGGTGGCACTCCTCTCTGACTTTCATCCCAGGGCCACAGTCCCTCTGCTTACTCACAGATCCCAAATTCTTCCTCCTCACCTCCCACCCCCCCAGGCCCAGGCTCTCCTACATCCAGGAGGGGAAGATTCTTTAATTAAAGTTTTCCGGAATGCAGGGGGCTGGAGACTGAGGAGAGGCGGGGTGTAATTTAGAGAACTGGTTTCAGTGTGTCTTTCCCCTCTGGCCTCTGGGACCTGCCGGGTGGCGATGAGACCGCTTGGAAAACAAGGGGACTCCCTGGAACTGAGGCTCCCAAAGGGCTGTTTATTCCACGGCCAGTTCCCCCATACACATGCAACCCCCCAAAAACACCGCGCCTGGTTTCCCAGCCTTATTTACTAAAAATGTCTTTTGTATCCGCATTTCTCAGGGACGGAATCCTCCTCTCCCTCTCTCCCTTTCTCCTCGGTCCTCGGTTTTCCAAAAGGAACGAATTTGACATGGAGAATTGGGTTTTTGGTCAAAGAACAAACCCACCCCCTCCCAAACAACTACATTTTCAAGAAGGCCCGCTTTTGCCAGGATGGACAAGCAAGAAATGAATTAAATCTGAATTCAATGGCATCTCGGATCAGCAAATACCACATTCACTTCTGAGGCTCAAGATTAATCTAGAGCAGAGTGGGGAGAATCTGATGAAATCCCTCCCCTGCCCCGGGGATCCCCGAAGCCATTGGGGTCTAAAATATGAAGGCAAAGGGGGGTTATTGTGGGGAAATCTCTTGATGGAGGCGCCGGCGGAGGTGGGGGTGGCAATGAAGGAACAGGATGATTTTGCCCATGAAGACCCCAAAATGGAGAAGAGGAGTGGCTGGGCCCCAGGGACATCGTTAGATTTCCAGAAACCCAACTGCAAGCTAATGGAGGGTCTTCAGGGCCCCCAGATTGGGACGGGTGGAGGGTTAGGATCTAAGAATAAGAGACCTTCTGAGACGGGGAAAGTCCTCCAGCCTCTGCAGCGAGTAGCAGGGAAAATGGTGATTATCAGAGAAGCCAGGAGTTGGATTCTGAAGGCGACACCAGCAGAAAATCCAGGGGGGTGGGCGAGTGGGGGGCTGGAGGGAGATAAGAAGAAAGGAGCCCCAGCCCTGTCGCAGACCACCCCCAGCTGGCGCCCCCCACCTCCCAGGGGCTCCGCGGAGAAATCGGGCAGCGGGCAGATTAGAGGAGAGTCTTACCACCAAATTGGGTAGCCGGCGAGGACCCTGGTGCCACAGAGCAGGAGGCCGAGGAGCAGCCCGAGCAGGTGGGGCTCCATTAGAAGCGGCGCCGAGGAGGAAGTTTGCCCGCGACCATGAAGAGGGGGAGCGACGCCCCCAATAGTTGGAACAAAGTCCACTTGAGATTGGAAATGACTTTCGAGCTTGTCAGAAGCGCACCTCCACCCGCAGCTACCCCCCTCCCGAGCCCAGCGCGGAGCAGCCGGGTTTGAGGATGTCAGCGAGCAGCCAATCAGCGCCCGCGGCCTAAGGTAAGAGATGAGTCTGTAGTTCAGCCTGTCAATCACGCGCCCCTCCCGCCCGGCCCACGAGTCGGGCTCCGGGAAGGGCATCGCCCAGCAAACTTGGGCAAAGCCCGCGCCCCGGACACAGTGGGAACTTGGGGGGACACGGCACCTTGGACCCTCTGCGTCCGGGACCGCTGCGGCCCCCCGCCCCAGCCAGGTTTAGGGAGCTGGGGCTTTGACGGGGGCGTTCACGTGGTGCCGGGTTGGCGTGGGTATTAATGGGTGGCTCCTTTTCTCTCGGAGAACCGTGACCTCCTGGGACTTGGGCCCGTGAGGAAGCGAGAGTAGAAAGCACAGGGATGTTTCCAGAAGCTTCGTTCGGGCAGGACAGGATCCGAGGGTCGTGGAGGGGGTTGGGAAATGCAAACCCTCCCAGCCTCCCGAGCCCACGAGCGGGCCGGCCACTCAACCCTGCCGCGGGAGGTCGCTTCCCGGGTGTCCGAGAGGCGCGCAGAAGGGTCCGCGGAAGCTCGAAGGTCTGGCTGCGGGCGGCGCCGGGGGACAGATCCGAGTGTCATTTGAGTCTTTTGTCAGGGATCAGATCGGTATCGGGACCTCCTGCTGCCTTTGCATTTCCTGCAACTGACACCAGCGGCCAGTTGCATTTCCTGCCCGGCGGAGCCAGGTCACTTTCTCCTCCTTCAGGGGTTCAGGCCGGGCCTCCAGCTCAGGTCAGAAGGATGACCGCAATCCCATTTGGATCTTGTGGATGAACAGTTTGGGGCACGTGAAATGCAGCAGCCCCAGCAGGGAGCAGCTGGGGTCCTTGGAGGACCTTGCTGCCATTGAGACCCTTTCCCTACCCAACTCTCCTGCCTGAGGCCCTGGGCTCCAACCTGGAGTTTGGTGGTAATGCCCCCTTTCCCTGCGTGGACACCAAAATGTATCCACATACCCCACCCCTTGCCATATGAAAAAAGTCCTTCCAAGGCCTCTGTGGGTTCTTTCTCCCCTCTCCCTCTCCAGAGTCAAGGAATTAGGTCTGGCTTGAGTGGTACTGGAACTGAAGCCAGATTTGGAGGAACTTGACCCGCTGTCACCTGGGCACCTGTCCAATCCTGCTCCCAGACCATTCAAGGCTCCCAGAGGCACTGGGGGCCCTGGAGCATCCCTGGGCCCCTGGGCAAAGAAAGCAAGTTCAGTGAGAGTGGGTGAGGACAGTGACTCCTGAAACTGTGGCAGAAAGGGCAGCAAATGAGCCCACCCCCAGCTCTGTGAGGCTGTGATGGTGGCCACTCCACCAGGCAGGGGAATGGCTGGAGGAAGTCCACACCAGGGAGCCAGACATTCCTGGCCTTTGATGTGGGCCACCTGTGCCCATAGCTTGAACCCACTGCCCCTGCCCATCTGAAGAGCCCTCTCTGTGCAAGGCTGCGATGGGCGCGGGAGCTCGGAAAACTTGGCCCGGGGGCATCAAGGGTCGGGAGAGCCGCCTGGGCTTGTCATGGCTTCTGCCGCGTTCCTGGCCCGGTGCTCAACTGTTGGGGAGGGAGGGATGAAAGAGAGGAGGGGAGGGAAAGGGAGAAAAGGGAGAGACAGAGTAGTGAAAAAAGAGAGAGAGTGCACCAGTGAGGGCCAGAAAGAGGGAGAGAGGGGAGAGAGAGGGGAGACTAGCAGAGGGAGCCCAAGGAGAAAGAAGGGAAAGAAAGGAGGAGAGAAAGGCAGAGATGGAAAAGGATGAACAAGGTGAAGAGAAAACCCCAATCTGCCCAGGATGGTGGATGGACTGGAGGCTGTGGAGATGGGGACCTTTAAAGATGGCCCCATGGCAGACTGATCCTGGGGCACTTTGTTTCTGATTCACCTGGAAAGGCGGTTGCAGTGGATTTGCCATTGTCTCTGACCACGGAGCTCCAGAGCCCTGACTCTAGGAGTAGACAGCCCTCCACACACACCCTCATGGCCTGCTAATTCCTACCTGGTCCTCTGCCACGGGGGCTTTCAGCAGGTTCTTTGATCAGATGTGCCTGCTGGAACTCAAATCCTGCCTGACAGTTTGGGGGGGGGGCTCTGAAGCCCCATAATTGTCCCTCTGAGAGCTGAGGATGGCTACCTTCCCGGGTCACCAAGACACTACTGTGGATACAGTGTGACCAGGAGGCAGGGATGGGCTAGATGACCTCTTGGGGTCATTTCTGGGTTCCAAGATTCCACAGGTGCCAGCTCTGGGAGATGGGGGCAAAAGATCCCCGAGGCTGCAGGTGGGGTGGGGGTTGGCTGAGACTTGCCCAGCCAGTGGCCCTGGGCAGTGTAGGCAAGACTGGCCATTCCCTGAAGGGACTGTGTCTCCTGATGCTTCCTCCAGGCAGCCTGGGAACACTGGGGGTTCTGGGTCATGAGCATCATTGGCAGGGAATAGAAAAGAGACAGGGACACAAGTGGGTGGTAGGGTGGAATCCCGGACTTTTTGCTGGCCTCACAGCCTTAAGAAGTAAAGAAGGGGAGGACCGGAGGGGCCGAACGGGAGCCTGCTAAGACGCCCTGGAGAATGGGAGCTGTGTGGGGATTTCCCCCAACTTGAAATCTCCCCAGAGGAGGGGATTCCTGAGCCCTTTCCCCTCCCCTGCCAGGTGTCCTTCCTTCAACACAGGCTTAATTTCCTTCCTCCTGCCGTTCCAACGCTGCCGGTGGGAACAGAGCTAGTCCTTGCCCTGGATGGGGAGGGCCCTGCTGAGCGTCACAAAAGGAGACTCTCTCTTCATAGGCACCTGCACCGCACGGTGGGTTGCATTGGATGGGGAAAGGGTTAAATTCACTCCAAGGCCAGCCAGGTGGGTGGGGTGGAGGCGTCCGGGCGTTGGACCCCAGGGGCTCCGCCTGAATGGAAGGGTGACCTCTTGAAAGGGGCCTGGGGGCTGAGGGGTGGCACGTGGGAAGCACTCTGTGTTGTGTGTGTGGATATCGGGGATCTCAAACCCGCCGGGTGACTGCCCATGCCCATCCCACCCCTACCTCCCTAGCTGCCCCGAGGTTCCTTTTGACGCGCTCCCCCTGGGCACGCTGTCAGCGCTGTGTATTCAATGCCGCTCGACCCAGACTCCTGCGGAGGTACCGCCGAGACAAAGGACTGGGCGGCCAGGCCCCAGCCCGCCCGCAGAGGGCTACCGGTCTGTCGCGAGGAGGGAGGAGGAAATCTTCCACTGAGGGTCGTGCGCTTCATTTCTGTTTGGAACCTGCCCTTAGGCTGCAGGGGCCCAGGAGGTGGGCGCCGGGATCAGCCTGGGGAGGATGGAGGGAGAGGGAAAAGGCTGCTGCCGGCTGGGGAAGTAGCACGTGCGAAAGGCCTGCAACCACGCACCTCCCGCAGGGAACCGCACGAAGGGTGAGCGTGGCGGCTCCACGGTCTCAGGCCCGGGGAGATGAGCTTTTAACTTGACTCCAAGAGCTACAGCAGCCGCAGAACGGTTTCTAGAGAGCTTCTTGGAGGCCCCTAGAAAACTAGACAACCAGAGAGGGCAACCTGGAGGCAGGCAGGCCGTAGCGTAAGTGGTCGGCGCAGGAATTAATCGAACAAGATTTTTTTAAACTGCCCCTTGTAGAGGCAGCGTCCTGGAAATGCCTGAAGCCTGCACTGGGTAAGCACAGAGGTGAGCAGCAAATGCCAATGGAACGCACAAAGGCATCCCGCCCGCCAGCCTTTCCATGGACCAGCCCTGGCGCGCCCCCTGGCGGCGGTGCTGATAATAAGGCAGAAACTCTGCTGGCGAGGAAGGTGACCCCGCCCCGCCCTGCGCCCGCTCCGCAGGCTGGGAACTGGAGTCTTTGTTGGTGAGCAGCCCGGATCTCTGGGGATCCCGGTTAAGTAGGCATCCTCGTGACTGAATGCCTTTAATCTACTTTGCAATCCCCGAGCTTAGCTGAGGATAAAGTGTGCGTGGCTTCGGGCTCCCCTCTCCTCCCCACCCAGGTGGGTCTCTTGGGAGAGCGGGCCCCAGATGCCGGACGCAAGCGGGCGGAAGTGATGTGAGGTCCCGCGCTCGAACCGCCAGGAGGGGACCCTGCGGCTGGTTAAGCCTTGTGTCGAGATCTGGGAGGCTGCGAACGGCAGGATGATGTCACCCAGTCCTTCCTGGCCTGGCCCACCCGCACCCCAAGATCACAGGTGCCACCTGAGGGGCAGTAAAAGGTTTTCCCTGTCATAGTAGTTCCTCCCGTCTTAGTCATCTCTAGTTCCCTAAGGGCTTCTTGGAAAATTATTTGGGGTCAGTTTTTTAAAAGGGAGGGAGAAACAGAAAAATGGGGTGGGGGCACCACCGGCCAGCTGCCTGTCGTCTCCGAGCCTCCTCTGTCCATCTGAGGTGAAGATAATACTTTATATCTCGTGGGGAGTTGTCAGCGTTAAATGAGAATCGTGCTGACAGAATGCCAGACCGCGATGGTGAATAATAAATACTGGGTGTCTGTCTTCTCTTAGGGGCTGAGGAATCAGTGGCTGTCTTGGGTTGCTCCTTCTGCCCCTGTCAGCCTCAGCTGAGCAGCTCCTCGGGTGCCCAGGAGGCTGCTCCAGAAGGATTTACCCAGAAAAATCTTATCTGACACCCCAACTTGAGACCCACCTCAAAATCTCTTCAGAGAGATCCCCCCACCCCCCATACAACTAGCTGCTCCCCCACTCAGTCCCTCTGGGCCTTATTCCACTTTATTTTTTTCTGCATAGCCCTTAACTCTGACCTTATATTACATATATTTTGTATCAAATATGTCTGTTAAGTTGCCCACTTAATGCTGTCTATTTCCTACTCTAGAATCTAAATTCTGCTGAAGCCCCAGCACCCAGATCAGGGTCTGACATGGAGCAGGCTCCTTATAAACATTGTGGGTGACTGAATGAGGGAGTGATGGAGGAGGCAGAGGCTGAGGCCTCAGACAGGGGACCACTGTCTTATGTCTGAGTTCCTTATGGCCCTTTGGGTCCCCATTGTTAGTAGATCTTGGCACCTGGCACCTAGAACTCCCCACCCAGGCCAGCTACCCAACTCTGGTTTTTGGCTCCTGTTTCCCTCTCAGATGACTCCTGCATTACCCCAAGTGGGCTGAGATCAGGGTTGGCAGCTGGTTAAGAAGTTGCACTGCACGGACAGCTGGGGCTTGGTGGGTTCGTGCTGTAACCCCTCTCTCTGCCCCCTTTTCCCTCCCTCTTCTTCCCTTTCTTCCTCTTCTTCAGTCTTTCTCCATTCTTTATTCTGTCTGCTTTTGCCTTGGAGCCCTGAATCCCCACCCAGACATGGCTAGCCTTTCCTGGGGCCTTAGGGCACTCAACCAAGCTCAGTTCCTGCCCAGGGAAGTGCTCCTTCCCCAGGGAAGTAGAACCAGACCTGTGCATGGCTGGCTGTGTGTGGTTGACGTGGTTTCTCTTGGTCAGGACTGTCACTTCCAGTTTTCCTTCTACTCCCCAGTGGGTGGCACATAACCAGGTAGGGGAGGTGGGCAGCCCCTGAGGCAACCCAAGAGCCATCTCTCCTTTCTTCTGTTTCCAACCTCAGCCAAGCCAAGGCCCCCTCACCCGGGCTCCAGGGCCAGAAAGTGTTTCTGTTTTTCCCATCACCCACAAACATCGACTTCATGCCTGCTGTGGGCAAAGCCTGGGGCTGAGCTCTGTGGGAGGGGTGGTCCATCGTCAAGGAGACTCCGGGAGCACAGGAGGTCCTCTGTGTGCACAGAGGGGTGGCTTATTCATTCAGTACATTTTCACTGAGCACAGGGTGAGTCCTGATGGCCAAAAACAGTCCAGGTTTTGGCCTTGCCATCTGTGGGAGAGACAGTCACCCAACAGATGATCGATTAAATGTTTCCTTTAAAACCAAGATAAGAGCTGTGAAGGTTCCTTTCTTCTCAGGGGTCTTGTAGGGCAAGAGTTTTGTGGGGTACATAAGGGAGATGGCGTAGAACAAGCCCAATGCTCTCCTTGGAGATGGTGCAGAAATTTCTGGTTTGTACCCTCCAGACTTCTGCCAGCTGATTACTTCCCCCATAAAGCAGGGCAGCCAGCAGCAGCCATTGCTGCAGACTCACATGGGCCCAGTATGTGGCTCTGGGTCCAGGGAATCTGGATATGCAGATGTGAGCCCAGTAGGCTGGCAGGGGGGTCAGAGCTGTCTCATGAGCAGGGGCCCAGGAGCAGGTAGGTGTCTGTGGCTGGCACAGGTGTAGGCAAGTCCTTGGGCAGACCAGGGGCACTTGTTCAGCATTGCCCCACATTGGCAGAGCCCATCTCTTCTGCTTGTTGACCTTGGCTTCCAGGTAAGGCCTGAATGGAGTTTCACGTATCTGGCTGGAGAGACCCTCTGAGTGGTTATCTTAGAGCCCAGATCTTGTGCCACCACCACAACCCCAGTGAACCCCAGTGCTGCCTCTTACTGTGTGACACTGGGCACATTACTTACCCTCTCTGAGCCTGTTTCCTCACTTGCAAAATGGGTATAATCACACCTGCTTCAAAGGGCTGTTGCTTGTTCAGTGATTTCTACGATGTCTGAAACAGCAGCTGGGACATATTAAGTAATGGGTAAGTGCCCCTTGCATTCCTTTATGACAGTCAGCAGCTCTTTCTTGAGCCTCTTGAGGGCAAAGGCTTCTATCTAGGTTGTAGTGGCCTCTTCCTCTAGGCTGGCAGGGACCCTAGTTTATTCTGGTATCTACCTCTCCCCTACCTGGCTCACAGATAATCCTGATTGGTCTAAGCCAATAATGGAAACCGATTCCCCTTGCAGGGATTCATTTAAGGGTAGGCATGGGACCCAGTTTAGGCTAATGAGACATGAGGGGAGTCTGCTGGGAGATGCAAAAACTTTTGTCTAAAAAGGTTTTTGTGGCTCTTAAAATGATACTAAGGCATCCCTTTTTCCTGCTTTTGGACATCATTGTGTCTGGGTGTGATTCCCGGAGCTGCAGCAGCCATCCTGTGCCCTAAGGGAAGATACCTGAGGATGAGGCTGACTAGCTGAGGAAGAACAGAACAAAGAGAGAGAAATAAGGTGGGTCTCTGACACCATTGCTGAGACATTAGCAGGGGAGTCCTGTCTCGGAAATTCTTGTTATATGAAATAATACATTTCCTTGTTGTTTTGGCTACTTCAGGTTGTTACTTGCAGCCAAAGTCCTCCTAACTGATACCCGTGTCTTCCTGCCCATGGTGTCTGGTATAGGGCAGTTAGACTATGTGTGGCTAACTGACTTACAAAGTGAATTGCTTTAATTTAAGGGCTGGTTAGTCCTCTTTTTCTTGGTTTGGGGGTTTAGTCTGGTTGGCAGTGAGGTTGCAATTGGAGCCTGGAGCTGGAAGACTCACTCCGAGATGGCTTGGGGGAAGAAGGAAATAACAAAAGGGAGGGTGTAAAGTTGAGGTGGGGCTTAAAATTATTCTGAGAATATAGTTCCACCTGGTGTTGCCTTTTCCTTCAGAACCTGCAGCTTAGCTGCTACTCGATACAGAGTATCTTCTGAGGGTGATGGAATGGTTTGGAATTAGGTAATAGAGATGGCTGCACAACTTACTGAATGTACCAAAACCCACTGCATAGTTCACTTTAAAAAATGGTGGATTTCTTGATGGGTGAATGATATCTCCATTAAAAAAGAAAAAAGAAAAAAAAAAAGAAAAACAAACTGCAGCAGCTCACCTGCCTTCCTTCCACACTCTCTCCTCCACCTGTGGTCTCAGCCCTCCATTCACTGGCCTCCTCAGGCTCCCATGTGTGGGGAGAGGCCCCCTCCCCCACACCCACACAGCACTTTCTGAGGTTGCTGCTCGCAGGGGCTGGTAGAAGGCTGGTCTGGGGACAGAGGGCTGAGTTCTGCTTTTCACCCACCATTTTCAGGCCTCTGTTCATCAGCCTGACCCTTTCACCTGAAGGGCCAGAATCTCCTCAGGTCTGTCCCCGCTGGCCCCAGTGGCCAGATAGCCTCGGGTTTGGGAGAGGGTGTCAGAATAATACTGTGGGGGTCATGGGCTCTGTGATCAGACAGAACAATTTCCAATCCTGGCTCCACTGCTTAGCTGTGGCTTTGGGCAAGTTATCTAGACTTCTGTGTGCCTGTTTCCTTATCTGACAAATGGGTATATGTACTAATTTTACAGCTCACAGGGTCAAATGGCATAATTTACCCCAAGAGCTTGGAACATATAGTAGCCAATAAATGCTGATTCCCCAAGATTTATTACTATTAACTTGTAACCAAACAATGGCAAAATCTTGAACTGACTGTCTCATGATTGAAGGCCAATGGTAACAATGATGACATTCCCAGCTCTCCTGCTTTGCATGGCCCCAAAGCTTCCTTTCCCTCATCCTCCTCACCTCTCACTACCTTGACCCTCCCTGGTCCCCCCTGCCTTTTGTTCTACACATTTAAGGGAGTACTGCTAAGATGAGAAATTATTTTCTGAATCCCAAATCAGAGGATGTGGCATAACCAAAATATTTTTCTTTTATTGACTTTTATCTTTTTCACCCTTCTCCAGAATTTAAGAAAGTCTGAAATAAAGTGGCCAAAGTTTAGAAGTTGGAGAGCATTTCCGTGGCTAATGGTCATGTTTCTCAGAGGCAGAAGAGGACCACAGATACCCCACGAGATGAAGTGTGGTGTTACATTGCTTTTAGTCACATGGTGAGAAAGCTCATTTATTCATATTTCCTACACTGTTTCCCTTCATTCCTTCTGAGTATTGTTGAGGGAGGAGAAAGTCTGTTTGGTGCTAATACAACACTTACTAAGATCCCTTCCTAATAAAGAGAGAAGAAGCTTTGGGAAGCCATAGTCTCTGGTCAGAAAGAAATCACACTTGAAAACCATAGTAGTCTGAAGTTCCCTTTTTAACTGAAGTTCTTAGGGAAAGCAAATCAATTTAAAGACAAGAGTCAAGACAAAAAAAAAAAAAAAAAAAGAGTCAAGAAAATCAGTTTAAATAAAAGTGTTAAGAAAATAGCAGAACAGGTTGCACTGCGCCCATGGAGTGCAGGTGGCCTGGAAGTGCCTACAGTCTGGAAAACCCAGGATCCTAGGGACCACAGAGCTGAGTGCTTGCAGTCAGGGTGCCCTGCAAGTTCCACTGTGTGGTCAGGGCATCGTGGGGGCTAACACTTGCTGGTTGGCCAGGCCCCAGCAGTGAGCTAGCTCCAAGAGCAGGCAGAACAGGAGCGCACTGGAGTTGTACCTGGAATCCATCCTGGCCACGAGCTGAGAATCACCCCAACATCATATCTGCCTTGAAGTACCAGATGGGAGACTTGGGGCCAGCCATCCAGCCTTATGAATGCTTTGGAGGACAGTGTGGCCCAGCACCAGGCCTCTGTGACCCAGATCCTTGTGTCGGGGGAGGGGTGGAGGAGGAAGTTTAACTGCCTCCTGGTTGTCCAGACGGGCTGAGCCTCCAGTCCAGGCCTGACAGAGGCTTTCTGCATGGGGGAGGTGGAGGGACTTGAGACAGGCAGGTCAGCGCCCAGAAGTTGCATCGGTCTCAGAAAGCCACCTGTTTCCCTCCTGTAAGGTGCGTAAAGAGCCAGAGGAGAGAGACCATTAACCAGGGTTTTGGCCCCAACTCTCTCCTGACTCTGTGTGACCTTTGCAAGACACTTACCCTCTCTGGGTCTCAGTGTCCCTCTGGATACAAGCGGCTAAATGAGGAGTTCCTCTGGTCCCAACATCACCGATTGGGTGGTCTGCCTCCCCGTGATCCCTGTGACCATCACCCTCTGTGTTCCTGCCCCTTTCAGGGCAGACCTGGACACCGGCCAGAGCTGGCGGCAAGCCTCAGGCTGGGGCTCTCCTTTTAGGTGAGGGGTTGTTGGTGTCCAGCCCTGTGAGGCCCTAGCAAGGCTGGGCAGTGCCCAGTGGCCCTATTGGCAGGCTCACGGCGCTAACAGAAGCCGGGAACCTGCAGGGAAGGGAGGAAGGGGAGGAAGAGGTGCCTCGGTGGGGGCGGTTCTAGTGGCTGCCCTCGTGAGCTGCTGGAGGTTACCAAACTGAGTTTAAGCCTTGGTCCCAGAACACAAAGCCTCGACTCTGGGGGCTTGACCCCTCACAGCCCCCACCCTGAGGGCTGGCTGGCTGAGCTGCCCCAAGGGAACTGGCCCCAGAAGGGTCTGGTTGTTGGCTTCGAAGTGGCTGGGAGGGAAGTTTTAATGATACACAACACAAGACACAGGGGGGAAAGAGAGAGGGGGGCGGTGGAGGAGAGAAGGGAGGTGTGGGGGGGAGAAAGAAAGACCTCCTGCCAGGCCTGTTGCCAGGAGACGGCTAGGCAGCCAGAACCAGCCCTGCTCTTTTCACAGTTGCCTTTAAGCGCCGAGAGAAAGCCCTGTCCATAAAGGGGGACATGTGTTGCTGGGTGTGTAAGGCTAGCCTCTGCAGTTAGGGGAGCCCCCGGCCCCCGGCCCCGCTGCTGCCCGGAGAGAGCCCCTTTCGCCCCCAGCCCTGCCCCCGCTCCCAGGGGTTATGGATGAACGAGATTGGGCTACAGAGCAATGGAAAGGGACTCGGGAAGGCGGTGGCCCTGGCCACCAAAATGCCGCAATCACCTCTAGAGTGAAACTCACCAGCCAGGGAGCCCCAGGAAGCTGGCAGTGGAGGCGGGGAGGGGCAGGCTGGGGGAATCCCAAGGCAGGTCAAGGAAATTCTGTTGGCTCAGGGTTGGCCATCGGCGCGTGGGGGTGTCTAGGAATCTTCAACAGGGGACTTAGAAGGGTGGGCTGGGGAGCTGATGAGTCCCCAAACTTGCACTCTGGCCCCTCGGTCCTTGTCGTAGACTCCATGGGGGGAACAGGCCACTCTAGGCTGTGCCTTGGCACTTGGGGATGAGGCCCTTGCCCGGTTGGTCAGTGACTGCTTCTGTTTCCACAGAGCATCCACCACACAGCTACGGGGTAGATGGAGGGTGAGGGCTGTTGGCAACACAAGGACTCAGTGTCCTAGGGCCTGGCTATCAATCAATAGACGTCACCACGGGGGTCGTGCACAGTGCACAGTGCATTCAGCCGAGGGGCTGTCAGTAAGCGAGACCAGGCGTCCTCTGCTGGGTGCTAGGTGTTCATGGCGGCTGGGCCGGAGCCTCCATCCCTCTTATTAGACTCCAGTGGGAGCTCCCAGGTGTGCGGGCTCCTTCAGCACTGTGTTCTCCCGCCCCCTGAAAACAGGCTGCCACGTCTGTTGCTTCATGTAACAGTCAAACTAGAAAGTTTCTTCTGCTCCCCTGGAAGGTCTGAGTTCTAGCCCTGTGAGCATTCCTAGTCCCCTTTGAAGCTTCAGAGTATTCATGTTGGGAAGACACAGCCAGCCAGCCCACCCCAGCTTCTTAGCTGGTCATCTGGGAAGTTCTATTCGGACTTCAGGGGCCCAGCTGGAGGCTCGCCCGGGCTCCAACACCTGCTTCCTTCTCCAGGGAGTGGGCAGCCCTGCATCCCCTGCTGCCCTGCGGGGCTGGCAGGGGGAGTGAACGAGCAAGTGAAATAACTCAGCAGAGGCCAGCTCTGAACAAAATGGAGAAATTGTTGCATCTTCTAAGAAATCTCTTACTCTGAATGTATGCATGCACTGAGATGTTTTCCATGGGAGCCGGCAGCCTAGAACACAGGAATCCTGGAGGCAGGAGGAGAGTGAGCCTGCCCACAAGATGCTCTCTCTCCAGGGCTCCTGATGGGGAGACTTGCTTTTCCTCTAACTTCCTCTGCATCCTGTTCCTGCTGAAGTGTGTGTTTTCACTAGTTCTCAAGTCTTTCCTGTCCCCATCCATCTGGGTCCAGGTCCCACCCACCTGCTTCCAGAAGGGCCGAATCTCCATGAGGTGATAACCAAAAGGGCAAATTTGCCCACTCTCTAAGTGGGAATGGGGTGGGGGGTTGTAGGGGAGGTAGAGGTGTCCTGGGCAGTGGCTGGAGGGGTGGGTGGTGACTGGTACTGATTGCATGAAGGCCTCCAGGGGAGGGCAGGCTGGCTGCTGGGGTAGGGCAGCAGGGATGTGTTAGGGGTGGACAGATGGGCCATTCAGAGACTCGAAGTTCTGCTGGGCCCTCTGAGGTCTGCTTGGGGTCTACAACAGGAGAGGTGTTGAGGGTCTTTTGTGGAAAAGCCCATCTCCCTGGCTTGTCACTGACTCTTTATACCAAGAAAGGCCAAGGGCCCAAGGAGGCAAACACACCTGGGGGCTACGGCTGGGCATAGGCTTAATCCTTCCTCCCCACTTCCTCCCCCCCTCCCCGCGGTCACACCCCTCCCCCATTCAGAGGACTGAATTTTAGCCTTGAAGGAAGGTCTCCCTCCCCCCTTTCACAACTCAGCATCCTGTTATTCCTTTCAAGGCCTTGCCAGCTCCTCCTATCCCCTCACACTTTCTTAGTTGGTGGTGGTGGCTCCTCCTTCTCTGACTTGTGGAGGGAAAGTCCCTGGAAGCCCTCCCTGACCAGAGAAGCATCACCCACAATGGCCACTGATGAACTCACCCATCAGCATTCCTCCCCCAAGTCAGTACTGAGCCACCCAGGTTGGCCCGTCATCTCCCTTGTTCTTAACGTGAGTCAGAGATGCATTAATCTCTTAGGTCCACACTCACTTCCTCCAGGGAGCCTCCCTGACTTACACCTTCCTTTGTGCCTTCTGGCTCCTCATTAGTGTAGTGATTCCTGACCCTGAGTGGCCCTCAGGTGTCGCCATGATTCATCCCCAAAGCTCAGGGCTGGTGATCAGGGGAGTTGAAGGAGAGTAGGGGCAGGGTGGGGGACAATCTCCTAACAAAATGGAAGAAGAGATCTAGCTAGCTTGGAGGGACGGGAGGAGGGTCTAGGTCCCCTCTGCCCTCTTCACTCTCCATTGTCTGCACCTTCAGCCCCTTGACCATGAGGTTGAACCTTCACTGAACCACAGCCCTTCCCTAAAATGGTCCAGAGAGAGGGTGAAGCAGACAGGGCCCTTCTCTCTGGGACAGGACCCTCCTGTGGGACTCCTTAGAGGTGAGATCCTACCTCTGAGTGCCCCCCAGGCCACAAAGTTGTTGTATGCAAGGCCCCAGAACAGAGGGGCCTGTGAGGATGGTCAGGGTCACAGTGACACCTGCTGGGGCTTCTGGGAACAGCAGCTGGAGAGACGCAGACAATGACTGTTGCGGGGGGGGGGGGGGGCAGGGGTTAAGGGCAGTTAGTAACACCCTACCACAGATCTTGAAATTCGCCTCAGATATTAAACACTCATCCCCTTTCCAGGAGAGAAGCACAAAGAGAGGGAACAGGGCTGCTGGAATTCCAACTGGGGCTCCCAGGGACATGAGCTGCATTCCTCGGAACCAGAACTAGTGTTCTTTGAATTTCATTCAGAGTCTGATATTTAGGAATGTACCCAAAAGGAAGTCTGAGACTGTTCTTTGCACTTCTATGTGAAATGGAGTTTTAAGGGCAAAGAACAAGGACACCCATTGTATAGCTTTATGTTTTATCATCTCCATGAAAGGAAGAGAAGTATGTAATACTGCAAATGTCAATGACTAAAAACAGTCCAGGTACCACTGTAATGTTGTTACCGAGTCCAAACCCATTTTGCTCACCGCACGACAGGCCAATAAATCGGGAGATGAGGAGTTGGGGCAAGGAATAGCAACTTTATTTGGAAAGCCGACAGACCGAGAGGATGGCAGACTAATGTCTTGGAGAACCATCCTACTCCAGTCAGAATACAGGCTCCCTTTATACAAAAAAACAGGGGAGTGGGTGTGGTTAGTTGTTGCAAACTTCTTGCTGTAGGAATTCTTTGTTCTTGCAGCCGTCCACGTGGGTCAGGCCATAGTGTCCCTGTAAACCTCCAACAAAACAAAGGTTATTCTCTATTTTGCAACTTGCCATCTCTACGTAAGTGCAGAAGTGCTAACATCCTTAAAGATCAGAGCCCCGAGAATAGGTTCTCCTATGTATTTCAGGCTAAAGGCAATATCGTTTTACAAAAGATGCCGAGCTAGCCTAGGAAACAGGGCACAGTGGTCAAAACTAAAGGAACAGCTTCAATATGGAGTCAGATTTGTTCTCCTCTATTACAATGTCAATTTTTGAAGGACTTGGGAGGAATAAATAAGATAATAAAATGAATTAGCACAGTGCCTAACACTTGATTAATGTTCAATTTGTTGGGGCAATTCACTGACAAAAGGAAACCCAGGGTGGAGAGAGTCATCAGCCTCCCTGGTGAGCCAGGCTGGAGGAGAGCCCAGGGGCCAAGAGCCACAGGGTGATGGCTTGTTTGGAAGCCACCTGCTGACCCGTGTCCTTCTAATGCTCAGGTGTACTACTTAGTAACCCCCTGGAATAAATAAAAAGCTGGATGTGTGAATAAAGAAATCCAGGGGTAAGGATTTCAGTTTGCAGAGTAACCCTTCACTTCAGGAAGAACCCAGTCTAGGACTCTTGCAAGTATTTCATAGATCATCTGTTTTACTCTCGCAGCCCTCAACTTGCATAATCAACCCCCGCCGCCCCCACCTGCCAGCAATGACTGGGCTACAGAGATAACCTATCCATGTAGCCAGATACTGATGTTCCTCCAATGGCCAGAATTTGGGTATAAATGGAAAAATTGGGGGTGGGGAGGTGGGACTGATTTTGAGGACTCAGCAGGCACCAGGCCCTGGTCTTGGTGAGTTTCATGTCCATTCCCATCCAGCCCTCAATAAAGCCCCACATGACAGCTGGTGCCGCTCTCACTTGACAAGTAAGGGACTTGTGGTCCAGGGAGGCCATGTGACCTAGCCCCTCAGTCCTAGTAAGTACAACCAAGCCCACCTTTCTCTGAAGCCAAAGGGCTGGGTACACAGAAAGGTGGAAGGTAGTGGTATCCCCGCTGGAAATGTGCATAGGGGAAGGTTGGGAGGGATAGCTAATGGTCAACAAGACTCAGTTTTCCACTCACCAGAGGACGACTGGGTAGATGCTGTTAGGACGACCATGTACAGCTGTGCAGGTTGTGCACTCCGAAAGGGTACCTCACATAGGAGGGCATCATCTGCATCATAGGCATATCTGCAGTGACCATTTTCTGACAGTCAGAAATAAAGTGCCTGGAGGAGTTGATAGGTGTTTCTAAGTCATTCAGGGGGGCTTTATGGTGGGTGGGCAGTGCCCTGCCAGCCTTTTCCACATTTACATCACATCTTCCTTGAGACATCCACCCAAGGGAATGAGCAGGTGTCAGAAGTGGAAGAACATTGTCTGCCCCATCTCATTTCTCCCAGTGACCATCAGAAGGGAGCAAAAGCCCACAGCAAAGGAAACCATAAGTAAAACAAAACAACAACCTATGGAAGGAGAGAAAATATTTGCAAATGATGCGATTGACAAAGGTTTAATTTCCAGAGTATATAAACAGGTCATACCACTTAATAACAAAAAAACCCAAAAAAACAAAAAACAAAACAACCCAATCCAAAAATGGGCAGAACTAAACAAACAATTCTCCAATGAAGACATACAAATGGCCAATAGGCACATGAGAAAATGCTCAATATTGCTAATTATCAGAGAAATGCAAATCAAAACTACAATGAGGTATCACCTCACATCAGTCAGAGTGGGCATCATTCAAAAGTCCACAAATGATAAATGCTGGAGAAGATGTGGAGAAAAGGGAATCCAACTACACTGCTGGTGGGAATGTAATTTGGTGAAGTCACTGTGGAAAACAGTATGGAGATTCCTCAACAAACTAAAAATAGACTTAACCACATGTCCCAGTAATCCCAGTCCTGGGCATATATCTGGAGGGAATGCTAATTTGAAAAGATACATGCACCCCAATGTTCATAGCAGCACTACTTATACAATAGCCAAGACATGGAAGCAACCTAAATGTCCATTGACAGATGACTGGATAAAGAAGTTGTGGTATATTTACACAATGGAATACTACTCAGCCATAAAAAATAATAAAGTAATACCATTTGCAGCAACATGGATGGACCTGGAGATCATCATTCTAAGTGAAGTAAGCCAGAAAGAGAAGAAAAATACCATATGATATCACTTATATGTGGAATCTTACAACAAAAAGAAAGAAAAAAGAGGACACTAATGAACTCATCTACAAAACAGAAACAGACTCACAGACATAGTAAACAATCGTATGGTTACCAGGGGAAAGGGGTGGGAAGGGGTAAATTTGGGAGTTTGAGATTTGCAAATGTTAGCCACTATATATAAAAATGGATTAAAAAAAATTTCTTCTGTATAGCAAAGTGAACTATATTCAATATCTTATAATAACCTTTAATGAAAAAGAATATGAAAACAAATATATGCATGTAAATGCATGACTGGGACATTGTGCTGTACACCAGAAATCAACACATTGTAACTGACTGTATTTCAATTAAAAAAAAGAAAAAACAAAGACAGGAGCAAAAACCTTCATGGTTCCCCTCTCCTGCTGTTTCCTCTCAAAGGTTCATGGCTGCAGGTTCAGGCTTTTGCTCTCCTTGCTGGAGTTGACCTCATAACTGGAGATGAGAGAGGGGAGTGAAGGAGGCAGAGGAGAGGAAGAGTCTGGAGCCCTGTGGCTGAGCTGAAGGAAACTGCAGAAACCTTTTTGTTTTCACAGCACAAAATTATTTTTTAAATGACACCAAAGATCATTTGGGGAAAGGGGAAAGCCCTTCTCCCAAGACCATCAATCGAGTTTGGGGACCCTGAGACTGTTTCCTGGAGCAGTGTTTGTTGTAACAAGCATATAAGTATATCAAGCTTCAAGGAGATGCAGTCCATAAAAATCTAGGTACCAAACAGATAATTTGGCATGAGGTCTGTGCAGGTAGAGGGGATTGTACACCACATAAAACAGTTCACAAGGGGTTGTTTCCTTTACTAATGAATTTCAATTGAATTTGAAATATTATATTAACAGTGTTGAATATTTATCCTATTAGACATGCAACTATGTGGCCAAGCTTGCAGCAGACACCCTGTCCCCATGACCACAGCCAGCTGGGCTAGGTGTGGATACCTAGCCCTCGGGCAGCCAGTCCCTACTGGTCACAGTCTTTGACAGGTCCTGAAAGTGCCAGTATGGGGTCCCCTTTTCGCCTCAGACACGTGTTAGGATACATGGCAGATGGCAGATGCCACTGGGCCCCAGAGCTAAACAGCCATGGCACCATAGAGGTGTCACAGCAGCCATGATGGGCCATGTGCGGGCTCTAAGTTCTAAGAGAAGCAGGAACCAGCAGTGGAAGCAGAAGCAGAAAGACATGTTTAGAAAGAGCACAGGGGGAAGAAGCCAATACAGAGGAAGTGAGAGAGGCAGGCCCAGGTACCTGAAAGCCATGTTGACAGAAGCATCAGCCTGGAAGTGTGACATGATTACCCCCCACTGTTCAGCCTTTTCTGTCTTCTAAGAGCATCCTCCTTTCCTATGATTCTTCCATAGCCACTGTGTGCCCCCCTCCCTGATGCTGCTTACATCAGCAGGCAGGGGGTGAGGAGGCTTAGGGTTGGAAGGTTCACATCTAGGAAAGAAGGTGCCAGATAGGAGAAGGATGAGGCCAGAGAAACCAGCCCAAGGCTCCTTGGAAGCCTGACCAATCAATCAATAATTGTATTGAGCATCTACAATGTTCCAGGCACATTTGACACATTATCTCATTTAATCCTCACAAGCAGCCCAAAGAATAGCTTTATCCCTAATTTTACAAAGGGGGAAATGAGGGCTCTGAGAGATTTTAAGTGACTTGCTCATCGGCTCAGAAGGAGAGCCCCAGTGCCAGCATGGGCATCCTGACTGTCCAGGGCCATGGACACTGCTGGCTGCTCTGCAGTGGAAAGAAGAAAAAAGACATTCATCAATATTCATCAGCCAGTGAGAGTCTGGTCCTTTACCAGGCACCTCTGGGTGAGGAAAGACTGAGTGGGTGAGTGGAAAATTCCAAAGAAAGAGGCCTTATGTACTGTCCCCAAGATCGTGCCAGCTACCTGACAAAGCCATGTCCCAGAACTGAAAGTTATTTAAACTCGCGGCCCTGGGAGACACTAGGGCTTAAGAGAAGAGAGAGCTCTGGGCTGCAGTGCAGGAGGGTTCCTGGAGGAGCTGGGCTTGTGGGGTGGGTAGGGACTGGAGAACAGAGGAGGAATGGTCACCGGCCATGTGCAGGATGTGAGGAAGGGGTCCCCTGGGCTCAGGAACACTGGGTAGGAGCAGGGAGAGATGGAGGGCCCTGTAGTGTCAGGCAGGACATCTAAAAGACCCACATCCTCCTGGCACACTGAGAGCCCTTGAGTAAGTCACCTCCTCCTCTGAGCTTCACATTTTGTCATGTGCAACAGAAAGAGGTTGGGGCAGCCTCTCTGGGCCTTCCCTGTTCTGCTCTGGGGGAGTCTCCGGTCCCCTAGAGAACTGCTCCTCTTGCGCTGAGCATCCTGCTCCACCCGCAGCCGCCGTAACCAGCCGCACCAGTAACCAGCAGGGGGCGCTCCTGCAGAAGGCTTGCTGCTGTGGCCGCCCTCAGCTGTGTCAGCCTGGCGAGGGTGCTAGAACAGGAAGGTGCTCCCTTCTCTGTCCCTCCAGCCCACTCGGGCCACTTGTCCTCCTGCACTGCCCCTTCCCACCCCACTTTCTGGGATTAGCTGGCGGGGAGGTTCTTAGAATCCAGGTTTGGAGGCAGGTCATTTCCTTTCTCCGTGCCTGTGTTTCCCCATGAGCAAACCGGGTTACGTGAGGAAGAGATGAGTTATCGCGTGGGAGAGACTTCCAACCACAGCAGGTGTCCAGGACAAGTAGATGTCCTGCCATTTCACACCCCATTATCTCTCCCAGGGCAGGGGAAGCTGCCTTTACTGCTCAGCAGGGAGAGCGAGCGCCTACTCCAACAGTCAGGGTTACAGTTTGTTTTAAACTTTTATTCAAAGTCCTTTTATGCAAAGGCAGAAATAATTTCTGGATTCTGTATGCACTTGGCACAATGAGTGATGCTCAAGAGGTAGTTATGAAATGACTGGTTTTTTGAAATCATCTAGACAGGAGCTATGAGAAAGTCAGATGGGAGCTGCCTCTTCTGAATCACACTGGGAGGTGTCCACATTCATCCCCACATCTCTAGCCACTGTTCTGTGAGGAAGACAGGTAGGGAGTGTTATATGCATCTCGTGGATGAGGAAACAGAAGTCACATAGAAAGCCAAGGACAAAGTTAAGTTAGGACCCAGGGGTCTCCATTTATCTACAGGTGTCCCATCCCATTGTGGTCAGCGACCCCTACTGGACACATGTGGTACTACATCTGGGTCACAGACAATGCCCCGTCGTGCAAGGGAAAGGTGGGCACAACATGAGTGCTAAACCCGGGAGGTGGGTAGCGGGGGAGGGGTGGGGTGGGGTTGTTAGAATTTGACATTGGATCTGGGGGCTGAAAATGAGGTTCCAGAGTCAGTAACAGAATGGCAAGATTCAGCAAGTCTCAAAGGCATTTCCTAAAGTCCCCAACACCCATTTCAATCTACTTCTCATTCCAAAAGTGAACTCAGTATAGCAGAGGGGTGCTCTGCAGGGTCATCTCTTAGAATTATAATGACAACCAGGGGTAAAACTTGGTTTCTTCTCATAAATATGGCAAATTAGGATGGATTGTACCATTTGGCAAAATAAAGAAAGATGGACTGAGAAAAGCCACTCTGTAAGATCTAGCTCAAATACCACTACATCTCAGTATTTTCCCAGACACACTTTCCCTGGAGCAGTTAATGGACCATCCTTTCACCTGGGTTCTCATCTCACTTGGCACTTTGTTCTCTTTATTGCAGCTCATTGATGAAACACTCCCGGGTTCCATCCCTGAGTCCTAATCCCAAGCTTACTAGCTAGGCATTGCTTAACCTCTCTGTGCCTCAGTTTCTTCATCCGTAAAATGTTGTGAGGATGAAATGGGTTAATACTCCTATATTAACACATAGTTTAGCACATAGTAAGTACTCAATAGCTAGTTTATACTTATACAGAAATGCCAAAATGCCATATGTGCTTATGTACATGACTTTCCCAGCAAACTCTGTGCTCCTCAAGGCCAGGACCTGGAGTAATCATCTCTTTCTCCCAGGGCTTAGCACCAGGTGCTCCAAGTGTGTTAACCTGAATGGAATATAATCATACTTTCTATGAAATGGAAATTTTGTAGTAAAATGGAGTTAATCACTCTGTGTGTGTGTGTGTGTGTGTGTGTGTGTGTGTGTGTGTGTGTGTGTGTGTGTGTGTAGTTAAGCCTGAGCTTACTGTTTCCCAGAGATAAATCAATATTTAAGTTTCTCCTCAGTTTAAAGTAAGACTTCTGGCTGGGTCACTGGAGTCCCACATTGAGTTTAGGAAAACATGCTGTGGTCCACCTGTCTGCTAGTCATGACTTTGTTAACAAGCACTTCCTGCAAACTTCTTGGTACCTGCGGTTGTGCAAATGTGACCTGGAGGAAGTGGGCTGTGGTGGGCATCTTCCTGGAACTGTGCAGGGGGCTGCATTCCTCCAGGTCCCAGTGAAATATTCGGAACTTCAAGGTGGGAACCCTTTCCTCTCACCCTTCCCTTTCAAAAGCAAGAAGTTACTCAGATGAAAACACACTAAAAAGATGTTAAGAATGCCTCTGTTCAGAGTTGAATTTTAGAACATTATTTATAGTAAATTCTGGATGATTTTCCTATTTCTTAAGAAAGTTTTCTTGCCTTCCTCCTCCCTGTCCTTCCGTCATTTTTTCCCTTTCTTTTGAGCTGTATTAGTGGCTGTGGCTTGTGTGGAACACTTTCTGTTGTAAAACAGCCCAAAGTAGAATCTTCCATTAGTGCTTTGCCAGTGGGATGGCCCTACGGGGACTCACAACAGCCAAGGGCAGAACACATGCTGCTCAGCATCACCTGCACTGTCATCTCACTATTTACTAACACTTCTGGAAGTGGGAACCCAGGAGTTGCACATATTCATGGTGAGCCCACTGTCTAGGCAGAGCATGGATAAATATGTCATCTGACATTTCTGAGTTAACTTATGGGGACAATGGAGCAGGCTGTTTAAAATTGAGATTTTCTGTCCAGATTGCTATTTCTCTGCCTACCTCTGCATTCAGCCTTCCTTGGTTAAGTTCAAAGATGCTATTGTGTCAAGGGATGGAGAAGGGTCTCAGGCAGGTGGGAGGCAAGGAGGCATCATGTCACCTACCTGCAACCTCCACTCAGATCATTGTTCTAGAGTGAGGAAGGGAGGGAGGAACAGAGGTGAGAGGGCCTTGTGCTGGAATTGCCATGGGTGAGGTATACTCCGTCAGCTCTAGAGTGAGCTCCCCCAGAGAGGACAGAACAGATGGATGGGTGTCATAGGAAGATGTCCAGGAAAACATCCCCTGCCCATCCCAAGTATCTTTCCTGCCAGTGCTTAAAGTTTTACCACTAGAGATTTATTCTTGTGTATTTGTCCCCTCCCCTTTATAAGAATTTTTTTTTCATTAAAAATGTTAAATATGCTTGCAATAGAAAATTTGGAAAATACAAAGAGGATAAGAACATTTTTTAACATATGCTCCCTACCTCCAAGGCACCCACTTTTTAAAAAACATTTTGGTGTCTTTTGCCCCCATCTTTTTTGTCTTTTTTGTGCAGCTATGAGTCTCCCATGTGTGGAGTTCTGTGGCCCACTTTCCCTGCTTAACTTCAGTCGTATTTCTGGAGAAATCAAGTACACAACCATCAAGTGCCAATGAGTTCCATGATGCTGAGGAAGTTACCTTTCTGGACTCGCATGTCCTATCTGGATAGTGGGGACAGTGATGCCCAATGTGAAACCTCAAGACACCCTGGAGCCAAATAAGAGAGAGAGAGTTAAGACCAGTTCAGATGTGCAGGGATAGGATGGGTGGGAGGGGTCAGAACAGAACTAGTTATAATGAGGCCATAGCAAGAAAGGCTGGGTCACAGGGAGCGGGGGAGGACAGGCAGAGGAACAGGTGAGCACACCCACACCAGTTATGCCCAGCCCTCCCCAGGACCAGCTCCTGAGCGCCAGGCCTCATACCTGGCCTGGGCACTGGTGCCTTCCCTTGGAGCTGCTGGGCATCGCCTGCCCCACTTCCGGTTGGGTCGAGTCCATTTCCAGGGCAGCTGTGAGGGTGATTAGAGGGACAGAGCCCTCTAATTCCTCATTTCCTCTTGCCCCTGGCCTGGTGGTGAGCTCGAGGACTGTGTGAGTTCTGGGCTCTGCCTCTGCCCTGGGGACCTGGGGCCAGACAAGGATGAATGGCTCTGGGTGGGGGGTGCTTCAGGCAGGGTAGCCTGGTCTGGGGCCAGGGTATGGTGAGAAGGAAGAGGTATGGAGCTGGATTGGATACAGCCTATGCAAGTCTTTCGGTCACTCATTTGTGACCTCCAAAGTGTGTGTGTGCTTGCGCGTGCAGGGAGACAGAAGAACTCCATCCCCAGGCCGTGGCTGCCTTGGGCTGGTTCATGGAGACAGGTAGCTGCATGTGGATGTCTAAGAATGCTTCTCTTGCATACTTGTGTGAACGTGTAGGTCCAGGAGCAGCTGTGGGTCTGCCTAGGAATTTAGACAGCCATGGGGGAGGTGTGGGGGAGTCTGTATTGAATGCCTGGACTTGTGTTGTAGAATGTCAAAGTATGTATGTGTGTGTGTGTGTGTGATGGAGCATGTGTCTGGCCATGGGAGGGGGTGCTTCTGTGAGCATGCTTCGTGTCACAATGATACTTTCTATTTCTACAGCCTCATAAAAAGGCCATAGACTTAAGTTATAAGTTATAAGGCAACAACACACATTACCTAGCACCTACTATATGCTGGGGCCTGTGCCAGGTGTGGGGATACAGAAAGACATAAAAGTCAACCCCTCACCTCGAGGAGCTCACAGGGCAGAGAGGGAGATGGGAGGAACAAATCATCAAGGCTGTAAGTTTCGAGTGCTGACCCTCATATCCTTCCTCAGGGCTCCCACAGTATCACAATTGTGGAGATGATCTGTTTTCCCCGCCATCTTCCCCTCCAGACTAGGCCCTTAATGCTTGGCACTTAGGAAGTATACGATACTCCATAAAGGTGAGTTGTTCAGAGGCGACTGTGAGACGGGCTACGCCTGGGCCGCCCTCAGCCAGCCATGGCCAATCATGAGCCACAACCAGCGTGCCAGTCCCGCTGCTTTCAGCTGGGTCTCATGCACCAGCTGCTTAAGCTCCCTAAGCCTCAGTTAACTCATCTGTGCGATGCAAGTAATGATTGGTGTAACCTCACTGGGACATGAGGCTTCAGAGAGACATGTGCTGGGCCTGGAGCGAGCGAATGAGCGAATGTGCGTGCGCGCACACACACCCACACACCTGTACACACACAGAACTGCTACTGGAATTATTATTGGCAAGAGGAGCTGTCAGCCAGGCAGTACTGTGAAGCCCTGTTGACCAGTAAGGCAGAAGCAGAACTCTGAAGCCTCCATGGGCAAGCTGAGGGTCACCCCAGCAGGCAGAGATCAGCATAATTCTAACATCAGGAGGAAGGAGCCCCAGGGTGGGGTACACGCCATTGGCTGGTGGAGGCTTAAGGACTTCTATCTGTATATTTCCATGTGTATCTCACTGTCCAACTGCTGATGTCCCTGGAGAATCTTTGGTGTTTTCTCCAACTTCCCTGCATCACAGCCTTAAGTATCAGATGTCAACATGTAACTTTTATGAAATGTTGAAAATGTATCACTTTCAGAGAATGTGCCTCCCCCTCCCCCCACCTTCTCCAGGCACGTGCTTGCTTGTGTGTCTTTGTGTGTATGGCGGGTGCTTATGGGCATGAGGACAGGAGGGGCAGCTTGGGGCAGCCCCCTCCTCACCTGCCTGAACTTAGCTGCCCATTAGGGTGCCTGGGACCTGTGGAAGGGGCTCTTCCTCCTCTCTGACTCACACTGGTTCAGCTTGGCTTCCCCTTCTCTGAGCCTTGTTGAGCCTGGTTCAGGTCTTAACCAGTGGTGCACTGGAACCAGTTTGGACTGGCTTGTGGAATCACCTGTGCAAACCTCTTAACTCCGGAGATCAGGGATGATGCCACTTTGATAGCTTGAAATCAACCATGGTGGCAACATTTACAGCACAGAAATTGGCAAATGATATAAATCAAGACACCCACCCACTCTGTGAAGCTGTTGTAAGCACCAGCACACTACTGGTCCTGCCTGCAGTTATAATAATCCCTGATACTGAGTGACAGCACCTGCTAGGCATTTGGCATCACTCTTATCAGCACAAAAATCCTGTGAGGTATTTGTCATCATCCCCATTTCATATCTGAGGTTCATAATTGACATAATTTGACTTCAGGTCTCTGCCTACCACACTGGGCCATGCATTCAATACCAGAACCATGAGACTGGATAGCGCTGGCAGAGCTGTTAAAGATCATTGATTAGCTAATCACTCTGCTCATTTGACAGGGAAGCTGAGCTCAGAGAGGCTCATTATGGCTGGGGGCTTCCTCTGTTAATATTGCAGCTCCCATCTTCCCATCAGTCTCCCAGCCCATTTGTGTCCACAAAGCCAAGGTCGCTGTCACCTGATGTTCTGCATGCATGGTTGATTTTTTGGGAAACTCTACACACAGATCTTGACATTCAGTGCAAGTTATGTTTTGTTTTGTTTAATTTCACCCAGTGTTCAAGACTCTCAAAAACATATTAAATCTTGCTTGTGTAATTTGTTGCACATCTCCCTCCTAGATGGGTGCCACCCACTGCCTTGATCAGTGCACCTCCGCTGCAGGAATTGGGGTTAAACTTTAAAAAAGAATAAGCAAGACAGAGCTTTGTGGCCCAACATTGGACATTTCCGTCCTGTCTGACAGAAGTTCTTGTATCTACACACTTTGGACAGCGGGTTCCTCCCTCACCCCTACACGGGCTCTGTCTGCTCCACTGACTAGAGAATCTGGATTTTTGTTCTTTGAATATCAGCCAATGCTCACTGAGGCCTCCTCCTTGACAGTCTCCCTTTTAGAAACTAGGCTCCCTTTTCCCTCCTTGGCTCTGACCAAGGGACTCCCCCGCCCCGGACACCCTTTGCCCTTAGGCTTGCATTTTTCCCGCTCTGAAGAGCGGCTCTGTGTCCGCACCCGACCCTGCTTTCAGAGACGCGGAAGTGAAGAGGGACCCGCACCCACCTGGCAAGAGAGCCGCACGACTTCTCCGCAGACTCCAGGCTCCTCCCTCCTTTTACGCCCCAGACCCCTTGATCCTTGGGGGAGGGAATCCTGCGCGTCCCTCCACCCAGGCTGGGTAGGCAGAAACTCCCCATCCTAGTTTCTCCACGCCCGGGGGCGGAGGGAGGTTGGTTCACGTTCAGCCCCTGCGTACCCGGGCCCGCACGGCGTCAGGTGAGCTCTCACCTGGGGCGGGTGGGCGGGAGAGTTGGGGGTGGGGCGGGGCGGGGCGGGGGCGGACCCCGGGCAGCGGCCCCACCCGCGACGGGGCGGGGCAAGTAGGCGGGGCCAATGAGACAGGGGACTCGCCGCCCCGGGTGGGGTGCCACCAGCGCCGCCCCGCCCCCCCACCCGCTCCGCCCCGCCCGGGTTTAAAGTCCCGCGGGCTGCTGGTGGCGGCGCTGCAAGCGCCGAGCAGCGCAAGGAGATGCGACAGGGCGCCGCGCCGCCGGCATCATGCGCCCCCAGCCCGCGCTGGCCCTGGCCGCGCTCTGCCTGCTGGCGCTGCCCGCCGCCGCCGCCGCCGCCTACTTCGGGTCAGTGCCCGTCGCGCCCCGGCCCGCCTGCCTCCCCTTCCTCCTGCTGCAGCACGGCCAGCTTTTCCCTACTCTGGCCCCAGCCCGGGAGGGATCTCGAACTCAGACCTTAGGTCCAACCTGGGGGTCGGAGTTCGCTCCCCGAGCTCAGTTCCTGGCTTCCCCGACTCCTGGGCAGATAGCACCTTCTAGAGTCTGAGCTCTGGGCCCGTTCACCGCCGCTCTTCTCACCCAGCTCTGTCCGAGACCTCATCCTGCTCACTCTACCGGGCCTCAGTCCCCGGCCCAAGCTCCCGGACTCTGCACGGGTCTCAGATCTTGTCCCCATCCTCCCGGGCGCGCCCTGTCCTTGCCGGCCCAAGGCGTCCCTCCTGCCCTCTCCGATCCTCAGTCGGTTCCCTGTCGGCCCCGTCCTGGATTCTGTCCAGCCACAGTCCTTGCCTGGGGCTCCCTCCCCACCCTCTGCCTTCACCCCCCCAGAACGGAGACCCGAAAGGGTGGGTGGATAGGTGAGGTGGGTTGTTACCCAGGCGGGGGAGGGGATTGCGCCGACCCAAGAGGGATGGAGGAACTTGAGGACAGTGTGGAGTGTCAGCTGGAGATGCGAGAGGGAACCGTCCGTGGGAAAAACCCGATCAAATCGCAGGCCTAGCGTGGGGTGAATTCTCAGGAGATGACAAAGAGTGAGAGGGAAGGCGGTAAATAAGATTGGAAAAGGAGGATAAGAGTTGGGGTGACAACTGGGGAGAGAATGGGATGGGAGCGGGCAGTATTTGGAGAGCAAGTTACAAGGCAAATGTGCCTCCTTCTCTGACCCCGAACCGCAGGGATGGGGTAGGAGATGGGGTCGTTGGTGTGAAGGCACTTTCCTGACCTCCACCCAAAGCCTGCTCCAAATAGGTACAGTCTGTTAGTTTAAATCATTCCAATTATGCTTTTTGTGATCCTCACCCCAAGTCAGAGTGAGGTTTACAGTTTGACTCCAGAAAAGGCAAAAAACAAAAACAAAAAACAAATCATGCAAGTGACCTGCCAGGGACTGCTTTTGAGGACCTGGAGGGAGGGGCGAATAAGGGCCTGAGAGTGTCTGAGAGGTCCCACACAGGCTGGAATAAGGGCTGTGGGTTAATTTCCAGGTCATGACCCCTGGTTAAAACATGCCTTGGCTGTGGGCAATGGCCTCTCCTGAAATATATAGGAGGTGGGGTGGGGGTGGTGTCAGTCCAGCCCCTAGCTCTGGGCTCAGCTTGCAGGTGACCTGGGAGGACCACTCAGTCTCTGGCCTCAGTGTCCCCTTTTGTAAAAAGTAGGGGCTGAACTTGACATGACTGAGCCTTTCTATCCATTTCAAGAGTACTGTGCATACATGTTTGTTTCCCAGTGACTTCAGGCTTGAAAAGGCACTTCTGTTGCATCCACAGACAGGAGAAAGTGGTCGGGGCACAGACTCTGGGTTCAATCCCCAATCCATCTGCCTGCGAGCTGTGTGCTCTTGGCCCAGTCACTTAACCTCTCTGTACCTCAGTTTCTCATCTGTAAAATGAGAATAATAGTGCTTATTTCATATGAGGATTATGTGAGTTAGTACATGGAAAGCACTTACAACAGGGCCTAACACATAGTAAATGCTCAACTAATACTAGTAATTAGTACTATTAAGGAGACCAGGTACACTGCCTTGATATCCCAGCCCTGACAGGGATTTCTGAACTGAAATGCAGAGCACAAATTGTGGGAAGGCATATGGTGCTTGCATCTTCTTGGATACCAGCTGGTTTCCACAATCCCTTTGTTTGCTTGGATTTGGGGGTTGAGGATGGGGCAAGGGCCAGGTGAGGTGGGAGGAGAGGGGCTCCAATAGTCCAGGACCACCCAGGCTGATGTGGTTGGAAGAGAAAGCAGTTTGTGGCAATGCAAGGGTTAGAATTTGGGGGTGGTAGGCAAGGGCTCAGCCTTGGAGATGAAAGGGAGATGGTGGATCAGGCATGGGTTAGGGCTGAGAGGGATCATGTGTGAGCCCCCTTCTCCAAGTCGTGAGCCCCCCCTGGACAGAGCTGGCAAAGTACACTTAAGCTACCACCACCTCAGTCTGGGAAGAAGGACAAATGCTCAGAGAATAAACTAAAACTGCGGTTTCATGCTGTTATGTGTCTGGCCTCAGAGAACGCACAGGATTGATCCTGAATTCTCACTGAGAAAGCCCTGTTGTGACTCAGTCCGGCCAGATTTCCCATCTTCCTATCAGAATATGCTTTCTGGAAGGACTACACCAGTTACTCACACTGCAGTGAGAACTGAAGGCAGTGCGCTTCTCTCTGCCCCAGGTCATTTGTGTGTGAAGGCTCACTTCTGATAGTAAGGTCAAGTGTCTTGGCATCCTGATAAAAGGAAATTCAAACATGAGAAGAGCAGGTGAGGCCAATCTTCTTGGGGTTTCTGAACTCATAGAATCACAGACTTAAGAGTTGGAAGTGACCCCCAAAGCTTCTCTGGTCTAACTCCCTGCTTCCAGCAGGTCATATTGATGCTGTTAATTCTGTTGATGCTGATAATAACATAACTAGTACTGCAGTCTACAAATCATCTTCTAATCCAGCCCCTCTGTCATCTGATCCCCAGGCCCATTCTTGAGGTATACAGGATGGGTGTAAATAGTTCCCAAAAGGAAACCAAGGGTCAGAAAGGCTCAGTGACTCACCCTATGTCACACAGCAAGTTAATGGGAGAGGCAGGATAGAAACCAGGTCTCGCCTCCAGTCTGGGCGAACAGCCACCAGAGCTAATGCTGTGTGGTCACCCAGGACAGCCGCAGCTGTAAAGGAGCTGCAGCGGGTGAGGGGGTACTGGGTTGACCCCTCCCCTGCTTGGTTAACTCTGTCAGACTCTCTTGGCTGCAGTGGGATGGGTGAGGCCACAACATTCTCCTCTGTCCTCAGCAGTGAGACAAGATGCACTGAGCCCTACTTGGGTATCAGGTGGGCTTCAAGAGGATGGCACAATGACCGTGGGATGGGAGGTAGACCAGGTTTTTCCTGGCTCTGCGCCACTCTCTGTGTAGTCCATGGTCAAGTCACTTGCCTCCAAGGTCTTTAGTACCTGGGGGGCCTAAGGTTCCCTAACCACTGGTCCTGGAAGTCTAGGACTACTCAAGAGCTCATATTTTGGCTCAGATGGCTTGGAATTCTGCAAATGTTAACTTCTGTGGTGTTTTATAAATGAACATTCACTGTATTATATGATGAGCTGGGTACATGATAGTAGTCGTCACCCAATCCAGTCATTTAGTCATCCTAATGAATTTTATAACCAGAAATAGTTCCTGTGGATGAAACTTTTAAAATTATAGTTGACTTTGGTGGTGCTTTTTTATATGTGTGACCTCTGCACTGTTTGGGTTTCTTTCCTATCTAGGGATAGTACAGAGAAATTTATGGAAGCACAGGCTTTTGAGTCATGCAGACTTTAGTTTGAGTCCCGGTTTTGCCTCTTGCTAGCTGTGACTTTGGACACATGTCTTACCATTTTGGGGCTTTGGGTGATAATAATACCCATCCTTAAAGGCTGGTGTGAGGCTTAATTGAGACAATGAATGAAAGGACCTGATAGGGTACCTGGCATACTAATGACTCAGTACAGGCCCACTTGTGGTGTTGCTGGGGTTCTAACCGTCTTCTCGGGTTGTGGAGGTGTCATCACTGTGAAGAAGCAAAACACAGTATTAATTTTTTCCAAATCACCATTACATACAATAAAATGCATGCATTCTAAGTGCACAGTTTGGGTGTTAACAAATGTATACTCCCATGTAACCACCACCACAATTTTTGTATGGAACAGTGACTTCACCCCAAAGGGTCCTTTCTGCTCCTTTGTAGTCAACACTCTCCCACCAGCCCCAGGTCACCACTTCTCTGCTTTCTGTCACTTTAGATTAGTTTTGCCTGTTGTAGAAGTTCATATAAATGGAGTCATATGGTATATAGCCTTTTTTTTATGCCATTTTTTAAAAAAATGGGACTCTTTCTTGATCTATTAATGTACCTAATTTAGGGCCATGCACTCATTGACCTTATGACTTCTTTTTAAGGATATCTTTTTTTGGGGGGGATAACTAGGTTTGTTTGTTTATTTATTTGTTATAAAAGGAGGTGCTAGGAATTGAACCCAGGACCCCGTGCATGCTAAGTATGAATTCTACCCCTGAGCTATACCTCCCCCTCCTTATGTAGCTTTTTGTATCTGAATTCTTTTGCTCAAAATAATGTTTTTGAGATGCATCCATGTCATTGCATGTATCAGTAGCACATTCCTTTTTCTTGCTGAGTAGTATTCCGTTGTATGGATGTAGCATAATTTGTTTATTTATTCACCAGTTGATGGACATTTGGATTGCTTCCACATTGGGGCTATTCCAAAGAAAGTTGCTATGGACATTCATGTACATGCCTTTTTGTGGACATATGTTTTTATTTCCCTTGGATGCATATCTAGGACTGGATTTTTGGATCATGTGTATGTGTTTGACTTTAGAAGAAATGGTCAAATGGTATTCCAAAGTGGTTGTACCATTTTACACAGTAATGTAAGACAGTTTCAGTTGCTCCATATTCTTGTCAGCTATCAGTCTTAATTTTGGCCACTTCAGTGGATATGTATTAGTATCTCATTGTGGTTTTAATTTGTGTTTTTCCATTGATGAATCGTGAGTTGAACATCTTTCATGTGTGTGTTGATCATTTGGATTTCTTTTTCATTGGATTCTTTGTCTTTTTATTATTGAGTTGTAAGAGTTTTTTTTTTTTTTACATATTTTGGATATAAATCCTTCATCAGAAAGTATTAACAATATTTTATCCCTATCTGTAGCTTGCCTTTTCATTTTCTTATTACCTTATGAAGGACAGATCTAATTGTGATGAAGTACAACTTTTGAACTTTTTCTTGTATGGTTTGTGCTTTTTGTCTGTCTTATCCAAGAAATCTTCGCCTGTTGGAGGTTGCAAAGATTTCCTCCTGTGTTTTCTTCTAGAAACTTCATAGTTTCAGCTTTACACTTAGGTCTCTGATTTTTATGAGTTAATTTGTGTGGATGGTGTGAGGTAAGGATTGACGTTTATTGTTTTCCAGGTAGATATCCCCTTATTCCAGCACCATTTGTTGAAAAGATGATCCTTTCATCATCATCTATGTTGCAAATTAATTGATCCAACATATTAGGGCTTATTTCCAGGCTCTATTCTGTTCCACAAATTTATCTTTAGGCCAGTACCACAGTCTTAATTACTGTAGCTGCATGGTAAGACTTGAAACCAAGTACTATGAGTTCGTCCTTCTTTTTCAAAATTGTTTTGGCTATTCTAGGTCCTTTAAATTTTAGCATCAACTTGTCAATATCTACAGGAAGGCTTGCTGAGATTTTGATCGGGATTGCACTGAATCTATAAATCTATTTACAGAAGATTGGCATTCTAACAATTTTGAGTCTACTGATTTATAAACCAGCCATATGTCTCTTTTGGGGGATTTTAAAAATTCTATCAGCAATGTTTTGTAATTTTCAGTGTGCAGGTCTTGAAAACATTTAAAAAACTATTTCTAAGTGTTTCATGTATTTGGATTTTTTAAAAACAGTTTTAGGAATTGACTGGGTCCTGAGAAAAACAGAGTTGGAGGGAAGAAAGGGTAAAATAAATTTTATTGCTTTGAGATGGTAGACTGTAAGCCAAACATCACTGATAAGAATCATTGTATTTGGGGAAGGAATTTAAACTAGCTTGTCTCTGGCTGAGCTGTAACCCCTGAGGAGTTGGGCTCTAGAGTCAGGGTCAAACCAGCCTCCTCAGTGGAAGGTGATGGAGTTTCTGAGGCTGAGGATGGGAAAACAGAGGTGAGAGAAGCAAAGTGGGGGAAGGAATCTCCTAAGGAAGAGAGGTCCTGGTGCCTCAGATAGAAGGTGGGCTCAAGAGGAGGTAGGCCAGGTGCTGTGAGGGAGACCCTCACCCGGGCATCAGCCTGAGCAGGATGGGAGGCAGCCCAAGACCCTGCTGTGGTGTAAGGAGCACTGGACTCAGTCACACAGATCAAGTTCAAATCCTCCAGCCAGCTACTTTAACTGTAGCCCAGGGCAAATCAGTTAGCTGCTCTGACCTCAGTTTTCCCACCAATAAAATGGGCTAATCCTTACCTCATTGGGTAGTTATGATGGTTTTATGTATATAAAAGTGCTGAAATGTTATCCATATATATGGAGTCCGAGAAACCTAGTGGTCTGTCTTAGAGCATCCCAACTTAAAGGAGCATCTTTTTGACATCTGTTCCTTCCTCTCTTCATCTTTATCCCAGTCACTGTGTAATTTGAATCCTTCCTAGGCTCAATACTTTGTGCATAATCTCATTTAACCACTGTAGCATCCCAGGAGGTAGGTGCTGATATAATCATCCTCATTTACAGGTGATGGGGGAGAAAAGCTCAGAGAGGCCAAGTGCCTTGCCCAAAGTCACAGAGCTAGTGGCTGGCAGCACCTAGATTTGAAATCCAGTCTGTTAGAATCCAGAGCCAACCTCTCCATCCCTGCCTCCTGCTGCCTGTTGATCCCCTGCTGAGGCCTGCCTTCCCCTGGGCAGCTCTGACTCTCTGAGCAGCCCTCCACCCTGTAGCCGACACCTTTCACTTGGCATATGTTGCAGGTATCTCTTACACTGCATGTCTTAAACTCTTGGCTTGTTACCCAATGGTTTACACGCTTATGTCTCCAGTCCATGCATAGCTCCCTTTAAACAGAAGTCTTGGGGCCCTGTTGTTGGATGACTCCTCCCACAGTACCTAGCATTGCCTTCTAGTCCACAGTGAATGTCTGGGTGGGCTGTCCCCTCTCCCTTTTGCTGATCCTTCCTCTCCCCCAGAACCTCCCTCTCTGCCCCATCATGTTTGCTCTCTCTGCCTGACTCCCTCAAGGACACACTGCTTGGTCATGACCTGGCCTCTGTCAGGCAGGATAAGACCTAGAAGCAAAGCAGAGAGCAGACACTTGCTCCCATCAGACTTCAGAAGTCAGCCACACCTGGCCTTCTGTGGGAACCCTGGGGGCAGCGGAGATGAGCGGGGAGGTGGGACAGACACCTCAAGCCCAGACCCTCTCACTGGAGAGACCAGAGAGGGAAGGTAAAGAGTCTCAAAGAGCCAAGGGAGAACTGAACCGCCATATTCAGTCAGTCCTGAAAATTCCCCAGAGATGGGTTTTAGGGCAAGAGTAGAGAAGGTTTGCTTTCCCCATAGTTCCAATCCTTTTGAGGCCAGATACATTTCAGAATTCAAGAAGTTTCAAGTTTTAGAAAGATCATATGATACATACGCCACATAGAATATAACATCCCTAGCAAGGTATAGGTAGTCCCCAGTAATCAGACACAATTAGTTTTGCAGAAAAACATTTACCTGTTGGGATAAATAAAGACCATAAATATTCTCACTTTGGTTCAAGTCAAGTCTTGCTGCCATATGAGTTCACCACCAATGGGCAAAAAAAAAAAAAACAAAAAACAAAACAAAAAAAAAACTGTAGTTGTCTGAGCTTTCTGGAGTCTGGAATTGTGGATAAAATTTTGTGAACCTGCAGTAAACTTTCAGCACGTGTCACCACAAGAGGTTGTGCAAGCCGTTCTAAACAAAGTCTTGGGCCAAGTTCTCACTGTGTAGCAAAGGGAGGCTCTGGCTGCCCAAGCCCAGCTTGTCCCTAGAAACTGAGGTTCATAGGGAATCAGCCTGGCTCTCCCTGTCCCGTGGGGGTTGAGCTGGTCGGAGGAGTCAGAGTCTGACTGACCATGGCCAGGCTGTCCTGAGATCTTGCACTGGGGAGAGCTCATGCTGCCCATCCCAGTCTAAGGGCAGGGGAGGCCATGGCCTCAGGCAAGCTACTCCAGAGCCACACCCTTCCAGAGCCTGCTTGAGTTTGGGAAGGTTTGGTGGCAGTGGGGGGCGTTAGGTGACCCCTGTAACCTGGGACTAAGGCGGCAGGGAGGCCAGTGATATGGGTCTAGGGGTGGGAGAGGCTGAGGGAGAGTCTGGAGCTATACTTTCTGCTTGGGGCTAACATCTGAGAAATGTATGCAGTCAGCAGGTGTCTGCGCTGGGGGACCTCAGCGTGTGAGAAACCAGGACCTCTGCCAAAGGGCTTCCAGGCTACTTGGAGAGAGTGTACAGCCCTGAGGAGGAATAAAAAAAGTGTGAACCATGCAGATCTAATGGTACTATATTCAAAAAAGTGGGAGAAAACAAAGAAATTGGATGGTTGAGTAGGATGGGGCTGGCAAGTAAGGAGGACTTCCTGGAAGAGGCAGACAAGTATCTTAGCCTACTAGAGCTGAATGGGGCCTCATGATCACCTTCCCCATTCCCTACATTTTCTTGAGTCAACTCTTGAAAAAGGCTGTGGCTATAAAAGAGTCCAGGGGATCCATGAGGGCTTTTGATCTGGGAAAGGAAACCCAGGTAGCAGTGACAGCACGAAGAAAGGCATGGAGTTTGGACTAAGTTGGCCATGGCAAGAGGACAAGGAGGAGATCTGCCTGGCCCGAGGGGAGGGACCTTCTGCTACAGCCCTGGTTGGCTCTGAGTCCAGGACAGTCTGAGGTGGGAAGCTGTTCTGGTCCTGCTCTGGAGGACCCTGCTCTGGAGGACCCTGCTCTGTTTCCAAAGAAGCCCCTTACAACTCCATCCATACCCGGGGCTGTCCTGACCCCTCTGGCCCTACTAGGCATATTCAGGGAGTGGCTCCTTGACCAGGTAGGAGATTCCTGCTATCCTTGGAGCTGAGGGGAGGGGTGTGGGGGTGGGTGGGCCATCGCTGGGATCTGCAGGAGGACAAGTGGAGTCTGCAGCATGGAACGTCTCCTCCTAGAGCATGTGCAAACAATAGAATTGTCCTCATCACAGGATGATCATACACAAGGCATTCCCCAGGGGCCTGGCTCTTCCAGAGCCTGCCACGCTTGTTAGTTGGTCAACTTACTATGGTTGAAAAAAATGGGCCAAAGTTACACAGCCCATGAGCCGGGATCCCATGGTTAGAGCAGAACGGGGTGAGGGTGTTGCTTGCTCCAAGATGATATAGCCTTGATGATGACTCGCCTTTCCCTGCAGTCCCCACCCTGGGCCCCCTAAACTATTCGTCCCCTGGGTCAGGGCTGGGTTTGTGAAACCAAGAAGCTGGGGAAGCTTGTCTTAAGGCTTCCAGCTCCCCTCTTCTCCTGCCCTTCCATTCCTCCCCTGAGGCTTCCCTTTTCTCTCTTCTTCTCATGATCCCAGACCTCTCCTTTGAGCTTCCTTCTGTTTTAGCAAAGTTATGTCCTCAGGCACTGGCATAATTATATCAGACTCTCACACTTGAGTATGGATTGACAGGCCACTTCTCTACACTTTATTTCTGACTCTTGACTAAAAAGAAACAGAGTTTTAGACCAGAGTCCTTCTCTCCCTTTGACTGCCCGGGAGGCCAGAGGAGTCCTGACCAGGCTTCCTTCCCTTCAGTCCTACCTGTCTTGTGTTTCTGTCACCCTAGATGTTTGCTATGGTGATGGCTGATTTTTCTTCCCTGAAGTGTTACATTAAAACTGAAAGCGGAGACCACCAGTCTTAACAGAAGCAATCAGGAGACCTGAGGCACAGTCCTAGCCCTGCCACTAACTCATTGGGTCATCTTGGACCAAAAAATCTTACGTGAACTTCCAGGGCACCAGGCAAGTCAAAACAGAGACCTGCATACTTGGCAAACCTCTTGCCCTCCTGCCTGCCCCTAGAAGCCTCTGGGATACCTTCCCAGGTGCCATCAAGGCAAAATCTCTGGACTGGGTGATCTTGGATTTCCCCAGCTCTAGAATATAGTGATTCAAATGGTGTACATTTGGACCCAGCCAGGGAACTGGGGGAGATGTTTATAATCTCAGACACGTGGAAGGAAGGGATTCCTCCATACAGGATTGACTTTGGGTACCCTCTGTGACCACCGTGCCACCTGATGCATGCATGCCAGGGACAAAGGCTTCCTCTAGTCAGCTTCAGCCTGAGCCAGAGTGGAGTGGGAGGGAGGCAGGAGGGAGGAAGGGGGAAGCATTTCCTCCACAGATGTTGCACTAAGCCATGCTCTAAATACCCAAGATTGTTGAGATGCAAAGCACGCTTGTTGGACAGGCTGCTGGCTGCCCACTTAGCTCGTGAGCACACGTCTCCACGATGCCATCCTCAGCAGGCAGTCCGGTTGGTGGCTGTGAAACAGGAAGTGGAGCTGTTCTGGGAGAGACAAAGCCCACAGCTGGACCAGGCTCTTTTCTCTCTGCACCAGGAGTGGGGTGGGGGACGAGCTCTGGGGTGGGCTCTGGGGTAGGGGGAGGTGTGATGATTCAGTCCCTGAGGTGGGTTCTGAGGCTAAGAGTGGGGAGAAAAAGATAGCTGGACCCAGGAGGGGCTGAGGGGGACCCAGACAGGGAATTAGTGAGTGGTCTTCTTTGGCCTCAATCTGAAACTCAGTCAAATCCTTTATATTGCTATTTAAATAAATGAGTGAGTGAGTGAAAGGAGTGGTTAGGGGGAGTTAGAGTAAAGGTGGAAAATGGTAACTGTTGAGGATGCTCACTAAGGACATCTTCTTGGAGGAGGTATGAGGGGACAGCGAGTCTTGTCGAGGAGAAAGGAGTCTGAGAGATGGAGGGAGGGGTGTGCTTCTCAGCATGTAAACCTTGGGGTCCCTCAGATGATAGGAGGGGAAGGGGGCCAGAGGTGGGTGCTGAGGGGCCCCCCTCCCTGAAAAGGGACTGCCTGGAGCAATGTGCCCTCTCTTCCTGGGCCAGACACTGCCCTCGCTAGCTCTCTCCTGCTGGGAAGACATGGGGAGTGGAAAGGGCAACAGGTGGGGGAGTGTGAGTGTGTGTGTGTGGGGGAGTGTGTGTGTGTGTGTGTGTGTGTGTGTGTGTGTGTGTGTGTGTCGGGGAATTTAGTGAGGGCGGGAAAGGTGGACTGAGATATTTGAGATGAAAGCACAAAAGAAGCACTTACCATACAAATGGCCCTGCAGCGGAAGCCTGTTATCAGGATCATCTAACAGGGTTTTGTGGGGCCAAGGCCAATGCTCCAGGCAGGGCAAGGCTTTCCTGGTTCCCAGGTAACTACCTGCAGTTGGCACGGACCATGGTGCCAGGCACAGCTCCTGGACCCTCCAGCTCAGGGTCCAGACAGGCTGGCACGACCTGGTGCCCTGGGAATTGCCAGTCTTGTCCTGCACCGCCCACCTGCTCACCCACCACAGCGTGGGGGCGGCCTCCTCTGGAACCATCAGACCCTCTGGAGCAGAAACAAGGATGGGGGTGGGGGTGGAAGAGCAGAGCCAGGATACCCCTGGTGATGGGAAGTGCTCTGCACCTGCCAGGCTTTCCCCAGGGAGCTGGGCCTGCCCCCTAGACCTCCCTCCTGCCCCTCCCCACCCCAGGCCCCCCACTACAGGCAGAACAGGACTAGCCAAGGAGTCCTGATTTGGGTCCCTGAGCAGCTACTGATTGTTCCTCTGGCTCAAAGCCTTCTCCTTCCCCTAGCCCTTGGGGCCTGGGGAGAGTTTGGAGTGCTCCTGAATCCAGCCAAGTTCCCTCCAGCACAGCCCCTGACACAGAGTAGATGCTTAAGAACGACACTTCCCTGGAGCTTACTGCATGCCGGGCACCATTCTAAGAGCTTTACAAATGATCATTCATTTAATCCTCACAATAACCATGTCAGTAGGTATTATGATTATCTGCATTTCACAGATGAGGCACAGAGAGGTGACATGCCTTGCCCAAGGTAGCACAGCTAGTAACAGGTAAAGGTGGGATTTGAACTGAGGCAGTCTGGCTCTGGTCATGATCTCCCACTAGTCAATGTGTACTTGTTAGATAGAACGAGCTTAGGGGTGAGCGGACATCTCTGGGTTCACCAATGGGTGAGGGCAGACCTGGGACCAGACTACCCCAGGCAACAACAGCCCTGGGGGCCCAAGGTCCTTGGATTCCCACACTCCAACAGGTGGTGGGTGATCATTCCAGGGTGGGCTGTAGTTCTTTTGAGGGGTTTGGTGGTCCCTGAGATCCTGTTGACGACAGACCAAAGCAGTCTGCTGGGAAGCTTCGCCAAAGCCTGGGAGAACTTACTTTTGTTTCCTTCAAGGTCATCCCAGATGGGGCAGTTTTAGCCAAAATTGTAGATTGAGTGGGCCTTGGACAGTGTGAAAGGAGGCAGGGGCCGGAAGGGCCAGGTGTGGACAGAGCAGGTCTAGAGGGTAGAATGTGAGATGAAGTCCTAAGGGCACCTGGACTTTTCCCACTTTGGAGGGAGACGAGGTGGCTTGGGAAGTGACTGGGGAGGCTCTGGGGTCAAAGCCAAAGGCATCTCATTGTGTGGCATGGGGGCTTCCGGTCTTCTTATCAACCTGACCGCCGAGGGCCACGGGCTGAGGGTGTAGAGAGTAGAGGGGTACAGGCTGGAGGCAAAGAAGAGGAAAGTGGAGCTGGTCACGTGGGGTTGTTGCTTTCCTGATGGGAAAAGAGAGGCTGGAAGTCAGCCTGGGAGAGCCCAACAGGAAGCAGGAATGGGGGAAACCAGCTGGGTCATAGCAGGTGCAACTTATGGTGGGGGGTCGCCCCAGGCAGCCCAGGGGCACTCAAGTCAGGCAGAGGCCTGAGGGTGATCTTGTCCGCCAGCCCAGAAGGGCAGTTAGCAAGTTCGCAGATTATCCGTCCTCTGGTCTTTGGTTCAGAACACTGGTCACTTGCTTGGCTGATAGCATCTCATCTGACTATGGAGCAGTGTCTTCATTAAAACCCCAGATTTTGTCTGGATTCATTAGACTCATGAAGCTCACTCAGTCTTCTCTGGTTGTATATCTTACCCTCAAGGAGCTCAGCTAACACATGCGTAACTGAGAGTTTTGCAGAGGGGCCTGGTGGGTGAGGTTCTCAGGCTCCGGGTGCCAGAGAGTACAGTTTCTTCAAGGGGAGGTGATCATGCCCACTGGCCCTGGAACAGATTGGAATCTGGAGCAACTAGAATTCTAAAATCCAAGAAGAAACCATCTCTAGCAGACGCCATGGCATCTGCAGGGCATTCGCTAGCATTTGTTTAAGGAAATCAGTTGAGATGTTTTCTAAATTTGATGTCATGGCATTATTTCTTCAAAGGAAAAATGATCCCAAACCACAACAGAAAACAAATAAAAGAGAAACTGGGTCCTGGAAGTTCTCTCAGTTGTCTTCCTAGGCCCTGTGGGGGTCCCTGAGGCAGTGCAAGGGGGCCTTTTTCAAGAGCATCCCTAGGCAGACCAGGGCCCAGGGCAGCCTGAGGCTTCTGTGCGGTTGGCTGCCTTTCCTGACCATTAATCGCTACTAAGTGTCATTACTGCTAATAAAATTAACCGACTTTATACTGGACTCCTGGGGCCATCAATCACAGGGTCTATTACACAAAATTAAAAAAACAGGTGCCTGTTGATGGGGGGAAAAGGTGTTTGCTGAGCCTGGCTCACAGGTGCAGCCTGGGGTATGTACTGTACTCCACAGCTGTCAGAAGGTGGTGATCAGGGACGGCACCCTTAGACAAACTGACTCCCAGCCCTGACACTGTACTACACATCAGAGTGTCTCAAGCAAGAACATAGCTGACTCAGGAAGACTCTGAGGTCAGGGGCTGAAAAGCTCCCCCAGTTCTCCCTCCCATTCTCACCTCTGTTTCTCTCTGTGTTTGGTTTATTCTTTTTCTGTCTCTTTGGACCAGCTTTCTCTTTTTATCTCCTGAGTTACAAGCCCAGTCACCTAAAGAAAGAGAGAGAACGTAACTGCTGTATGCTCTCTTTAGTCAATTTCCAAATTCTCAGAGAAAGAACTGATTGGCCCAGCTTGGGTCATGTGATCCTCATTGGTCCAATCAACAGTCTAGAGCAGCAAGATCATGTGGTATAAAATGGCCAACAGGGTAACCATATAGACAGAAGGAGCAGGTAGGCAGTCAACCCAACAGGTGTCTGCAAGAGTAATTTAAAGGGCTTAGTAATAAGCACTCAAAAACGTGGTAGATAGCATTATATAACACAGCTATCATAATATAAAAGCTCTTGTTCTTAAAATGAAATTTAAGACAGGCTTTGAAGGATGTACAGCCATGTTGGCCAAAATTCCCATCACTCTCTGCTTGTTCTCTCATCTGTCAATCAGCTGCTACACAGAAGGTCCCAATTTCTGAAACACAGGAACTATGTGAACAGAAGTTGTCCCTCACACCAGCCCCTGCTGTGGGGAGGGAGACATTTGAGGGGCTGGACGGCTGCTGTACCCTTTGTTCCTGCAGCCCCCGAGCTGCTCTCCACCCTGGAGGCCCATCAGGGAGGGGTCTCCTGGGCTGGAGCTGACATCGGGTTCTGCTCTGGACCTGCCAAGGGTCAAGCTGTAAGGGTTTCCTGTCAGACTGCAGGGAGGGGTTTGGGTGTAGACCTGGTGGACTGGAAATTTACCCATTTGCCCCCAGATTAATGATTAACGGGTCCCTGCCCTCACCCTGTCTGGGAGGGGAGCCCAGGGCCAAGCTGGGCCGGGAGGAGTCTGATAGCATCTGTCTCTGCTCGGGGGTTTCAGAGCTATGCTCCACAGCAGGCTGGCTGCACCTGATGGATGTGGAATCTACGGGCACTTACTTGGGGCACCTGGGGCCTGGCCAGAACCCACACCCTCCCGGGGCAGACAGGGAGGGTGTGGCATCCAGCCAAATGTCCGGGCTGGAGCAGGTGGCTCCAAACAAGAGAGCCATGCCCTTAGCCCTGGGGGATGAGGGCCTCTCTGACCACTCAGCATTTGGCCACAGGACTTGCCTTGGCTGGTGGTACACGAGCCTGAGTGACAAGTGTCCCATCCAAGCAGGAGCTTCAAGAGCCATTGCCTGGTTCCACCTTTGCTCTTTTACCATGGTCTTGAGGCCAGCATATTCCAGAAAGGGACTGCTTCCTCCAGCTTGGGTGCTAGTATATTGTATATTCTACCCATGCTGAGGGCCACTAGGGTACTGGATGGCAGATATTTTGAACTGGGAGAAACATCTCACAGATTGCTTCTGGAGGGAGGGATGTTGAGCTCTAACTGTAGCCCCTACCTTGCTGCTGATCTGCTGTAACACTCGGGATAGTCGCTGCCTCTTCATAAAACCTTTGTTTCCTTGTCTAGACAAAGGGAAGACTCTGCCCAGGTTAGACAGTAAAGCATCTTGCAAAAGGAAAGAATTTTGAGAAACTCCAGCTAGCAGGAAAGAGAAATAGCATGTCCCAGGGCACGGTGGTTAGTAACTTTTCATATAATCTTCCCAGCAGCCCCACGAAGTAGACAAGATCACTCTCCACTTTCCAGAGGAGAAAATCAAAGCTTCTAGGTTACACAGCTAGGAGGCAGCAGTTGGGCTTAGAACGTGGCAGCCTGACTCCAGAATCCATGGACTTCAGATGTAGTAGAACAAGAAGTCTGGAGCTGATGGCCTGATGGAAATGTAGCTCCTTCACCTTCATCCACCTGTCAGTCCATCCACTCATCCTTCCTTCCTCCCATCTCTCTATCCTTCCCTGCTTCCATCCGTTCAGGTATTCCCCAAGCATCACTTTGTAACAGGCATGGAGCGGCCAGATGTTTAAAGATCTGTCTGGGAACTACGGAAACAAGTTAGGTAGGCATGACATTACTTGGGCAGCAACATAACGTAAGGGAGAGAGGGATAACCAGGGAAACTGGCTGGCTGTCTTCTCAATGTCTACATTCCTCTGCCTGCCTCCCTCCTAGGAACACAGCTCTCCCCTCCAGGCAGCAGCCAATGCTACATGCAATATTTCCCAAACTGCCCGGATCGTTCCCCAGCTACCTAGGGAATGTGGTAAATATACAGATTTCCAGGCCCCATTCCAGACAAATGGAAGCAAAATTGCTAAGTATAAATCCTGGGCATCTGTATTTTTAATAAGCCCCCCAAATGATATTTTTTTTTTCTGTTTCGGCAAGTTTGGGAAATAAAGTGGGTAAGCAGAGCAGAGACTGGCTTCTGAAAAACTTGGATCTGAGATCCTGCACTATCCCTTATTATTATAAGCACTTTGGTTTCCTACTCTGTAAAATAGGGGCATAACCCCATGGGGCCAGCCTCCTTCCCAGAAGGACAAATAATGAAGCCCCCAAGAAGGCCCCTTCCCCTCATCTGCCCCACATCTTTAGGGGTTGTCTTCTTTCATCCTCCACTGTCACAACCCCCAAGGGTCACTGATGTCTCTTCTCTCACCCCCTCTAGCTTGACTGGGCGGGAGGTCCTGACGCCCTTCCCGGGGCTGGGCACCGCCGCTGCCCCGGCACAAGGTGGGGCCCACCTGAAGCAGTGTGACCTCCTGAAGCTGTCCCGCCGGCAAAAGCAGCTCTGTCGGAGGGAGCCAGGCCTGGCTGAGACCCTGCAGGACGCTGCACACCTCAGCCTGCTCGAGTGCCAGTTTCAGTTCCGGCATGAGCGCTGGAACTGCAGCCTGGAAGGGAGGACAGGGCTGCTCAAGAGAGGTAGGGAGGGGGGCTGGAAGGAGGGGGGCCTGGAGGAGGGGGACTGGGAGGAGGAGGGCTGGGAGAAGGCTGCCTTTCCCATTACCTAGGCCCCTGTCCCCAGGCCACACTGCCTTGTGAACCCAGCACTGTCCTCAGTAAGAAAGGTCCTGGGAGTTAATGAGGCCCAGTTTTTCCCTCAGGTTTTGGGGAGCAGGGGAGCAAGGAAGACATGCTTGAGAGAGGAGGGGAGGAGGCACCGCTTATTCTTGGAGGAGCTCACAGATGAGATGGGTGACCCCCAGCTCCCTCCCTCAGCCTCCTACACACACACACACACACACACACACACACACACACACACACACACACAAGTATGAGAGCAGATAAATGTGGAAGGAAGTTAATAGTTGGCCAAGTGACATGAGACTGGCTGACTCCTCTTGTTAATTCACTCACTTGTTTCTCTGTTCATCACATTCATTGGTCCATCATTCCCTCCTTCCCTTCCACTCCCACCCTCCCTCCTTCCCTGTCTCCCTGCATCCCTTCATGCGTCCACCCAGCTCTCCCTTCACTAAGCATCTGATGAGGCTCACAGCGAGGCAGGCACTATGCTGGATGCTGGAGGTACAGAGCCAAACAAGACCCCATCTGCCCTCAGAAAGCATACAGCCCAAGGGCACAAAAAGGTCATCGTGCAACCGTATCACCAAGCAACAAGGGGCTTTTACAAAGTGGCAGTCATGGTGGACTGGAGCAGTCCACGCCCCTCTAAGCAAGCTGCTCTCTGTGGCTGGGTAGGGTCTTGGGCAGCACTGATGTCCCCCAACACGCCAGGTGTATTGGAGAGCAGGCAGAAGGTAGTGAGCTCATGGGGAAGGCCAGGTCTGGGCTGTACCCCAAAAGTGCAAGAGTCCCCAAGTGGGTGGATAGTCAGTCTGGGACTAGTAAGGTGGGAGACCCAAGGTCACTCTGTCACTGGACCTACTCCCCAATAGGTAGCAGAGGATGACCTCTGAGAGGCATGAGGAAGCACGGGAAGCCCACAGGGCATATTTCAGAGGATTAGGGGCTCAGAAATGGGTTGGTCCAACTTGCTCCCACATTGGCTTGGAGTCAAGGTCTGTGGTTTAGCCCAGTTTCACTGCTTACCACGTGCCTAAGTCTCTTCTCTGCATCTGTGATCACTAGAGGGGGTACCTCCTGTCCTGCTGCCCTGAGAACCTGGACACACACTCCATAGGGAGCTGGAAGTTCTACTTAAACAGCAACTTGCAGCCTGAGTTTAAGGGGCAGGTGACAGAGAGGCTGCCCTGAGCTGTGTCCTCAGGTTCACACGCCCCTCGTCCACTGCTCACTATGGTGGCTCCCAACACCGTCTCTGTCCTTGGAGGGCAGTGGGCAGCCTCTGAGTCCACTCTCCTCCTCCCTCCTGACCCCCCCGGGGCCCGGCCCAGGTTTCAAGGAGACGGCCTTTCTGTACGCGGTGTCTTCGGCTGCCCTCACCCACACCCTGGCCCGGGCCTGCAGCGCCGGGCGCATGGAGCGTTGCACCTGCGATGACTCTCCAGGCCTGGAGAGCCGGCAGGCCTGGCAGTGGGGTGTGTGTGGCGACAATCTCAAGTATAGCACAAAGTTCCTGAACAACTTCCTGGGGCCCAAGAGAGGAAGCAAAGACCTGCGGGCACGGGCAGACGCCCACAACACCCACGTGGGGATCAAGGTGAGCACGTTCCCAGGTGACCCAAAGCCCTTCCCAGCCAGGGTACAGGGCCGGGGAGCAAGGTGATAGGAAGCCAGGACTTGCCCTGCCCCCAGCAAACACACACAGAGACATTCCTGGATGAACCTCATCCTTTCAACCGACATTCCTTGGGCATCTACTCTGGACAGTTACCAGGCACCAGGAAGTAGGGGAGGGTCCTGGGCCATCTTCCGCGGCTGGGCAGCAGGATGGGGACTTGGTGAGACAGGAACATGTTTGGAGAAGGGTCTCCATTCCGAGGAAGAGCCTTCCTGGATGTCTGCCAGCATAGTTTGAAAACTGACCTGGTACAATCCTCACCCCTCCTCCATTTTACAGATGGGAAGACAGAGGCAGCCCAGAGAGGGGAAGGGATTTAGCTGAGATCACACAGGAGAGGGAAGGCTGGAGGGTAAAATGTATCTAGGTCTATTGGGACGAGAAGGCTGGGAGAGGCAAGGGCTCCATTTTCTTAAGAAATTGAGTTCCATGTTCTGTGTCCTCATCACAGAGTTGGTGTAAACCAGGGCTGCTGTGTTCAGTTGTGCAAGCTGTCTACTCCACAAGAACTCTGGGCCAGGGAAGAGCTGGGGCTGAAGCTGGGGCTACCCTGCTCTTACCAAGGCATGAGGACTGCCTATGCCCAGGGGAAGGGGCGCCTGGAGCTGGTGTGCACTGAGGTGTCACATGGGCCAGCTTGAGTCCTGTCTGCCCCCTCAGGTGGACTTTCCCTGGCCTCTTTCCCATCCTCCTGCCACTCCCCACCAGGGCTGGTGCTCCTAGGGCAGGCTTGGGCCACAGGTCCTGGGCCTCTAACCATGTCTCCCTTCTGCCTCTCCTTGCAGGCTGTGAAGAGTGGCCTCAGGACCACGTGTAAGTGCCATGGTGTGTCAGGCTCCTGTGCTGTGCGCACCTGCTGGAAGCAGCTCTCCCCATTCCGTGAGACAGGCCAGGTGTTGAAGCTGCGCTACGACTCAGCTGTCAAGGTGTCCAGTGCCACCAACGAGGCCTTGGGCCGCCTGGAGCTGTGGGCACCTGCCAAGCCGGGCAGCCCCACCAAGGGCCTGGCCCCGCGGCCTGGGGACCTGGTCTACATGGAGGACTCACCCAGTTTCTGCCGGCCCAGCAAGTACTCCCCTGGCACTGCGGGCAGGGTGTGCTCCCGGGAGGCCAGCTGCAGTAGCCTGTGCTGCGGGCGGGGCTACGACACCCAGAGCCGCCTGGTGGCCTTCTCCTGCCACTGCCAGGTGCAGTGGTGCTGCTACGTGGAGTGCCAGCAGTGTGTGCAGGAGGAGCTTGTGTATACCTGTAAGCACTAGGCCCGCTGCCCGGTATGCCAGCCGGGCACTGCCAGGACCTCCCACGGCACCGGGCCACCTTGAGTCCACCCAGCTGTGCAGCCAGCCCCTCCGGGCAGGTACACGCAGCACGCATGCACTCACCAACCTCCGTGCCGTGCACACGTACTCCTCTCCCCACTGGGCCTTGGCAGCCTTTCCTCCCTCAACTCTCAGCAACAGGAGGTGCGGGCCTTGTCCTTGAACCTGAGGGTCCCCAGCCTTGTTGAGGACTTGGAGCAGGAGGCAGAATGGAAAGGATGTGGAGGGAAACAAGGGAGACCAAGAGGAAGGCAGGACTGAGGATTTGGAGGGGAGGGAGGGGAATATCCTGCCATCTTGATTCTTGGGTTGAGTGGCCTAAAGTCAGCAAGATGCTGGGAGGTGAGCTTCCGGACCAAGAAGGCCCGGGGAGGCAGTGTCAGCTAGAAGCAGAGGCTGGAGTCTGGCTGGGATGGGTCAGCCAGCCCTGGGGCCCTGCTCAGATCACAGTGAACCCCCAGGGCCACAACCCTTCACTCCCCAACCCTGGCTGTGCTGTGCTAGAGATGAGGGGAAAGGCCAGGTGGTTTGGAGAAAGGAAAGCTTAAGTCAGATGTGTGCCCTGGATCCTTGTGTGCTCAATTTGGTTTTTAAAATATGCCTCCATGGAGCCTTCATTCTTACCTCCAGAGCTGAATTATCCACACCTACCCAGCCCTGCTCAGTAAAAGCACCAGTGGATGCAAGGCCGGTAGGAGGAGCCAGTCCCCGGAGTGGGGCTCAGATAGCACACCGAGGTCGCCAGGGGAGACAGTGACCCCTCAATTGCTCAGCCTCCCTTCGAGCCCACTTTGGTCAGCTCGCTGTGGCTGGGGTCCACCCGTGCTGAGGCCCCAGCACAGCTGGCATTCGTGATGCAGAAGAGTTGGTTTATGAGTTCTGATTTGGTTACACTTCTACTCTTCCGGCTACTCTTCTAATTCAGGGTTTTGCCCTGCCTGGAGGTATGGGCGTGGGGAAGTCTTTGCTAAGCCTGGCCCTTCATTAACCAATGGCCCCTCACTTTGGCTCTTACCTGAGGAACGGAAGTGACTGCTAATTTCCTCTGATCCTGCAGACATCTCCAGTGCTACCAAGGTCCTGGGGAGGAGGAGAGAGAAGCTGGTTCATACACATACTCCCCACAGGCACCTCCCCACCTCCCTACATGCACACCCCTTGGACCTGCCAGGCTGAGGGCCCTCACTCAGCAGCACACATCTCTCTGGTTCAGAATCAAGACTCTGCAGGGGTCACTTTGCTGGAGGTTGTGTTCTTTCCCAGAGCAGGGCCCAATGCCAGCTGGGAGGAAGTGACCTCCTCCGGGACGCCCTTGGCTGCTTTGCTGGCCCTGCCGCGCCCTCTGTCAGCTTCCTTTCTCCCTGAACCCAGAGTTGCTGACCCTTTGCTGAGACAGGAAACTTCAGAATCAGCCAAATGCTGAGAAACCATCTGTGCAAGCCCCAGGAAGAAGCCTCTGGGGCTCCCTGTGATCTCCAAGGGTGACGAGAAGCTGCCCTGTCTTTGGTGGATCAGGCGGCCTCTGGAGGGACACTGCAAGGATCTTTGGCTGCAGAGGCTCTGATAAGAAGCCAAACTGACCTGCGACCACCCCCGAGACTGACTTTGCTGACCCAAGCAGCTAGCCCACATCTTGGCAGGAAGAGAAAAAAGGATAGACAGCTGGTTTTCTAGTTTCTTCCACTGCCTCACTACATGGAGATTTTCTCCCTGCCAGCCTGATCCATCCTCCTCCTCTAGGACCCCATCTCTTCCTCCACCCTGGCTCAGCCCTGGGCAAAAGACAGCAGGAAGAGGGGGTCTGATCCACCAACACGCCGTCCGCATCCCAACTCCATGGTGGGCAATGCTGGGTTTGCAGGAAGATAAAGGGGAGACTGAGGGACTAAGGCCATGGCTGGCCACTAACCCTGACCAGGCCAAGGGCAGGCTCAGAGGGCCTTGGCCTATGGGGTCTTTCCTGTCCAGCCCTCTCCCCTCTTCTCTTTCCCTATTCCCACCTCCTTCTCTTCCAGTTATCCCCAAAGGTCCACCTCAGCCCTGCTGTGGCCCCTGGGACCAGTGACCACTGACCCCTCGTTCTACAGCTTTAAGGGAAACAGTCACAGGGTATTTTTGGTCTACCTCACACATATAGTTTTTAGGGCAAAAGAGAATAATTTATATAGCTAAGATATATGAGAAAGTATTTATGCTATTTATATAGTGTCTATATTTTATGGGCAGCAGCTGGGGCGGGGGTTTGTGCGGTCTACTGGAGGCCATCTACCTGGGGAGAAACAGCCTGGCCTGACTGGGACCCCACTGAGCTGGACATCAGGTGGCTGGGGAGGGGGTCTTGTAGGCTCTCATGTCCCTTGACAGGGTCTGTCCAGGAGCCAGTGAGCTGCATCCCCTCCAAGTGTGAGCTCTGATGGGCTTGATCCAGATCCTTCTTGGGAAGTCACTGTAAATTCTCTGCTCTTCCAGGTCCCAGGCCCCCCCTCCTGCTCTGGTAAAACTGTCTCGCTCATGACAACACTGATAACGAGGATGACCACACTTTGCTTTTGTAAAGCACTTTTGATCTTCAGAAACACTTTTGTCCCTATAATCTCACTTGGTTTCCCCATTATCCGTAAATATTTACTGAACTTCTCCATGGGCCAGGCACTATGGGAGGTGACTTACCCTAAGCCCGGGAGCTCCAAAGTCTGGAGACACCCTGAGCCCAAGAACCCAGGGAAGTGGCTGCTTCCCTGGCTGTATGTGACCCTGCCTTTTGGATCTGGACAGCTTGTCAGCTGTGTGTCAGGGGCTGGGGCTGTCTGAGAGGCCTGGAGAGACAAGGACCCAGGGAGGCGACCCCGGGGCTCCACCATCTGGCCCTCTCTCCCGTGCACACTGCCTGAGAGGGTTGGGCTACTTCACAGGACCCCTCCCAGCCCAAAGATGGGTTTTGTTTGCTCTCATTTGTGTTTTTCTTTTAAAAATGATTTGTTTTCCGTTGGATTTTCTGGCTTCTCTTGTAAAATCAGCTGCACTGGCAACCTGGGCCTGCATTTCCCACCCCCCGGCCACAGTCAGCTAGAGAGGGGGCCCCTATCAGACGGGACGCATGGGGCTGCCCAGTACCCCCACCTCACTCACGATGCTCCTTCCTGGCTCTTGTGGGCATGTCATGTCTCTTCCCTGGTCCAGAAAAGCCCAGCTTCCCTGGTGTCCTCCACTGCCTGGCAGACAGAGTGACAGACCCACACCAGCCCTGAAGGGTATTTCTTGCTTCTCAGAGTTTCCTTTCTCAACAGCCATGAACTTCGAATGCTTTCTGTCTCAGCACATTTTACTGACTTACAATGAGAGCTATCGTATATGGAGCACCTGTTCTGTTCATCCAATCAGCAATGGCTTAGGGAGCTCCTCCTGAGCACCGGGCACCTCCCAGGTGCTGCGGTGCGGCAGTGAAGGGGACCAAGTCCCTGCCCCATGGGGCTGACACTCTAGTGGGAGAGAGAGATGATAAACCAATAAAGTACATGTCAGCTCTGTGTACCTATTTTGTCTCGATTACTGCCATAACCCTGCACGTTGGACACAACCACCCCATCTCGCGGTCAAGGCAATGGACGCTGTGAAGGCTCCTGGATGCCACTAGCAAGCCATGGTGTCAGGACTAGAACACAGAGCTGCCAGCCCCCAAAGTGTGAGTTCTTGCCTCTCAGTACTGCTGCCTCCCCTCAGATGCAGGTAGCACAGAGATGGAGTGTCCCATTTTACGGATTCCAGGTAAGCTGTGGCCTAGAGGAAGGAGGTGACCCAACCAATGTCATACACCAAGTCAGACGAGGCCAGAGCTTGGGTGCTCGCCGGGAAATGATAAGTATGCCTAGTGTTCGCATCCTATGGCCAGCAATGCAGGCTGGGGTGGGGGCAGGTTGAGGCAAAGTGGGAGCCTTCAGGGACCTACGGTCCTGTAGGAGAGATGAGAGGCACGGCCATGCGATGGTTTACGCACCAGCCCCAGAGTCCCTCCTTTGGCCACTGCCTCCCCAGCATGCTTTGGGAAGTGTCTTCAAGCAGCTGCTGCTCCTGGCGGATCTGATAGTCCCCTTTCGAAGCAAAGGGGACCAGAGAAGTCTTGTCCCTGCCCTGCCCTAGCTCTTCAATCCTGCTGAGACCCACATGGTGTCCCCTGGGAGGGAGGTCTGCAGTCCAACCATGAGGGCACCCGCATTTCCACCTGCAGGTATGTCGTCACATGTTCCTTCTACCCTGTGTTCCTGGGCTTGGAGCTGAAGTGTCCACATGCAGCAGCGGCTCCCGCCCACCAAGGGATTTCTCATATTTTTCTCATCTGAACCTCATAAGGCAGGCACCCTTCCCTTTTTACAGATAGGGAAACTGAAGCACAAAATGGTGAAGTGGCTCACTGCAGACCCAGTTCTTAGACTCTGTGTTTTTCCTCTCCCACACTGCCTTCAGCCTTCCCCCACCCCCATCTGAGCCTTTCCCTGCTCCTGCCCATAAGCTGGTTCCCAAACAGGCCCTTGGGCCCCCTTCACTCTCAGTGCCGCCTTCCACTCTCCCTGGGGATCAGGGCCTGCTGAGCCAATCACTCCGTGGATACTTCACCTGTGCTGACCCCTCTTTAAAAAACATTCAGCCACATTTGCGCTCACTCTCACTCTTTCTCTCTGTATATACATATATATATGTATATATGTGTATTTATTTTGTTGACCCATTTGTGAGAACATTGCACCAAGACACTTAAATATCTTATCACAAATCTAAGAACTACAACATGCTCCCAAATCTGAGAGATTTAACACTTACACAATGTTATCCACTATATATTCCTTCTTCTAACTTCCCCAATTGTCCCTCAAAATGTCCTTTATAACTTTTTTCCTGATCCGGGATCTACTGAAGAATCGGGCATTGTATTTTGTTGTCATGTCTCTCTAACACCCTCTAATCTAGAATAGTCTCCCTGCCTTCTTTGCTCTCACAACCTTGATATTTTGAAGAGTTCAGGGCAGATGTCTTATAGAATGTCTCTCAACTGAGATTTATCTGATCGTTTCCTTATGATTCGATTCTGGTTAAACATTTTGGCAAGAGGTCTACTTGGTGGTGCGCGTCCTTCCCTGCACGCGTTGCCAGGGGCCACGGTTGGTCAACATTGGTGGTGATGTTGAATTTCATCACTTGGTTGAGGTGGTTTCCACCAGCTCTCTCCCACGTAAAGTTGCCTTTTGCCCTTTGTGGTTCATAACTCATCTGTGGTGTGATGCTTTAAGACCGTGGGACCATCCTGCTGCCCAGCAACATTTTACCCAATAGTTTCAGCATCCTTTGGTGATCCTCACCCAAATCAATTGAAAATGGTGATTATTCTCATTCTATCATCCCTTACCTATTTTTTAGTTGACATTCTTCTCTAAAGAAGAGCTTTTTCTTCTCTGTTACCCTCATGCTATTCCTTTTAATCTTCACAATCACCCTGCAGGGCAAGAAATGCTACCCCCCCCCCAATTTTATAGATGAGGAAACTGAGGTTCAGGAAGCTTAAAATATTCATTGTGTCAGTGGCAGAGCTGGGACTTAAACTCAGGCCTTTGTCATGCCTGAGCTCATATCCACTGCCTTCTAGAACCTTCTCAAATTCCTGAATTTCTTCTCTGATGACTTAGTCCGGAGCAGGGGGTGAGAAGCTGTGCCTTCTCCCAGTGAAATTCCTGTAGGAGGTGGGCAAGGCGTTTAGAGCAGCACTGGTGGGGCGTCAGGGCGGGAGATTTCCTCTCTTGAAATCATGACACAGCCTTGCTCCAGCCTCCCCAAACTGCCTCCCACCTTAGAGGCTCAGCAAAGAGCCTCCCTCTATGCTGCCCTTGCCCCCTCTCTCCTAGCCCTGCCCTGTCCTTGTTGGGCTCCCCACGCTGTGGAACGTGACTGTGGTGACCCCAAGTCCCAGAGCTCCTCATATGGGCCCAAGGTTGAAAACTGCCTACTGACTCCTAAAGACACATGCAATGATCCCTATGTCTGATTTCCATTGGGGAAATATGGTCACGGTCTGGCCAGCAAGGGCAGAAGAAAGGCCAGAGGGATGACCTGTGATTGGAGTGGGGACCCCACCTGCCCCTTCCCTTCCCTTCCCTTTCACTTCCCACTCTTTGCGTACACATCTCACACCTGGTCCCTTCATGTAACTGCTCACTCGGCAAACACTGACTCACCGCCTACAGTGTGCAGGGCATGTGCTGCGGTGCTGCAGTTACAAGACTTAGGCCCCGCCTTTGGGGAGTTGCAGACAAGACAGACGAGGAAAGGGAGCGCTAGAGGTCAAGCGCTGTGAGAGGCAGCTGACTGCACCGGAACCTGGGTGCCGGCTTCTCAGATCATCTCATTTAACGACTACGATTCCCACTTTATAGAGAAGGAAGGTAAAACTCAGAGAGGCTCCCTGCCATGAGCAATGCCCTACAATAAACAGCAGCGCTGGAAATTTACCAGCCCCTTCAATCTGCTTCTCCCACAGTGCAGGGCATGGCTTGTGCAAAGGCCTGGGCAACAGGGAGTAGGTGGCGTCTGGGAATCAGAAGGATTCGTTGTCGCCCGTGGTACCTTCCTCCCTCTCCTGTCACCTGGCTTCTCGTCTTCCTCTTCTCCCCTCTCCTTCTCTCCCCTCCCTGCATACCTGCAGAGCTGAGGCTGACTACCTCTTAGGTGTCTTATCCCTTCTTCTCCCATCCCTCCTCGAGTCCCCAGGGGCTGTGGGGCCCGAATTCCTCCCTGGCTCTCTCGGGCCCATTAGTGTGTTTAAGGGGAGCTGAGCCTGGCCTCTCCTGCCCTGCCCCCACTACAGAGAGCGGATAGTTGAGAGCTGGTGGCCAGTCAGAGTGGCAGGAGAACCTGACCCAGCGTCCGAATTCCTGCCCCCCTGTCCGAACAAGTCCAGGGCAGCCAACAGTAGCCCCTGGGGTCCCCGCACCCCTTCCCGCACAGCCCCTCCCCTGGCTGACAGGCCCTAATCTCAGCTGTCTTCAAGCAGCCAGCCCTCCAAGCCTGGGGTCACCTGACGCCAACACATTTTAATTCAGAAGCTGATTTCTGCTTGTTGGCAACATGTCATTTCTGAAATTGCTTTCTCTGCCCAGAGGCAGGAGATGTCAGAGCCGCGCAGGTGTTACGGCGGTGCCGCCCCAACCCCCCAAGTTCAGGAAGGATTAAGGGGCGTGGGGGGCGCACATTAGATCCTCAAGCTCTGCTTCTCATATTTCCCCAAGGGCCAGGGGGGCCAGGGATGGGGGATGCTGGGAACAGCCTCTGCTTTCCTCTCCTGCCCAAGACGGAGGCCCTGAGTTGGGGAAATGGAGTTGCTGTTGCCATTGGTATTGACAATATTAACAGCAGGTCATTCTGAGCATGTTCTGTACCGGGGCCAGGTACCCTGCAAAGTGCCCCTTATGCACTATCATATTTGAATCTCATGACCACCTTTCAAATGGATGTCGTCCCTACTTTACAACTGAGAAAACTGAGGCTCAGAGAGGTTAGATCACTTATCCGAGGTCACACAGCAAGTATGTGGAAAAGCTCAGACCCAGATCCAGTGAGGACAACAGCCAGACTCAGATTTGGAGGTCTGGGAAGAGATGGGCCACAGAACTTGGGGGCTGGCTTCTCCTTTGCTTGCTTCATGGCTTGACCTAAGTATCTTCAGTGAAATTTGCCTGTTTCCCTAACTTTCCCACTCCTGCAATCCACAAAATAGTTATGTGCTTTTTCTTTTACATTTTCTTAGTATTTTGTTTATACCTGTACCTTGATTAGCAATTATCACAACGCTGGCATCCCTGGTTTTATTGGATGAATGAATGGAAAGGTGAATGAACAAGTGAATTTATGAATCTTGCTCTCTGTACTGTTCCCCCATCTCCATCTCCCTCCCCGGCAGCATCCTGCCATAGCAGGCTTCCTGGCACCCTGTCCCTCCTGGATGCACTGGCTCCCCACTGGCTGGGCTCCCTGATTTTTCTTTCCTCCCTTTCCTTCTCCTCACTCCCTCTTGCCTCCCCTTCCCAACCCCCAGAATCCCTGGCTGCCTCAATCACCAAGAGCAAGGCTATGCAGAAGTCTGAACCTCGAGCTTCCACAAAATGAGGGCTGCTTGCTGCAGTCCCAGGCAGGGAATGAGCTAATGAAGCTGGAAAGCAGCCTACTGTCCCCTGGTAGAGATGGCACATGGGCCAACCCACCCTCCCCTAGGTGGCCCTCACCTCTCAGCTCCACCTGCTTCCCCAGGATGAATTTCTCCCTGCTGCCTCTCCTTCCAACCCTTCAGAGAACCCATGGCTTTTGTGCATGCTTGACCCTCAGCCTGAGCCAGAGCTAGGGATGTGGCCAGGTTGACTGGTGTGGAGAAAACTGTCCAGACCCACCTCATGCATTTGTTGCCTTGGTATCAAACGTTAGCTTTAATCAAAAGGCTGTCATGGCTGTCATTTCGTTTAGTGCTGGCATAAAGCAGTACTAGCCAGAAGGGTTAAAAATAGAGGAGACAACAAAAATCCATAGAACTGCAGAGCTTATGGGCCCCTTCCAATTTTACAGACGAGGAGGCTGAGGCCCAAGGTGAGCAGCAGCGGCAGCAATAACATCCTGAATACGGCACTAGGGCCAGGACCAGGGGGACTTGTAAAGTGTGGTGATGCTCTGTTTCCTGAAATACGGCTCTTCGCTTTGTGGTAATTTATAGAAGGGTGCTATTCCAGTCCTGAGTTACAAATTAAACTTTAAAAAATGAAATCAGGATTCATTTCACAGAGGATGGTCAAATGTCCAAGAAGAAGGAACAAGCAGCCTTTGAAAGTCAGATAAACAGAGTTCCTGGGTGAGCACTGTCTTGGAAGTTAGAGCCAAGCAGGCAAGTTAACTTTCCTCTCGGAGCCTCATTCATTAAAACAGCAAAAAACCAAAAAGCTCTATATAGATATCTTTTAGATAGATGATAGATAGATAGACAGACAGACAGACAAGGAGATAGATAGAGATAAATGGATTACACACATAGTACTTCAGCTATATGCCAGGCACTGTTCCGGGCCCTGGGGATGAAGCAGTTAACAAGGCAGGCACAGTCCCTGCTCCTGGAGGACATTAGACAGATAAACAAGTCATCACCATTCAGTGTGATGAAACTGACAGCCCTGGGCGCCCCGGGCAGCTGAACTCAGTGGCTGGGGAACAGGGGTGGGAGAGCAGGGAGACTTCCCACTGTATTCCTTGTTGTGGCTTTTGGATTTTGAACCATGTGAATGCATTGCTTACTCCTCAAAATATAAACAATTAAAATTAGAATAAAAATAAAATGTGATGAGTGTTGACAAGGGGTAAGTACAGGTGATTACGGGAACCGTGGGGTGGAGGGGGCGGTGTGTGCAGACCTGGCCCAGGGGAAGCAAGAGAAGGCTCCCCAGAGGAGTCATAGCCCAGCTTCAGCCCAAAGCTTAATGAGGTCTTGGCCAGGTGAGGAGTTTGAGGGGGCGGGTGATGTAGGTGTCAGTGGGAAGGTTACAGCATGCGGTGAGAAAATCAGCCTTGCAGGGTCATTGGGAGCATTAGAGGGTGAATCTAGAAAGTGCCTGACACACAGGATGTGCTTAGTAGGGTGGCCACTGCTGTTGCTACTCCCCAGTTATGGTCGCTGCCACTGGCAGAGTCCAGGGAGAGGGGGCCCTCGTGCCACCACCGACTCTGGTACGTTCCCAGGCATCTGGGAGTCCCTTGGCGACAGGAACTCCTAGCACTGCTGCAGCGCGTTATGGTTTACATGGATCCAGCCCCAGGTGCACGAAGGTAGAGAGAAGGCCTGAGCTCAGGGTGCCTTGTTCAGGGGAGGCCTTGGCTCTTCTAGAATCTGTTCCTCCTCAGACACAGGACCAAAAGAACCCTGGACTGTCTGACGTGGGGGATGGCTTTCATTTCACATCACAGACCAAGCAACCTCCCCATGCTGAGAAGAGAAGGAACAGAATCCCCTTCCAGCCATAGGCCCAAGGTGGTGCATCGCACAGCGACCAGAACCAGTGCTGTGAACGCAAACAGTGTGTTAATTCACTCCTCACCCTCAAAACCGCTCTACCAGGAGCAAGGAACTACAGGTACTGCCCACATTTTACAGAGGAGGGAGCTGAGGTGTGCAAGGGTTAAGGAACCTTCATGAGTTTCACCTGGTCAGGCTTTGACCCCAGGGGGCCTCTTAGCCACTTAAGGGCCCTGAAGCAGAGCTCCCATATCTCAAATTTTCCCTGCTTGCCTGCGTAGCTCTTCCCAGCAACAGGAAGAAAACCATTTCCTCCAACTCAGTAGAGCCCACTAAGCAGAACTGAGATCTTCTTTGTGTTCTGGACATAGAGCCCATGATGACATCAATAAAATTGTGAACATCTGATTTCCAGGGAGGCCGGATGGTCAGAAGTTGGCTGCATCTAGATGCAGGATGGGGTGGGGGTGCACCGCTCACTTAGAGGTGTTCCCTTCAGAATCAGGCTCTCTGGGGTGTGACAGCCTTAGCCCGACAGGAAGTGCTTCCCTCAGGAGAAGCATGTCTCCTGGTGGCTGAGGGCCAGAGAGGAAAAGCCTTGACCCCAGGAGAGCTGTGGGCGAGAGAGCCACAGGGAAGCCCTGCTTGTGACCATGTCCCCTCTCTCCTTCTTGGAAGAAAGTGGGAGTCACCTCTTAACCCTTCGTCATGGCCCTGGCAGAGTTCTGCCCACTATCAGTGGTCATGGTCTCCAGTCCCTGGTTGGCTACGTGGACCTCTGACCTTTGACTGATAAAGGCTAATTGAGACCTCTGACCTCTGTGTTCCTGGCCCCTCCTCTCCCTGGCACTCACCTGGCCCCCATCATCCATGCCTGGGTGGTGGTTATGAACGCATGTCCTTTCTTCCCTTCTGGACCCTGGACGGAGGGGCCCCACACAGCCCAGTATGTGGGAGTTGCATCTCATTGACTCCTGAACGAGACCTTTGACTTTTGACCCTTAGAGAGCAGAAGAATGCCTGTGGGAGCAACCAGACCCCAGCCTTCCAATCAGGATGTGTGTTCTTTATTGATGGACCTCTCTGTTCCATAATTTTTACATCATCTATAAAATGGGGTAGTAATACTGACACCTACATTGTGAGGATTACTAACGTTAATGTGAGAGCTTAGAACAGAGCCTGGTTCCTTGTGGTTCTACAGAAGCATTAGCTGTTGTTGTTGTTGTTGTTGTTATTATTGTTATCACTGCTATTGTTATAATTCTCTGTCCCCCAGGCTCCTGGGCAGCCCCTCTCACATGACTTCAGCCCCACTGGAGTCTCCATCCCTGTGTCTGTGTCTGTTTTCTTCTGTCTTTTGTCCCCCTTCCCTCCCTGAGATCCCGCTGCTCCCGCGGCCCTTGGCTGGCTAATAATGCTACTGTCAATTCAGATTAGAGCCCATTACGTTCCTTCATCTCAGCTTAAAATTTTTGTGGTTTCCCAGCTCTGCCTAAAGTGCTCCACAAGAGGCAATGGCTGCCCAGCTGGAGGAAGCTTCAATAGAAAGAATGCAGGTCTGTGAATTCCCCAGGTGGGCTTTCCTGGATTCCTGCCACTGGTCAGTCAAACGGAGATGGGGCTGGAGTAAGGGTGGGGGCCAGAAGGAGCAGCCCCTCTGTGGGCTGCACTCAGGAGACCAGAGAACTGGGGGTCTTAGAATCTTGGCCTCAATGTTCCAGGATAGACTCCCAGCCCTGTGTCTATGACAGATGGAACCACACTGAGGACGGCGTCTTGGTCACTCAGTCTGAGAAAGTCCCAGACTTGTGGAATCCTGCACCTGGGGGCTCCTGGCAAGACCACCAGGCCCAGCCCTTGCCTTAGGGTGCATCTCCTTCTGCCACGGGTGTGGCGTTTCCTCTTAGCCCTCACCTCAGCTTGCCTTCCTCTGGCCCCAGCTCCAGGGATCTCCCGAGCCATGGGGATCCCTCAGGAACCTGGCCAAGGCTACCAGGAAGAGACAGAAGTGGGAGCAGGGGCGTGGGAGGGCCGCCAGGAGGGAGGAAGACAAGCACTTTGGTGAGTGCTGTCAGCGGCCAACTTTGCAGGCCTGTCTCAGTCCCCACAACAGCCCCCTGAGGCAGGCACTCCTGTCACTGCTGTAGAGGTGAGGGAACTAAGGCGTAGAGGAATCAAGCGCCTTGCTCAAAGTGACACAGCCGGAAAGGGAAAAGCAGGATTGAAATTCAGGTCTGTCTCCATTGCAGAGTATCTGCCAAGGAGAGACAGGAGGGCCCCCAGCACAGTCCCAGCCGCTAGCAGAGCCCTGTCCTTCCCTGCTCTGTGACTCAAGTATGACATGTTTATGATCACATCTGGCTTTTGGGTAGGGCATTCCCATTTACAAATTGTCTTCCATGGCTATTAATCCCTTGCCAAGCTCCCCGTTACCCCCTGTAGTTCACAGGGTCAGCAGGGACTAATCATCCCCTTTTGCAGATGAGGAAACTGAGGCTCAGAGAGGTGAAAACCACCTTGCCAAGGTCACAGGCGGAAGATGACTGAACCAGAACTCAAACCAACGTCTTCAGAGCCCAGATGTGCAGAGTGGGGACCCTGTCCTCTAATTTCTCCACCCTCTGCAGGGTTCCCAGCTGCGCTGCCCCAAGAGCTGGGAAGCTTCCAGTGGGCACCCAACTAGGGGTGGGATATTGTCTGGGCTGCTCCGACCTTCTCCCATTCCAGTCCATCAGTTCAGTCAGGAGGATGTCATGTTGCCTGGAGAGAACACCAGGGGAAAAATTGCCATGGAATATCTCTCATTCCACCCAGCCCTACAGCCTTCCCACCAGAAATGTCCTCATGAGTGGCCCAGTCTCCCTCTGCCAGCGGGTCCCAGCCCTTCTCTGTGCTCTGCTCACTCTCTGCCGGGGCCTCAGGGACCCCAGAGCTTAGCTGGCTCTAAATGAAATGGTCTCTGTTTCTACTGGAGGTTAATTTCAGTCCTCGGAGTTTCAAAGTCCCTCCCTTTACATTTCTTGGTGGCTGGACATGTCACACCTCTATTTGAAAACCTTGGCTGTTTATCTCCAGATGAGCTCCTCAGCCCTCCCCTGCCAACACAGTCTGTGTCTCCACACCCCATTCAGCTGAGCCACTTCCCCTGTCCCTGAATGTGGCCCCATTTTCTCACTTCTGTGTCTCTGCCATCCAGTCCTGCTGAGAATGACTCTCCTCCCTTTGTCCACTTTACTCAATCCTGCCCCGCCTTAAAGACTCAGTTACAGAAAACTTCCCACACTCCCCAGAGTGAATCACTCTCTTGTGAGTCCCCAGTATCAGACTGTTTTTCCTTTCCGTTCGCACTAACCCCTCTGCATTGTGGGCAAATGTGCGGCCACCCCTCTCTCACTCACTGGGCTGTGAGCATCTTGTGACTCTCATCCACCTCAGTTTCTACCAAAGTTCTTCCCCTTCTTCCTTCTTCCTTCTTCCCTTCCTCTCTCCTCCCTTCTCTCTTTCAATACGTATCTACTGTCCTGTAATGTGCCAAGCCAGGTGCTGGGATTCAGGGGCGAACAACAAAGACACAGTCTCAGTAATCACAGAGTTTACAATCTAGTGGAGGATGCAGGTAGATAATCAAATACTCATACAATTAATCAAAAGATTGATTGGCTTGTGGTAAGTGCTCTGTTGAAGAACTGTAATAGAGGAGAACAAATCTGACTCCATATTGGATCTGTTCCTTTAGTTTTGACCACTGTGCCCTGTTTCCTAGGCTCAGTCTTACTATCTCTGCACCTTTTGTAAAACAATGTTGTCTTTAGCCTGAAATATACAAGAGAGCGTATTCTCGAGGCTCCGACCTTTAAGGATGTTAGCACTTCTGCACTTATGCAGAAATGGCAAGTTACAAAATAGAGAATAACCTTTGTTTTGTTGGAGGTTTACAGGGACACCATGGCCTGACCCACATGGACGGCTGCAAGAACAAAGAATTCCTACAGCAAGATGTTTGCAACAACCAACCACACCCCCTCCCTAGTCTTGTATAAAAGGAGACTGTATTCTGACTGGAGTAGGATGGTTCTCCAAGACATTAATCTGCCATCCTGTCGGTCTGCTGGCTTTCTGAATAAAGTTACTATTCCTTGCCCCAACACCTCGTCTCCTGATTTATTGGCCTGTCGTGTAGTGAGCAGAACAAGTTTGGACTCGGTAACAGAACCACAGCATGCTGGAGTATACAGTCCAGGAATACCTGAGCTTTCTTAAGAAGCACCTGATAGTAAAAAGCAGTTTGCAACCTTCAAATCTTTCCTAGCTATCCAGCATCCTGTTGGGTTGACTTCAGAACATCCATGTGGCCAGTGTAGTTTCAGCTTGCGGTCCTTTATGAAACCCAGATCCTTTCTATCTATTCTCGCTCAGATTCATTCCTCCCACCAGGCATTTATAGAGGATCTACTAGCCTGGTCTAGACCAGATCACTGGGGATAAAGGGTGTCTCCCTGTGGGACAGTGTCTGGGAAGTGCTGGGAAGGCCAGGGCCTCTTGACTTTGACAGGTCATTATCGACATGTCATTCGTGGGATTTGCTCACCAAGGAGATGGAAGAGAATAGCATAAAATTCTGATTTGAGGTTAGACACCTGAAGAAACCAACTGGAAAGGCTCTAGAAAGCTGGAAAGCTTCTAGTAGCTGGGAGGAGAGAAAGAAGCAAGGAATCTAATTCATTTTCCTGGGCAAGGGCAGATCAGACAGAGCTGTGGATCCCTAGTGGGGCCAGATAGCGGCCATCATGCTTCCAGGGTCTCTGTAGGGGCGGAAATGTGTTAGTGGATGTCTTTGTCAAGACACACACAGTGAAAACTAGCAGAGCTGGGTTGGCAGAGCTGGCTGCCTTGGTACCACCTGCCTACAGTCAGTCTGCCTGTGGCACTCAGCCACCTGTGCCTTGGTTTGTCCTGGTAACTCAGGATCATGGTGCCCACCTACAGCTGTTCTTCACAGCCAGTGAATTAGCTCCCAAGATTTGAAGAATGTTCCAAATGATCATCATACTTCTTAGGGGCTATCTTTTTATCATCCACACAAGCAACAAATGCTCATTGAACACCCAGCACGTCCAAAACACTGTTGGGTTCAATGGCATAATGAAGTCACCCTGGCCTTGATTACTCCAGGCTAGTCACCCCAATTCCCTTAACCTCAATACTTTAGATATAAAGAGGACAATTAAAGTCGCAGCCCCATCCTCAAGGGACTTAGAACTGTATGGGGCTAACCACACAGCAACCTGATTGACTGAGTCCCTTTCTTCCTTCGCTGGGCCTTGGGCTCCTGCTCTGTAATAACGAGGAGGATCAGATTCCCTGACCTTGAGTCCTTGCCAGACCTCATATAATTCCAATGTAGGTTCTACACGTAAGGTCACCGGGTGATGTGCAGGAATCATTTAAGTCCCCTTAAGACAGGTGCCAGGAAACCTACCAATTGGATAATTAGACTTGCCCCGACCCCTCATCCCTGAGGGAGCAGAGGTGGACTTCAGCTGCCCTCCCTACAGTGGTGGGCGGAAGTGCCGGGCGCCGCGGGGGTCCCCTGGTGGAATGTGGCCATGGTGGGTGCTGGGACAGAGGGCTCGGCTGACAGATCTAAGGCTGCCGCCTGCCACCAGGTCTCCATAGGGCGGCCTGCCGGCCTCCTCCCTGTGGAATGACGAGCCCCTCTCCCCACTACCTGGCGTTTAATCTTTAATGCAGCCCCAGCTGCCCTCAGGCAGGACCCATCAACCCACCCGCTCTGATAAAAGCGATAATTAGCTCTTTTTCAACTTTTCACTTCTCCCCCCTTCCACTCTGATGTGTGAGCATTGGGAGAATTCCAGCTAATGGGCCTGCCCTCAGCCAATTCTTGGGCCCATGCAGGCCGGAATGTGCGGGGTCATTAGCTGGGCCCCCCTGGGAGGGGCCTGTCCTCGGGGACGTGCTCGCCTGCCTGCTCTGGGGTGCCCCAGCCACCCGGGAGAGGGCCCGGCCTCTGCAGAGCAGACCTGCCCAGACCTGCTGAATCCCACCTTCCTCAGCAGCAGCGCCTTCCTGTACCTGGACAGAGCCCACTGGGAGGTAGCCTTAGGCTCCTGTGGGGCCAGGCCAAGAGGACATGGGGCCATCTGTCCCCAGGCATTGCTCTGCTTCCAGGGCAGGGAGCCCAGCCTGGGTTCAGCCACCGGTCAGTGCAGAGGCTGCTGACTGGGATTCCCCCCAGCCCCGCCCCATCAGTAACTTAGAATAACTAACTTGTGCTCGGGGCTGGACCCTTATGAAGTGCTTCTAAGTGTTTGGCTCAGAGGTAGCCACAACCGAGGGCTTAACCGTGCAGGCTGAGGTGCTGAACCCCAGGGGCACGGGGCAGTTCTGGCTAAGCTCCTCTTCCCTTCTTCTCTGACCAGCTGGGGCCAATGCCCACAGACTCATTGGTCACCTAGTGCCAGAGGCTGCCAACCCCTGGAACCATGGGTCTCCATCACTAATGCCACAGGGGTCACCAGCACCTAGATTGCCCAAGGCTACCAGAGTCTAGGGCCACTGTCTCCCAGGGTCACAAACAGGGCAGCTGATGCCTAGAACCAGAGGTTACCATTAGCCAGGGCCACTTCACCTAGAAACCCAGGGCTACCTTTACCTGGCACTGTTGACTCCTGGAGCCATCTAGACCCACAGGACACAGGCACCTAGAACCCCAGAAGAGCCCACCCAGGGCTGCCATACACTAGAACTCTAGGGTCACCGTGAGCCAGCATGTTGAACCACAGAGTTACCAATGTGTGGTCCATCCCTGGACACATACCGGGTTGAGGAACTTTGTAGTAAGTTCATGGTGGCACTAAGTGAATGGCTTTCCTCAGATAGGCTCTGGGAATATTTCTCTTTGCTGACTCTGCTCGGCAATGAAATACCACAAAGATTCCTGGGCTACTTCTTCCACTGCCTGAACCAAAGGGTCCCTCACTGACTTGGGTCCTGGATTCTCACTGTGAACTTTCCAAGAGAAAAGAAGAGGTGGTATGTACCACGTAAGTGGGTTCTGCACACCCAAGGTCTGTCCCTAAGCAAGCCCTGTCCAGCAAGAGAGGGAGGGCTTGGCTTCCTGACGTGGTCCCCTCTTTTTCCAGAAAGTACTTTGGGGAGTAGGATCAATGGACTTCCTGGAGGAGGCAGCATTAATGCCCTAGAGACAGAGCAGAACATTATCAGGGACTGGTCACTGGGGCCAGGGCCTCCCTAAATCACACCCTCTCCATCCCACCCACCCAAGGGCCAGCATTTCTCCACACTTTTCAGCCTTGGGCAGTATTATGACCTTGTTGAGATACCCTAAGGAAAATGAAAGGACTTTTCTCTTTCCACGTCCCCTCCCTCCCCCAGCCAACACACAGGGCTTCAGAATATCACAAATATGCACAGAAAAAGTTCCAAGCTCTTAACTGAAATCTTAGTAATACTGATTTTTAAATTGTACGTTTAAAATCCCATGGGGTGCCTTGGTCTGCTGCCCCAAAGGTTTCCACTGCCCAGTTCAAGGGTTCCCCAGGAAGTGGGCTGCTTGGCTGTTCTCTTCCCACACTGACCATGGTCCGTGCCCACGCCTGTTCTCATGAGACTTGGCCTCATCCTTGGTCCACCAGGGCCTTTGGCCACCCCTCAGGATGTGACAAGGGCTCAGGTGAGAACTGTGGGGAATCACAGGACAGGAGGAGAGTTAGAGATGAGGGCAAGAGGAAAGTAAGGAAGCAGGTGTAGGGGATAGAAAATCGAACAAAAAATAAAAGTCAGGCCGGGGATTCTTGCCTTGTGGAACTTCAAAATCCAGGAGGCTTGACAGAGAGACAGACAACTGTGTATTTCAATAGTAATAATAACAGCAGCCAGCATCCCTCACGCACTGTAACCCCCCGGCACTGCTGCTGGGAACTGCAGCTGCTGTGGAAAACGCTTGATAGTTCCTCAAAATGTTAAACATAGAGTTACCATATGACAGCAATTGTACTCCTGGGTATTTACCCAAGAGAACTGAAACATATGTCTATGCAAAAACTTGCACAAGAATGTTCATAGCAGTGTTATTCATAATGGAGAGAAGGAAAAAAAATGAGTCCACCAGCTGGTGAATGAATAAATGAATGTGGTCCAGGCATATGATAGAATATTACTAGGTTATCAAAAAAGAAAGTACCAATGCATGCTACAACGTGATGAGCCTTGAAAATATTCTACTGAATAGAAGAACCCAGTCACGAAACACCACACAACATATGATTCCATTTATATGAAATGGCTAGGACCGAAAAATCCATAGAGACAGAAAATAGAGCAGTGCTTGCCTAGGATTCGGGGGAGGAGGGAATAGGGGCGACCGCTAATGTATAAACTCCAACTCCAACTTCTACTAGTTCAGGGACCTTGAACAAGCCCCTCAACCTTCCTGAGACTTGGAGTTCTTGTAATAGAGAACAACTCTGACTCTGTATTGGATCTGTTCCTTTAGTTTTGACCACTGTGCCCTGTTTCCTAGGCTTAGTCTTGCCAGCTCTGCACCTTTTGTAAAACAATGTTGTCTTTAGCCTGAAATAGACAGGAGAGACTATTCTCTGGGCTCTGACCTTTAAGGATGTTAGCACTTCTGCACTTATGGCAAGTTGACAAAATAGAGAATAACCTTTGTTTTGTTGGAGGTTTACAGGGACATCATGGCCTGACCCACATGGACGACTGCAAGAACAAAGAATTCCTGCAGCAAGAAGTTTGCAACAACCACACCATCTCCCCTGTTTTTTTGTATAAAAGGAGCCCATATTCTGACTGGAGTAGGATGGTTCTCCAAGACATTAGTCTGCCATCCTGTCGGTCTGCCGGCTTTCTGAATAAAGTCGCTATTCCTTGCCCCAACACCTCGTCTCCTGATTTACTGGCCTGTCGTGCAGCGAGCAGAACGAGTTCAGACTAGGTAACATTCTCATTTGGAAAATGGGCACAGTGATCTGTACGTTACACACACAGCACAGTGCCTGGAGTGCGTAGGCATCGTTAATCTTAGAGATGTTTCCTTCACGCCCTCCTCCCATCATTCTCTACTTCTGAAGCCCCCTGAAGGGCAATCACCCATAGAGGAGAAGGAAAAGTATTTATAAGAGAGTCTTACATCAACTTCTCTTCGTCACCTCACTCCTGCATGATCAGCATGGCAGGACACGGCGGGCTGGGGAGACTACAATCAAAGCTAATCTCTAGCAGGCGCTTTTGAAGCAGATTTGTGTTTGTTCTTTGTTTTTTGGTTTGTTTTTTTCATTTCATCCCAGAAAGGTGGTCCAGGCTGGAGACATTATTAATTCATTCATTGTTGAGTACTATCTACAGGCCAAGCTCTGTGTTCTAGGATAGTCGAGGGACTAAGTCCAGGGACTGTCCCTCATGGGGCTTCTACTCTAGTGGGAGGAGGCAGATCATAAAGAAGTATATCTATAGAGAATGTATCTTCTGATCAGCGATAATGCAGTTAAACTAAATGGAAAGGACTTCCTTATATAGGTGTTCAAGGAAGGTTTCTCTGAAAAGCTGGCGTCTGAGCTAAGAAGGGAGGAGGGCATTTGAGGTGGAGGGAAGAAGCCTGGCATGTTTTAAGAACAGCAAGAAGGCCAGGGTGGCTGGAGCTAAGGCAGCAAGGGGGAGTAATCAAGGGGAAATCCGAGGTAGGCACCGGCCCTGTCACACACAGCAAGCAGGTCTGCATGAGGGACTGAGTTTTGTATCTAGTGAGCTTGTCTGCCATAGGAAGCTTCTCTCAGACTTCTTGTGATGGGAAACCGGAAGGGAACAGCAGAATCCCAAGGGCTATATCATGCTTGTGGCAATGAGGTGGGGGTTGAGTCATTTGTGACAAATCTTTTGGTTTTCTCCACAATGTCCAGCTACAGTGCACTGTCTCTGATTTTTACCACTGAAATTCCTTCTGGTGCCTGCTGTGGACCCGGCTGGATAAGCAGCCTCCCTCCCTGAATACTGCCTCGTAAGCATCTTTCGTCTTGATGGGCCACGTGGAGCACATGAGGTTAAGTGTTGTCTCTTTGCTTTAGATCAAGCCCAGTCTGCCTGTGAATTGTTTGTGAAGAAATGGGAGGCTCAGAGGTGCCTACTTGTGCAAACCTGGTCAGGAATGGATGTCTGTATTGGGCTGGGGACAATGCACTGGAATGGGAATTTTCCTTCATACAGATGTGGGATTTAGAGGAATTCAATGGACACCTAGATAGTATGTGTGTGTTGTAAGACTGAGAGGGAGGAAAGATCACTCTGGCAGGAAGTTTTCACATGGGCAAGTTTTAACAACAAACAAAGAACAGTTTGTGGCCAAGCAATCAGTCTAGAGGGAAAAACAAACAGAGCAGGGGGCTGAGAAAGGCAGGGATGGGCTTACCAAACTGCTCCTGAGGTGGGGGAAGAAACACAAAACCCTGGGATTTTTTACCTGGTTGCCAACAGGCACCGTGAGTAGACAGCTCCCCCTTCTTCTTGGTAAAGAGAACCCCAGTTCTGACGGGATAGCCATCATACCTGAGGAAGGGATCTCCACCTCAGGGGTAAATCCTGAGTCACCTAAGCCAGGTGTGGTCATCGCTTCTCAGAGACTAATTGGAGCCTGGGCAGGTGATGAAATGCCGGCCAATGAATGTTGAAGGCAATTTCTGCTGCGGCTTATGGGAAAGGCCTCCTCTCCTTTAAAAAGGGATGCGAGAAGAAACTGTTCCTCTTAAGCTTCAGTTACGTACAGTGTTGGCCTGCAGCACCTGCATGTGTGGCAGCCACATTTGACACCAGGAGGTGAGCTGGCAGGCACTTGGGGGGTAGCCAGGAGGAAAGATAAAGAAAATCCCAAGTTCTCAAAAATACCACTGAGTCCCTAAATTGACCAATCCCAGAGCCTCCTCCCTCTGGCCTTCTTGCCATGTGAGATAACTTTTCCTTGTTATTTAAGTCATTTAAGGCAGGACCTCCAGGTACTTCTATCCTAATCAATATTGTCTTCCTCACTGGAAAACAATTTGAAAGTAAAGACCATGGCTTCCTTACCTCTGGATCTCCAGCACCCAATGCCAAGCCTGGCTTATCGTGGGTGCTCAGCAAATGGATGGATGGATGGATGGATGGAAGGACAGATGGCTAGATCTCACCATTTCTCACAGCACCTTCATCCCAGCATCTGTTCTTCTAGTTCTCATTTTATCCTTGATTAAGGTCAGAATGCATTAAAGAGGCATAAAGTCCCAAACTCAGGAAACCTGCATTCAGCCTTCACGTGATCATGGGCCTGAACCCTGCCTGGGGCTGCCGGGAAAACCATGATCTTCCCAGCAAAGATCTCAGAAAGAGCCCTTTGCCCTCTGCTTCTCTCCACTTATGTCCCCTTGGGGCCCCTTCCCTGGGCCCCCACCTCCCAACATGCAGAGCAGGAGCTGCCCACCTCTGCCACAAAGGAACCAGCTCTGGGATCTTGGAGCTGGTCTCCACATGTTCCAAAGCGTCTGTTTCTACATTGGATAAAGGGGACCCAAAGTGGTCCTAGTGAGATGACCTTCTTAGATAGTCTGCATCCCAGAATCCAAAAGGCCCCTGTGAAGATGAAGCTTGAAACAACCCACCCCCAGCCAGAGTGGGCAGCAGCAAGAAGACAGTTTTCTCCCTCTGCAGAGTCATGAGCTGATCCCGTTTGGACATGTTGCCCATGTATGAGAGAGCAGGCTTTGGTGCAGGGTGATGTCTGTGGCTAGGAGAGAAGGAAATCCATGGTCCTAACTAAGGATTGACCCATGACCTTGACCTCCTGGGCAATGAATCCTGACAGCTAAGCCATCGCTCCCAACAACCCACTTTGCACCCAGACGTGGGGCTTTGCAGCCTGGGACAGCCCAGTACAGTGTTGAGCAGACAGCCAAGTCAACAACTGGTTGCTTCACCCCACAGCCCCAGGACTGTGCATATGTGGTGGGGGTTGGAGGGTGGATTGTGTGTCTGTGAGTGTGTGCTCAGCCCTGCAGACCAGAGTCCTCCAAGGGACCTGCCCCAGTGTGAAGGAAAGACCCCGCCCAGTAATGACGAAATGGCTAGGACATCTTTCCACAGCATCTGGGAGGAATGGGCAGGGCCGGATGTGGGCTGCTGACCTTCTCCCTTCCTCCTAGAGAGGAAGCTCCTCCTGCAGCCACCTTTGTGCTGACCACTGGGCGGTTACAAGCGCGTTCGCTGCCTGTCGGTCTCTTCCTGAGCTGTGAGAGCAGCTGGTCCAGCCCAGCCCAGCCCAGCCCCCACTCACGAGAAAGCCAGCCCAGAGAAGGAGCTGCAGGCCCTGGCTTCTGACCAGTGCTGATGGGAGGGGTGGGAGGCAAGGACCGATGGCGAAGCCAAGGCCTTCACCCTGCCTCTACTGAAGCTTGGCTCCCTCCCCATCCTATAAGAAAATAGACACAGGGTCAGAAGGGACTTCCCTGAACTAACAGGACAGGGCCTGCAAAATGGAAGGTGAGCATCTCTGGGCCAGGAAGGTGGTCGATAAATTTCATTTGACAAAACATTCCTATAGCAGGTATCATGTGCCCTTTATAATTATTACCTACTTAAACCCCACAACAACCTTATGAGGAAAGTGCTCTCATTATGCCCATTTTACAAAGGAGGAGGTTGAGGCACAGAGAAGTTAAGCAATTGACCTGAGATTGCCCAGCTTGTAAGTGGCAGAGCCTGTATTTGAACTCAGGCTGCAGAGTTATGCTCTGAACAAATATGCAACTCTCCCTGCTAAAGAAATAAAAATAAGAGTATTGCCTGGGCACCAAGTGTGTGCTAGGCACTGTCACAGGGTCTTGCCTGGAGCCCACCACTTGGAAGCCCAGTCTAAAACTATGCCACAGCTACACTGTGGTTAGAGTGAATGTGACCAGAGCTATATTGTGAAGGTACCAAGGGAAGTAGGAAGGCAGGAGACAAAAGGATGAATTCCATCTGATGGCAAAACTCACTATGTATTGTGCCAGGTACTCCCAAATATGTGATTTCACTGAATCCTTGCAGAAACCTTATAAGGAAAATGAAGGTCAGAGTAGTCAAGAAACTTACCTAAGGATGCATAGCAGCCACTGGCCCAGCCCACACTCTCTGATAGTAAGCCCAGATGGCTTTCTACTATACCAGGAGTATACTAGGTGCACACCAATTAGGGAAATGGGGCTCAGAGACTTCAGGTAGCCTGCCAAGGTCAAAAGGCATTGGGGGCTGAGTCAAGATTCAAACACAGACCTTTCTAATGCTTCAATGAGCCAAGGCTTTGGGTTCTTCTTGGCCCTGCTGTAGTCAGGACTGCAGACCCTCAATCAGGTCTCCCTTGGGAGGGGAGGAGAGAGGGGAAGTCCATGCTCTTGTCCCACCTGGCAGGGAGGGCCTGCTGTGGCTGCGAGCATGCAGGACCCCTAAGGCCAGCTGACTCTTGGTACTTCAGGAGGGCAAGCCAGGTGCAGGTGTTAGGCTGGGTGGGGAGGACTGGTGGGCCTCTGCTCTTGTCTGAGGGACCCTTCCCACTCTCCAGCCCCAGCTCTTGGCATAAACAAGACTTTGGAGACCCCCAGTGCAAGCCAGCATTCCCAACTTCAAAAAAGAAAAAATAGTCAAGAGTCCCTCTCTGTGTGTGCTATTTTCTTAAAAGATGGGGCAGACAGAAAGGCCCCGCCAATTTCTATTTTGCCCTGGGCCCCTTAACCGCAGCTCCAGCTGGGGGTGGGTGTATAGGAGATGGGCTCCTGCACCGTGGGTGAGCAGGTGGGGGGGGCCAGCCCAGCCTGGGTTGCCGACCCCCTAATCCCCCCCACCAGTGGAATGTGCTTGATTCCAGGAGGCTAAGGTTTTGGGGGTGGGGGGGCTGCAGAAGGCCTCTTTAAAAAGCCAAACGTTCAGGCAGGCCTGTGGCCCTGCTGTTTGACGGTTCTTGATGGATGAGCCCCCAACCCTCCTGTCAAGCCTCCTTGTCCCCCTCCTCACCCGCTCCCTCACTCTGTGAGGTCTGGCTTGTGCAAGGAAGCCTGTCAGTGTTGGGACACGTTAGCCCCATGGCCTGCAGCGGGATGGAGGCCTCTGAGGGATGCCTGCTGTCTGGCCCTCTCCTCACAACGTTCCTCTAGCCCCAGGGCTCAGGTTTGGGCTCTTCTCTTTCAAAGCTGCAAAATTATCGCCATTAGTGCAGCTTGTCTCCTGGAGGCACTGAAGGTGGGGTGAGGAGGCCCTGGCTACTGAGCATCTCCGGCTTGATCTGGCTTATTTGGGGCCGGCTTGGTGGCAGTTGAGTGGGGCTTTTGCCCATGGGAGGCTGGGGCCATTAGGACCACCCTGGGACTGCGGTGAGTCCAGCTGTGGACCTCGGTGATGTGGCTCCTGCCTGGGTACCCCTGAAGGGACCATATAGGAGCCTGACAAGGCTGGAAGCAGGGTGGGCAGCAAGCAAAGCCCCTAGGGTCAGCCCTTGTGCCACCCACAGAGGGAGTGCCTCCTTAAACTTTGTGCCCTGGGTATCTGGGTTGCCTCCTCGTGTCCCAAAGACCTCTCTGCCTCCAGCAGAAAGCCTGCCTTACTGCCCTCATACCCTAATTCTGAGACTCTTTGGATCCAAGGGACCTCAGAGGAGCCCATGTAGAGGAGCTATTCAATCTGGAGAACTGGGGACCCAATCTGTGCATCAGCATGTGCCAGCCCTGGGATGCCAGGCTGGGACAGGGTGAGGTGGGTGGATGAGGAGCTGTCCAAGTCAGAGCTCTGCCCTCAGGGGTCTGCAGTCTCCTAGGGAAGCCAAAGGGTACATTCTAGATCAGCGCTGTCCAACAGAAGCACAGCACAAAGCTACAAAGGTGGGCTACAGATTTCATCTTATAGTGTCTAGCAGTCACGTGAAAGAAGGAAAAAGAAACAGGTCAAGTTCATTTTAATAATCTATTTTATTAAAACTAAGACATCGAAAACTTTATTGCTTCAACATGAATCAATGTAAAAAAGGATTGAGGAATTTTATATTTTTTTGTGCTAAGTTTTTGAAAGCCAGTGGCTATCTTACACTTACAGCACAAGCCGATCCGCACTAGTCACACTTCAAGTGCTCAACAGCCACGTGTGACCTGCAGCTGGCGTACTGAGCAGGGCAGCCCTAGACCAGGTGGCTTGGGCTATGGTGATAGTGCCTTCATTTTGGGGCAGGGGGAGCGGGGATATAGGATGCACCAAGGGGCCCTGGGAGTGGGGCATAGAGATTCCTTCTTAGAAACTTTTCAGTCTGGGTGGGCCTACTCCACCTTCTGGCAGATTGAGGGCAATTTCGATGGGGGCCTGGTTCCCAGGCCTGTACTTCCAGAATCTCTGTCTGCAGGTCCTTGACCTGTATGTGTCACCCAAGAGGCAGTGTGAGGTAGGGAGCTGAGCACTGGACTGCAGTCAGGACATGCATCTGGGCTTTGAACTCTGTGTGATGTGGGCACGTCACCCCCCTCTTTGGGCCTCAGTTTCTCTCTAGGAAGATGAGCAGGCTGAATCGTCACCAGTTCATTGGTTATCAAGGGCATGGAAGGAAAATTCCTCAATACTCCTGCCTCCCACCCTACACCTGAAGCCCTGAGGAGTCACTGAATGGTGGGGATGGATGAGGATGGCACAGAGGCGCCTGTGTGCTCAGGGAACGGCAGCTGCAGAATAGAGGGCTTCTAGGTTGGCACTCTCGGCCAGGTCCCGCAAAGTTACCACCTGCCGAAAACAATCCCCCGCTCCACACTGGCCCGCCATGGCTAGAGTCAGCTCATGCATGTACACCGAACCCCCCTGGAAGCCAGGTCCTCAAGGTGGCACTGCTCAGGGACGCACGTGGTGGCCACTCTCTCCTGGCTTGTAGATAGATGGATTCCTGAGGACATCCCTTTAAGCCCACTGCCTCTCTAGCCTAGATTCGTTGAGCAGATTGATTGAAAGACACAAGCAGGTCTTTGTCCTCAAGAAGCTTATGGTCTAATGTGGAGACTGATTATACATGGAAAGCCAACACTCCCAGGAGGTTAATGCTAAGGCGCAGAAAATGATAAAGACAAGAGAGTGGAGAGGGTGCAATAGGATGGGTGATCAGGAAGCCAGCTGGAGGAGGAGTTGGGATCTGAGCCAGCTTGGAAAAGGGGACAGATCTCTTCAAGAAGCCACACAGGCCCACAAGTATGAGAACTCACAGTATGTCTGGACACCCCAAGTAGGATCTGTGACTCGAGCCCATGGTGGGCTCCTCCAGGTTTGGGAGCGGGAGGTAAGCCTGGAGAGGTGAGTTCCAGGCCAATGAAGCAGCAGCAGGGAGCCACTGATGGTTCCTGAGATGTGCATTAGGTGGTATTTTAGGCAGGTGAATCTGAAGGCAATATTCCTGGAGATGCAGGTGGGTGAGGGGGTGAAAACTGGAAGCAGAAATTCACTCAGTAGTCCCGTGACAATCACTGTGAAAATAATTAACACTCAAATCACATGCAAAGTCCTTCTCATTTAATCCTCCTTCAACCTGGTGAAATACCAAGGGTGGGTTTAGTGCTCCCATCTAGCAGATGGAGAAACTGAGGCTCAGAGGAATTAACTGATTTGGCCAAAGAGACCAAGTTAGAAAATCAAACCCAGGCTCTCTGTATCAAACTCGACAATCCCATGCTCAGGGGTCCAGGAAAATGGGGGCCCAAAAGATAGAGACAGAGACAACAGAAAGGCTCCCTGGAGGAGTGAAGTATATTGAGAGAAAAACTGAACTCACTTGATCTAAGAATCCCCTTAGAAGTCTTCACACTTGAATACTGATGTGAGTCTGGTCCAACTGCCGCTGACGTTTCCGGGTTGGGAGTCAGTGAGGCCTGAGTTCAGGTCTCAGCTGGACACTTACCACCGTTTACTTGGAACTTTTAACCTCTCTGAATCTCAGTTTTCTCATCTACTAATTAACCTGCATGCAAGGGGTTTAGAAGGAATGAATGAGATCATTAGAGCCCAGAGAGACAGAGCTCTGTCAGTCCCTCCCTCAAGTCTAAATTAAGCCAATCCATTGCTCCATGAGCTGACACCCAAGCCTCCTTCTCCCCCATGGTTAAGCAGGAGACCTCCACTCTCCCCTGCAACTGCCCTCCGCCTCCTGCAACCTCTGCTCCCTCAAACCTCTTCTCCTCCCCAGGATGCCCACATGTATGCCTTGTCCTAGGTGGCTCCAAAGAGCAGGGGCTCAGAAGGCATTTCTCCAGTCAGACAGAGGGCCTCCTAGAAACTTTGCTGAGCCCCACAAATGCCTAATGACCAAGGGAATCTAGCAAGAGGAAAGGCCACACCTCTGCCCCATCTCTACTCACAGGTAATGGGGTTAATCGGGAATTCTCTTTCCCTCACTCAGGGATGCTGGTGGGGGTCCAGCTCCCCAATGACCTGGGGATACATTAGTCAGTGATAAGTGGGGCTTTGCAGCCCCTTTTATCCTGTTTACAATACACTGGCTCTCCTCGGACAAAACCCTGCCCCTCCGTCTTGCTCCGGGCTGTTATGGCTACATGAGACAATTTGCTGATGGACTCTCTGTGGAGGGCAGCTTCCTTGGAGGACTGCCCCCCACCACCTCCCACAGCACCCGGGGCAACATCCCCTCCACCTGGTGGGTCCTGGAAGGGGCCACAGATTCTTGTTTTCCTCAGCTCATTGCAGCCTCTGAATTCAGAAACGTTACCCTTTTTGTCTGCTCAGATTTAATCGAAGGGGTTGGGGAGAAAACCCAGAGGCAGTGAGATTATGTTTCTCTGGCGTTGGGTACTGAGGGGTGACCAGGGTTTTGCTGCCGTTTAAAGCAGAAACCATCAGAGGTGTCTTACTTATCTGTGCAAGGCCCTCTTTGAGTCAAAAAGACAGGACGGTAGAGTAGCTACTTGGAGGGCAGCGTGTGACTGCAGCCTGGACCTATTTCCCCTCTCCCAAGGTCAGCGTGGGAAGCAGGTTCACTTCTCTGAAGCTCAGTATGCTTGTCTAGAATACCTGGATGGTGATGCCTGGCCTGCCTCTGATCTGTAGTTATGAGCACAGAATGAGAAACTGCTGTGAACGCACTTAGAGAGAAGGTACTTTGTACAGCACTCTGCACTGATTTCAAGTGATGAGTCTTTCAGCAAGAATGGCTCCTCTGATCCAGGCAGTTTATAGTTACCTAAAAGCCAACTCTCAAATAATTCTGGGCTTCTGAAATGGCAGGCAGGTAGAATACTTAGGAGAGTGAGTTGATTAAATAAATATCCATTTCAAGGCAATAGATACTTAACAAGCATCTACTTTATACCAGTCACTGAGCTGGAAGCTAGGTAGATACAGGGATGAAAAACACATCTTCTGTCCTCAAGTCGGTGGGCAGAGAATTGGGATACTTGTGATGAGGGCTGAGAAGGAGCATCAGGTGCCAGAGGAGCATGGGGGAGGAGTTCCTACCCAGCCTGGGTGTCAGAGACACTCCCCAAGAGAGGTGAAACCAGAGCTGAGACTTGAATGAGTTAATCATGCTTGAGGCAGAGGGAAGGGTATTTGAAGCACGGGGAACAGTGCATGCAAAGGTCAGAGGACACAAAGGCCCTTGTGAGAAGAACTATAATTATTCTAGTTAGGATGGGGGAAGTGGCCAGAGATGTGGCCAGTAAGGAAGGTTCTGTCTGACAAGACAAGAATTTGTTACTATGTTCTTTAGGCATCAGGGAGCTATCAAAAAGCTCAACATACATATGACATGAGTACTGAGTCCAAACTCATTCTGCTCACCAAACAACAGGCCAATAAATCGGGAGACAAGGTGTTGGGGCAAGGAATAGCGACTTTATTCAGAAAGCTGGTAGACAGAGAAGATGGCAGACTAATGTCTTGGAGAACCATCCTACTCCAGTCAGAATACGGGCTCCTTTTATACAAAACAAACAAACAAACAAAAACAGGGGAGGGGGTGTGGTTGGTTGTTGCAAACTTCTTGCTGCAGGAATTCTTTGTTCTTGCATCGTCCGTGTGGGTCAGGCCATGGTGTCCCTGTAAACCTCCAACAAAACAAAGGTTGTTCTCTATTTTGCAATTTGCCATCTCTACATAAGAGCAGAAGTGCTAACATCCTTAAAGGTCAGAGCCCCGAGAGTAGGCTCTCCTGTCTATTTCAGGCTAAAGACAACATTGTTTTACAAAAGGTGCAGAGCTGGCAAGACTAAGCCTAGGAAAACAGGGCACAGTGGTCAAAACTAAAGGAACAGATCCAATACAGAGTCAGAGTTGTTCTCCTCTATTACAAAATCTCTGTCTTAGAAAGATCTTTGCGGGCAACATTGAAGAGAGCGATCAGAAAGGGGAGGGAGTGGTTAAGGAATGACGAGGGCCTCCCAACAGGCTCTGAGGGTTTGGGAGGGGAAGTGAGACATACTTATAGCTGGCCTTGATTGTGCAAGGTAATGCGTGAGCATAGGCACAAGTGAGATAGAAGGAAGGGGGGCTTAGGAGGAAACAGGGTCAGAACGTGCACTGGGAGAGGGGTAGAGACCAGGGCAGGGAGAGTGTAGGGAGCTGTGATGGTTTGGCAGAAGGGATAACAGAATTGTTCTACTCGATCTGATTGAGTTGACCAGAGAAACACAACAGATTAATGGTTTCAGAGATAAGAATTAAGTTCCATCAAAGTGGACAGATCAAAAATACTCTTCAGAATATTGAAGTCTATCATACCACAAAGGGAACAAGCAGTCTGACTATGGATTAACTGACCAAATCCTGGGACTGTCGAACTGCGGGACACTTCCTGAAGTTCAAATAAAAGGAGAGAGCGTAAGGTTATCATATTGATTTTCCTGAAATATTATTTGATTACATCACCCAAGGCTCAAAGCCCTCCAGATATTCTCCATGGCCACAGGATGGAGGCATAAGCATTTTTCCTGTCTGCAACATCTTCTACTGTGGAAGCCAAGAGGAACCACACAGACTGCTTGGGACTACCTATAGCTTCTGAACTTCACTTCTCTGCTTGCCAAGAACTCCCTGTGCCTGCCTCTCCATACATCTTAATCCTTCCTTTACTTCAAGGGTCAGCTGAAATCTCATCTCTTCTGGAAAGTCTTCCTTCATCCAAATTGAAAGGGATCTCTTCCTTCCCTACATTATGACAGAACCTAACTGTCTTTACTACTCATTACACAATCATATGTTGTCTTGCATTGTTACCTTTTCATAATCCCTGTACCCTGTCTCTCTAACTAGTTGATAAACTTTTTGAGATTGGGTTATCTATCGCTGTAAAATAAACCACCCTAAAAATCAGTGGCTTAAAATATCCTCCACTGGACAGGAATTCAGGCATAAGCTCAGTTGGGCAGTTTTTCTGTCTTATGTGGAGTCTACAGAGGTCACTTGGTGGGATTCAGCTGATGGATAGACTAATAGTAAGGGTACAAGATGGTTTCACTTGCAAATCTGGTGGCGTGGCTGGAACATTGGGCTTAGCTGGGTATATTGACTGGAGCATGTATAGACTTGGCCTTTCCAGTATGATGCCCTCAGGGTAGTCAAATTTCTTCCAAGGTGAATCAGGATCACCAGAATGAGTGCTCCAAATGGCTGAGTGGCAGCTGCAAGGCTTCTATGACCTGGCCTTGGAAATCCCAGAATTTCACTTTTGCCACATTCTGTTGGTCAAGCAAATCATTAAGGCCAGCTAAGGTTCAAAGGGAATGGAATTAGACTATCTTTTAATGGGAGCAGTAGCAAAGAATATGAAACCATCTTTATTCTACCACACAAGATTGTCCTAAGACCTAGGCAAGCAAAATGCCTGGCCCAGGTCCCAGGCCTCAGGGAGTCCCACACTTTGGAGTATGATTTTAAGTTTTTCTAAGTCCCCCTTAAGTGGCTGGGATCATTCTGGACTGATTCTTTTCTTCAGGGTACTCTCCAACTCTTCACTCCATGCATGGGGTTGACCAGGTGCCCTGAAAAGCTTCCAGGCTCATACCTGTGGGTTGTCCAGGGCAACTTAACAAGTAGATTGCTTCTGTTGGCCAGAACAGTATGGTTTTTGTGGCACTCTATCAGATCAGGCCACCAGAGTGGTACTGACTTGCCGATTTCGGGTGATTTCCATTCACATTGAATACAGAATGAATTTAGGATTCTGGGCTACTGATAGTCCACCAGTGAGCCTTGGGTTTGAGCCACCTGTGTGGGTCCATGCCATGGCTCTTGCCAGCCTATGTTTTGACCACTACTAGGCTGCCTCAGGTCTACAGCACACCAAAATAGTGGGGGTAGCCGCATACTTTGCCCTGTGTGGGGATCCCTACCTCTACCTAGTAAGGGTGGTCGCCTCATCCTGTCTGCAGGCTTTGCACCACATCAGGCAGTCCTCCAGAAGTGGCCAAGCATATCTACCCAACTCAAAACCATTACTCTGCCAACTGGCTTTTACACTCAATGTCCTCTCTTTCTTCTGATCAGTGTAGTAACCCCATGAGCCACTGGGTTGGTCTTAAGCAGGGCCAGGTGAGGACCATGTATTCTGTGCATGAGTGGGACTTTTCTTCTTGTTCCACTCATGGGCCCCTAGACTAACCATCCTTTTCCCCTGCCAACTGGTTTCAGTATGAGTAAGTCAGGGGTGCAGTCAACACTGAAGGAGATATATTCTAGGAAAGCAGAGATTAAAGCCTAAAGAATTCAAGAAAATACATGGTTGAAAGACATATTATTGTACATTTATACTTCAAAATTCTGAACAATGAATTATTATTTCTATTTTACTGCATACTCTGGGCAAAAATTGCCATTAGTGTCATCATCAGCAAAGGACAATAACAAGCTATGGGTCACCGGAAGTCAGTATTCATGGGCAACGTGAAGGATGATGCAGCATCATGAGAAATGATGTAACTAGCGTTAAATAAATAACTCAAGACTCAGTTTCAGGTATCATTTCCTCTTTGAAGCCCTCCTGAATCCCCAAACTAGACTAAGTGTCCCTTCTCTGTCATCCAATAGTTACTGATTAACTCTACCGGCATTTAAGATACCCCATGATCTGGCTCCAACTTTCCTTCTAGTATTATTATTGCCCCAAGCTCCCGAAACCCAGCCACAGAAGATCCATGTTCTTTCCCCCATTTGCCTTTGCTCCTGCTATCTCCTCAGCCTCATTGCCCTCCGCTTCATCTCCACCAGGCCCACACAAATAAACATTTACAGAGTTAGCGTTAGTGGTTAATGTGTGCAAGACACTGCTAAAACTGTTGATTTTGAAGGCCCTCTTCATACGCTATTTAGCCCATGAACCCTTCTTGCTCTTCTCTGGATAAATGATACTATGTATTAATTCTAGCACTTATTCTACCTAATAATATAGCTTGATGACATGATCAGCCCTTTCAACAGACTATGAGAGATGAGGGATTTGAGGGCTGTGTCTTACTTGTATTCCTCCCCCCCCCCCAATATCTGTGCCAGGTAATAGTAGGTGCTTATTAATAAACATTAGAATAAATGGGAAAAATAACATTAGGGAAACAACATACATGGGTGGACAGTCTCTTGGGATACAAAACTGGGTGGGATCCAGGATACAGGAAAATAGAAGCATCAATTGTCAAAGGAAGAGGAACATCTCCTCCCTTGGGAGGAACTGCAGATAAGCCTGGAAGCATGGAAACGGATTAAGTCTACATGGAGAGGCCGAAGTGACCAAATCCTTCAAGTCCTAACTCAAATACTACCCCCAGCATTAAGTCTTTCATGAATCTCCTACCAGAGCGGACTTTAGCTCAGCTCAGTCTCTTTTGACTTCCACCTAGCAGATATTTATTTGTACACAAATCTTATTTCCTTTTCTATATCTCGACCTCTCTGAGGGCGGGAAGAACCGGTTTCCCCCACAGCACAGATGATACATGGTAACCACTCATTCACTGTGGGTTTATTACATGGAAAAATGGGGTAGGGGACTAAATAGGAGATGTTTGTGCCACAGACTCCAGTGAAGAGTGAAATCTCTAGGCCCACAGTTAAACAGTTTAACTCGAAGTCAAGCAGGAACCCTCCTAACGTTCTCCAGCAGGGAAGAGCCTTCCATCGCGGGCCTCCAACCTTGCTCTGAGGACCCCACGTCAGTATTCTAAGACTGCCCTTGCCAATGCCTGACTCAATGCTGAAGACAGCCTCTTGCCAAAATCTATACTTCCTCGTCCCCTAAATGAGTCAGAACCTCTGAATACACTTATCCTTCTTCTCTAGGCCTCTTTTCTCGTTTCCCTTCTTCTTTCTCTCAGCCACCACCAGTCGGGCGCGCGTTGAGGCAGCCCTAGCCGGCAGAGGAGGGAGGGTCCTGCGACCGGAAGCCGGAAGCGGGTTTGTGAATACGTGTTCCGAGGAAGCCAGAGCGGACCCGGCGGGGCCGGCAACATGGAGCCGCTGTACCAGCAAACACACAAGTGAGGGTCGCGTCGGGCATGGGCTGGGGCGAAGCCAGGCTGGGCGAGGCCTGCCCCCCGGGGCTGGGGCCTCGGGCATCTGCCAGTATGGAGGCTGAGTCCTTCCGCTCGGGCGCTGCCGTGGGGGCAGCTCGGAAGTGCTTAATCTCTGGCGGGATGTCGAGGTTAACGGCAATCAGAGGGTCCGGCCTGATGCCTGAGGACATTGGACCGAATGCCTCCTGGAATCTTCGAGGCCGTGACTACCAGCTGGGTAGACTAGGTGATGGGAAAGTCGCACCTACAGGTTATAATACTTTGTTTAGAAGCTGCCACCTGTGTGGTCCGGGGTGGTAGAGCTGGTTGGGGAGTCAGGGCCCCTGCACACAGGAGTTTACAATTTAGTGAGTCGAGGCACGTACAAAAAAGGATTTGACATGTGTGGTACGATGGGATAGAAGGTAAATTAGCAGTACAAACAGGATCTCCTTAAGCAGTTTAGAAGGATTCATCACTGGGTTAAGGTCGTCAGACAAAGTTTAATCAATAGCTCACAGCTTCTGTATGATGTCAGTCTACTCTTGATTGACCCACATTTTGTTGCTGCTACACTGTGATTTTTTTCTTTTATTCTGATTTTGGTTTATACTTAAGACAATGTTTTTATTATACAAAGAAATCGCTTTACGGATAGCGTTCAGTATTATTACAGTACTTGGTATTCATATCTGGTTACAGATTACCTTTAAGGAAATTGAATTTTGGTTTAGCATCTCATAACTTAAATTTCATGGTAGTATCCTTTATTCATATTGTCCTGAATTTTTGGAACTTGGTGTGATATGGAAATAGGGTTATATCTATTCTGTTTGGATTTTTATGATTTATTTTTTATTGTGGTAAAACATACATAACAGAAAATTTACCATTTAAAAGTTAATCATTTAATTTTTATTTAAGTTACCATTATCACTTAATTTACCATTTAAAATTATAATCATTTCTAAGTGTTCAGTTCAGTGACATCAAGTAGTTTCACAATGTTGTGTAACCATCAACATTATCCATATTCAGAACTTTTTCATTATCCCAAACAGAAACTCATGCCCATTAAGCAGTACCTTCCCATTCCTCCCCAAGTCCCTGATAACCTCCGTTCTACTTTGTCTCTGAATTTGCCTATTCTAGATATCTCATATAAGTAGAATAATACAGTATTTGCCCTTTTGTGTCTGGCTTATTTCACTTAACATTATGTTTCCAAGGTTCATCTACGTCATAGCATGTATCAGGATATCATCCCTTTTTATGGTTGAGTAATATCCTTTTGTGGATATACACACATACCACGTTTTGTTATCTTTTCATCTATTGAAGGACACTTGGGTTGCTTCCACGTTTTGGCTGTTGTGAATAATGCCACTAAGAATATTGGTGTACAAATATCTGAGTCTCTGTTTTCAATTTTTTGGAGTGTATACCTATACCTATTCTATTTTAACAACTTCCAAGTTTATGCTGTAGTTTTGTGCTGATGAAAACACTTAAACACACCCCCAGAACGTGGAGAAGAAATAAAATGGGGACCTGCCTCCCTAATGAATTCACAACTAAAGGAGTACTTTGAAGCATTAGAATGAAAAGATAATGATCCTCTTATTTCATTTTCTAAGTTTATGTTTCATTTTCATTTCTTTAAGTTACTATTTCACTTTCTACTTTTCTTTCTTTTGCTTTATTGATGAAGTGTTTGGTCTGGGCAGGTGAAAATATAGAGCCTATTCTGTAATAGTATTGAAATGACAAAATTGGTCTTACACTGGGGTACCCTATTCTCATAAAAATTATGCTCGTGTTACTAAGAAAGGGCAGATCTTTTACAATAGCAAAGCACAGTGGACTGAGTAGTGCTTTGAAGTTAATCTGTGATGTACAGTCTCATCTGGTTAGTTAATTTGGTTAAAGGATGTTGCTAAGGAGGCTGTGACCCAGTTTAGTCTTAAGAATAATTTTGTTCACAGAGTCAGCCTATTATTAGTGCAGCAGGTAGCTGATCACAGAGTAAACTAGGTAGCTCAGTTCCATGTAAACTTAGAGGAGGAATACTAAATGGTGTCCCAAACAATTTTGTGGACTGTAAATGAACTCCTTACCTCTGCAGGCCTCAAATGACCTACACTCAGACTCTGTAGACCCTTGGGCTCTATAGCAGGGCTCACCAGCTTTTTCTATCAAGAGCCAGGTAGTAAATATTTTAGGCCTTGCGGGCCATACGGTCTCTGTGGCAGCTACTCAGTGCTGCCATTGCAGTGTGAAAGCAGCCATAAGATGATATTTAAACAAATAGATGTGACTGTATTCCAATAAAACCTTTTTTTAAACAAAAACAGAGTGGGCCAGATTTAGCCAACCACTGTTAGACCCTTTACTATACAGTTGCTCAGTCATTCAGTGAATATTTATTGAGCACCTACTATATGTCAGGCACCATTCCCGGTGCAGACGGTACAGCCCTGCCCTCAGGGATTTTACCTCATTCCATGCTGCAGTATATTCTGATATGCCTCCTTTCCCCTCAAGGACTAAACCAGAACTCAGAATTCTGGTTCTAGACTGCTTCACCTTGTTTTCCTCATGTATGAAATAAAAGCTTGGGGCTGATTAAACTGTAAGGCTTCTTTCAGTGATTGTCTTTAAAAGGAAACACGGAATTCTGTGCACATCAGCAGTTCACTTTTGCAATTGCAGAAATTAATGATTATAGCTGAACTGACACAATAGTAATGGGACATCTTAATTTTACTGGAACTTTGAACCCAACTTGTAGTTATCTCTTGCCATGTTCCTGAAAGTACATTGGAATTACGTCAACATTTTAAAGTTACGTATCCTGAAAACTCCTGAACTACCTGAGTAATGAATGAAAAAAGAAAGATGAAAAACAGTAAACATTTTACACTTAAACAACACTGCATTAGGATGAACTTTATAGAGGAGCTAATAGCCAAGCTTCTATTTTTGAGATCCTAGTGCTTGTAAAGGTGCCCATATTTGTCCAGGATCATTCAGTGTCCCAGACCTTTTTATCACTAGAGATTCTTATTCAATAGGTTTGGGGCACAAGCAGCTCTATTTTTAACAAGCTCTCCAGGTGATTTTGATGAACAGCTGGGTTTAAAAACTATTACCTTATCTCAAGACCAGTTTTTCCTTTTTTTGATTTTGCCTTCTGATGAGAGGCTAAATATAGTAGAGGCAAAGTGGGTGAGGCGAAAATGCCCAGATGGTTCCCACTACTTTTAAGTAAAGTAAAAACAACAAACTTCTGTATGATTCTATAGGAGTTGCACGGCAATTTCATATTGCATTTGGATCTACAACCCTTTAAATAATTGTGATTATCAGTACTTTGTTTTATAGTTGAGGAGACTGAGGCACCAGGGAGTTAAGTGACTTGTTCAGTGTCCCTCAGCTACTACAATAGTGGAACTAGAACTTCAGCGCAGATCTTTTAATTCCAAAACCCTGCCCCTGCTCCAGCTGGTCAGAGGCAGCACGGATGCAAAGTGGGTGTATATGAGGGGGTGGGGATGGGAGCAGTAGTTCCATGGACTTTTAAAAAGCAGTTCTGTTTTAGAATTCTTCCTAGATCTTCTGCAGACTTTTTTTTTTTTTTTTTTTTTCAAATCAGCAGCAGTGATTCTTGCTTACTTGCTGCTCAGTCTCTGGTTGATTGTGTTTTCACCATTGACCCCACACTAGGCAGGGCTAGGACTTCTGATTTCTAGGGTCTACGCTGTCAGGTTATACTTGTGTATCAACTGTTCCTTATTGACTTCAAGTGTGTTGTCTGAATTCCTAATTCAGTATAAAACAGATTTGCCACTTGGTATATGGTAGTTCCCACCATGCCATTCATACTTGCTCTGCTGTTTTGCATTTATTTCCTCTTGGGCATGAAATGTAGAGATTGGAATCACTTTTTTAGCTATATCTTTTCCAGTTCATTCAGAGCAAATAGAGATTGGATGTAAGTCAATAATGTTTCCCTGCAATTTAAAGGTTATCTATTTTAGCTTAGAAAATAGTAAAAGCCAGTTGAAGAGTGTTCATAGGGTTTTGTGGGTATTGGCATCATCTCTCCTGCTGTCCTCACGGAATTTAAGAATTGAAAGGGACCGGCAAGATCTGGCATTCCAACTCACTTTGGTCAGGAAGACCCTTTAGAAGACCCAAGGCAGTTCATATACCCTGTGTTTAAACACGGAACTCTTTGTTTCCTTTTCTTGAAGAGACGGTTGAGAATTGTTCATGTTTTTTCCCCTGTGTTGAGCTGAAATCTGTCATCTTGAAATTTGCACCTTTTGGTTCTGGGTCTCCCTTAAGGAGCAGCACCAGAGAGCAGGCCCACTCCTTTCCTATATCTCATCTGTAGATATTTGAAGAGCACCAGCTGCCCCCTTTTAGTTTAGTTTTGTTTCTTCTTATCTTTTCTCAGAGGATTATTATCACTAGCTCTTTTGACCATTCTTCATAACTTGACTTCTTTCCTAGTCATCCTGTTCATCCTGTTTATTGGGGAAACCTTTAATTGGTAGGGTACCTTTAGCAGATGGCTCCCAAAATTGAATGCCATTCTATAATTGTGTATTTGACCTTTTTTTTTTTTAATCTCAAGTCAGAATGCTTCTTATCCCTGACAAATTTCGTCATACTACTTTAGCCTAAATGAAAAATGTTAATATTTGCTTTATGGCACAATCACACTAACAATTCACTAGAGCACAGAATCATGTGCAAATTTCATAATCATCAGTTGATTTTTGAAAAATATTGACTAAAACACAGAGCCAAAGGCAGTCCTGTAGTAGAACCTGGAAGTCTTCCTCAGGATCCCTTGGGTACCATTGTTTTGCCTGCCATGAATCCCTCATCCTTAAAGTTTAAAATATTTGTCAATCTAATGGAAGAGATATGATGTCATTTTTATTTTGCATTTTCCTGAGTACTAGTAAAGTTGAGTGTCTCTTCATATATTCATTGACCATTTGGGTTTTATTTTCTGTCAGCTGTCCTTTGCCAGTTTTGAAAATTGCTTTGTTTGACTTTTCCTGTTGATCTGTAGCAGTTCTTTATATATTCTGGGTATTAGTCCTTTGTTATCTGCGGCAGTTATCTTCCAGTCTCTGCCTGTTGTTATTGTTGTTGTTGTCGTTGTTGTCGTTGTTGTTTAGTTGTGCCTTTGGTGTAAAAAGGCTTTTTGTTTTATTGTAGTCAGGTTTATCAGTCTTTTATTTTGTGATTTGTAGGGTTTTGGGGGGGTAGTTTCGGTTTTTGTCTTGTTTAAGGATACTTTTGTTAACTTGAAGTCATAATATGCACTCCTGTATTTTCTTCAGAAAGTTTCAAGTCTTGCTTTTTACATTTAGGCTTTAAACTATCTTGAGTTTATCTTTGTGTGTTACATGAGATGTGTTTTTTTATATGGATAACTAACTAAGCCATCAGCATTTATTGTAGTCCATTCTTTTCCCACCACCATTAGGAGTTTACGTCACTGCCCACATCCAGCCTTCAGTGTAGTCTTAATTCTCTTTCCTGTCATTTTGCTAGTCAATCTACTATAGCTGTTTCCACGGTTACCCTGATCCAGATGTTGGTTTGTTCAAGCTGCATTCCTACATCTGCCTCCATATCTCCACATGTCTCCATTCGAAAGGATTCGGACTTGCCTTCCTGAAGTCGCAGTTTGGTCTCTCAGGCTCTAGCAGTGATTTTGAGTTGCCTCTCAGGACTGTGGGTCTTGCCCAGGAGCACTCTGAGGTCATTAGAGCTGCCCTGGCTTCTGGGGCCATGGATCATGTTTAGAGGCCACAGGGAAGTCCTGGAAAAGACCAGAGGCAGGTTCAAACCAAATTTGGACTCCTGGCATGCATTAGTAAATTTGGGGTCACAGTTTGTGCTGCTCCTGGTGAAGAATGATTGCTGACTGTTCCCTCGAGGGTTGGAACTGATAGAACAGCTCACAGGAGTGAACTCTTTCATGTGGCTCTCACATGGAGAGACCAGAAGCACCAAGAGTCAGTTGTTGGGGCAGGATAAATAATATCCCAAGAACTGATCACAGAGGATGCTTGGAAGGGCTTCATTGAAGGTGATCATGGCCAAGCCCTGGGGAGACGCCAGAGAGGGCTCTGGGGCCTGATAATCAGAACCATGCCAGAGGTCCCAGGTACAGTATTGCGTTTCCAAATGAGATGGCAGTTGCCTCGTATTGCCAGGGCAGGCTGTTTACCAAACAGGAGATCCCTATCTTACAGAGCCTTCTTCTGATGGCTTCCTCCACTAATCTCCTCATCCCCTTCTCCCCTTCAGGCAGGCCAGCCTGCTGGTGCCCCACATGACATGCCTTACATGCCTTTTTGCATATCATTTTCTCTACCTCTTCCTTCACCAAAGCACATCTCCCTTCTTCAAAATGGTTCAGAACTGCTTTCGCCCACAGAGCTTCCCCCAGCCTACTCCTTTACTCACTTGCCTTCACTTAGCACTGCTGTGCGTAGCTCCTCAGCTTCCTTTTTGTTTACGCTTGTATGTGTTAGTGTTCTCTTAAATCTTCTTGGGACTTTTCGTGTCTATCTGGCTTGTCGTTCCTAATTACACTGTTTCTCAAGCACAAGGATTATATCTCTCTTGCCCTTTGATGCTCCCTAGTACAGACCAGTGCTTAGCACATTGGGTCAAAGAACAGAGAGTGCGATTGGCTGAGTCCTGATTGAGGTTTATCACTTGGTGTGTGACCTTGAATGAGTTACATAACCTTTGTGGGCTTCAGTTGTCTTATTTACAAAATGAGGATGATAATAGTACTTTCCTCATAGGGTTATTGACTTAGCAGAATGTCTCAGTGGTAAGCACTACTAAATGCTTCCTGTCAGGATTATTATTAATATTAATGTTAAAATATTAGAAACCCTGCCAAAACATGTGACCTAAAGTGCCACATACAAATTTTACAGTTCAGCGATGCTGTCAATTTGAATCAGTTAGATGTTGGCATTAGAAAAATTGTCTTTCCTGACTGAAGCACTGTTGATTACTCCTGTCTCACTCATTTCCTCCCTCTTCCTTTGATAGGCAGGTCCACGAGATCCAGTCTCACATGGGACGCCTGGAGACGGCAGACAAGCAGTCTCTGCACTGTGAGTAATTAACTATGGAGACCAGAGTCCTTTCTCTGATGACACGGTGCTAATGGGCTGGGTTTCCTGACTGCATTTCTGCCTCAGGGGCTTCATGATTCAGCGTGGAATGAGTTCTGTTGTTAGGGTGGACAGAAAAACCCTATGGCAAAGTCACTGATTTCCCTGATTCTGCCCTTTGGAATCCTGCAAGTCTTATCCCCCATTACCCCTCCACTCAACCTGACATGGCCCTATGGGAATGGAAGTACTTTCCTCCATCTGTCTTAATCTAATTACCTAGTCCTTAGAGGAATGTAGTCCATAAAAATTCAGAGATGTTTAACTGGAATTGGTCATTTCTTCTGAGCTGAGAACTGTGGCTTTTTAGGAGGATTATTCAGAAACGAACAGCAATATTAATTAGTTTAGTTCCCACACCATGGATTCTTTTGAGCAGAGTGCTGCTTTTTGCATGTTAGTTTCTTCTCTTGTAGGAGGAAAGGTCCCTTCTCTGAGTCGGCCCCACAGGCTTTACTGGCCCCCACCCCCCGTGGAAGCTGTCTTCTCTCAGCCCTTGACGGTCACGTGCCCATTTCTTCAGTTTTCTCCTGTCTCCTTTCTGCAGCTCCAAAAGCACCTCTTCTCTTGGTTCTGTGCCCCACCTTGTTCTGAACTGTATTTGTTAGCTGTCAGCTACCTAGGAAGGTGACATGTCCCATCTCTACTGTCATTTCTTTATTGGGCAAGAGGCAATCTGGATGCCTTTTTTTTTGTGCCCAGTTTAGCTTGGATCCATTGACTTTGTGTGCCTTCCCAGCAGTCTCATGATTAGAAATGGAAAAGAGGTCATTTTGACTGTTTATCAAAAGGGTTAAGGAAAATGCTGTATTTATCATATCTGTACCTCTATGGATTCTTTCCTGGGTTTTTCCTATTGATATTTGGTCTATTTTGAGGACTCCAACATCAGTCTACCCATTCTTAAGGGAACTCTTCCTGTGGTTCACATACTAATCTTCCCCTTTGCGCCTTTTTTTTTAAACCTCATGTTTTGTAGGGAGTTCAGTTGGCAGCTTTTTTAACCAGATATTTATAACCCATATCTGAGAATACTCTCAAAGGAAAAGAGACCACATTCTGTGTCAGAAAATACCGCATTTCACTTAAAATATTTATTTGGACAATCTTTAAGTGTTCATTTTATTTTCTAAAGGCAGGAGATTTATTTCAACAGGTTTATCTTCAGCTTCTTAAAAAATTGGCATTGTTATAGCACTGGCAGCTCTAAATATATTTTTTTGAAACAGTGTTTACAAAGTCACTTAGTATAATTTGAATTTTTCTCCATCATCATTAGCGTGTGCATTTTTCTTCTTTTGAAATACATATTTTTGAGTTTATTGGATATGGGAAAAAAGGTATGTTTGATTTGTCATTCTAACTTAAGTCCACTATCTCTTTTCCAGCAATTATTCTTTTTTCTCTTTTGTGCAGTAGTAGAAAACGAAATCCAAGCAAGCTTAGACCAGATATTCATCCATCTAGAGCGCCTGGAGATTTTGTCCAGCAAGGAGCCCCCTAACAAAAGACAGAATGCCAAACTGTGAGTGTTCTGACACCCCAGGCCTATCACATCAGGCCTTTCTCCCAGCAAGGCCATCAAATATTCTGAAAATCCATTTACACATTGAAAAACTGAGACTATGCAAAGATAAAGTCTATAAAGAGCATAATTCTGTTTGAGTGATACTCCCTCAGAATAAAAAGCCTGTGCTGTATAACACAGGGAATATAGCTAATATTTTGTTTTATTATTTTTTAATGGAGGTACTGAGGATTGAACTCAGGACCTTGTGCATGCTAACATGCGCTCTACCACTGAGCTATACCCACCCCCTGCCAATATTTTATAATAACTGTAAATGGGGTATGACCTTTAAAAATTGTAAATCACCATATTGTACACCATATTGTATATGATACCGTACATCAACTATACTTCAATTTTTAAGAAAAAAATAAATAGCCTCTGATGTTAGTGGCTCAGAAGACTTGTGTCTTCTCATTGGCGTCATTTTGAAATTTTGCCCCCAGACCTGTTTTTCTGACCAGACCCATGGCTGCTTGAAACCTAATGCTGCTAGGGAATTTCACTCTCTTTGGTTCCCACTGCATTCTTTGGTTGAAGTATCTTGCTCTTAATCACCTTAGTCAATCTATTTTTAATGAAATACTGATCTAATGTTTGATACACCCCCATGAAATTAAAATGAAAGCACTCTCACCACGTCCACTCCAGCCCCTGCTCCCAAAAGTTTTATGAAACTTCGTTGATGCTTTACTCCAAAGATGCCCTTGGGCTTCTTCCAGGAGAGTGAAATAATCCCTAGAAGGTCAGGAAGAGGTCATCGAACCTGCTTCCTGTCACCTGTTCCCTGTCATGCATCCAGAATCAGAGACCAGCAGATATTTAAGTAAAGCTGCTGGAATCTCATGTGCTACAACCCTGCTTTAACCGCAAGCTACTTCTTTACTTTCAACATCGTTGATCAAAATCAGATTATTTGGCAGGGGCAGGGGTGGATAGCATGGAGTAGTGTAGGGGGAAGTAAGGAAATGTCTTCTTTCCTGTTACAAAGTCTGGCTGCCTTCAGTTTTGCTGCTCTGGGCTCCTGGAATTTAATCTCTCTATCAATTCCAGTCGTGTTGACCAGTTAAAGTATGATGTCCAGCACCTGCAGACTGCTCTCAGAAACTTCCAGCATCGGCGATACACAAGGGAACAGCAGGAGAGACAGCGAGAGGAGCTTCTGTCTCGCACCTTCACCACTAACGTAAGCCAGGTGCCCGGGCAGGGTCTGCAGGAACTTGACAGCTTGTTGGAGCTGGAGCTCAGGTCTCTGAGCATTGTCTGTTTAGGGGGTGTCGGAAGCAGACTGATCAGGCAGGAGGAGACCAACTGGGAGTGACAGTGGACTTTGTGTGTTGCTGCAGAGACTAGACCTAAACAGGGGATCTCTTTCTCTGACAGAGAAACCTGAAGAGGAAGCCATTCAGTTGAAGGAATGGGCAGAGGTGCAAATTACCTGGTTTGACTGGTCCGATGCAGAGAGGTGGAAGTTCACATGGTGGAAGCGTTTTTCTGACCAGATCGAGACAGATGATTAGAACTTAGACTGTTTTTAGTGAGGGCAGCATTTCAAAGCTGCCTTCAGGCAGTTGCCATTGTGCTGTGTATGTGTGTGGTTCCAGCGCCAGATGCATTAAAATGTTTTTACTCTAGTCTGAGCAGCATTTGGAGGAATTTGTTAACAGATACTTCGTTTTAGAGGGATTGCTTGACTTGAGCCCATTTGAAAGTGTCCTGCTGGTTTGCACGTTTCGTTTCTTAGAGCATCAGCGTCCTGTCCTTAGATTTCAGTAGGATTATTTCCTGCACGTGGCTGTAGAACATACTGGCCTTTTCTGTGTCCTGTATAATATATTCTACCAGATTAGGTAGGTTTTAGGGGTTTTTTGTTGTTGTTTAATTGTTTTGTTTTTACAGAGTTTATATTTTGTAAAGAGATGTTAGCTTTCTAAGTCTGCCATCAGAATTCAAATCACTTCCCGCTTTGCAGATGTTTAACTCTCTTTGCTGTGTCCACACTCGCAGTAAATTTCCCCAAGAGCTTCAGAATATGCCTGCATAGTTTTGGTTTCTTTAGCGTGAGCAGTCAAGTAATGATGATTAACAGTTGAGAGGTGTAATGAGGATGTGTTGGTGGTAGAGTGGTAAGCATAGCCACCTTTCAAAAGTGTGAGGCACCATACAACACACTAAAAGGTGTTGTGTGGGCTTTTGGTAGTTGTGACATTGGGCATTCAGGCCTTTTTTAGGCCAGGGATGATCACCCAGAATTACTCTGTTTTTTACCAGCCTGGTGTGATGCTGTGCATACAGTGGGCCCTTAATAAAAACTGACTGAATGATCTTCTTCCTGGTCATTCCACGATCTGGAGCTATAAGACATTTTTCTGAGAGATATAGCCCCTCAGTGGTACCCTTTCAGATGGGAGAGTAGGGGGGATTTGTATATAAAATGTGTTCCATAAACGTTTGTCAAATCAATGAAAAGAAGTCTTTAGTTGATTCATTCAAACACTGGAGTCTTGACCCAGTGATCATCTGCTTATGCAGAATGCTGTTTAAGGTCCTGAGAGTAAAGCGTGTTTAAATGAAAAAAACAAGACTCCTCCCTGTGAGAAACTCCCATGTTAGCAGGAGGGATTGAAAATGTATACATGGAACATGATTCTGAACTTGAGTAGCAAAGAAAAGGTGGTTTAACCTCTTCGTGATGATGGAAAAACAGTGCAGCTTGGCAGGAGAGTTTGTGATGTCTGGAGGAAGGAAAAAGGACAGTACTGTGGCTGGTCGTGACCTGCTTCAGCGTCCTTTCCACTTGCAGTGTGAAAATGGAGCCCTGGGGTCGGCCTTGGTGTTTCTTCCTACCGGATGGTTAATAGAGGGCAGGCTCTACGCTCAGCAGTGGGACTCATGCCACTTACCAACTCTGCCTGGTCCTGGACAACTCACTCCACCTCTGGGCTTCAGTTTCTTCATCTAACATGGGGATACTATCATAATTTCTGCATAAAGTTAGAATGAGGATTAAGTGAGCTTAGGGTGGAGAGCACGCAATGTGGAAAGCACCTGATCGAGATTAGTTTTTTCTTGCTTCATTTCTTTACAGACTTTTCTTCTCTGCTCAGGTGTAATAGTCCAGTCCTGAACACTGTTAGGCCTTTAATAGAAAACCGGGTCTCTTCTCTCCTCAGTCTCAGTCTAATCAGAGGGAAAAGCTGTGGATAAAATAGCCAGAGGACAAAGGCAAACACGTAATACTACCTTGGGGAGAAGCCAAGTAAAGGAGCATTTGGAACAAGCTGGGTTAGCGAGTAGTCAGGGAAAGTCTCTAGGAGAAGCCCAGCGAGGTGGGAATTCAGAGGCAGGGGTGAACAAGACTTGTGTAGTGGAACTCGTTCAGAGAGTGATAAACCTGAGGAGAGCGCCTCTTCCCCTAAGTGAACAGAGGCCACCCCAGATCTTTGCTTTGCTTTTTCATCTCCATTAGGTTCCTCAGATTCCTGCCCATTCCCTCTGTCTGTTCTTCTGACTTGGCCTTGGCCACAAAGCAGAGCAGTCAGGTGGTGGGAGCCCAGGAGCTGATCGGGAAGCCAAGTTAATCAAGTGCCTGCGTTTCTTTCACAGGACTCTGACACCACCATACCAATGGATGAATCACTGCAGTTTAACTCCTCCCTCCAGAAAGTTCACCATGGCATGGATGACCTCATTGGAGGCGGGCACAGTATCCTGGACGGACTGAGGGCCCAGAGACTGACCTTGAAGGTGGGGGCTCTTTGGGGGACAGGGGGAGGGCCTTTTGTTTTGGCCTTATCCAGCAGTTTGGGACCTGCCTTTACATTTTGATCACAAATCCCTAAATTGTGATATTGTGGTGGTGAGACAGAGCCTTTGAGTTTGGGATCTCCTTTCTGTTGGAATTGAATTATTGTGAGTCCAAAAGTAATCCAATTCCCTTTGCCAGGAGATATTTCTCGTGCTTGCAGTGAATCATAATGTGGCATGTCTTGGTATCCAGGTCTTTTTCATTTTCCAAACTTAAGAAAGTGACTGCTGCAACGAGAGGAAGCAGTAATGGACTGAGAAATTCTGTTATAGACTCTGCTCTAGTCAGAAGGAAGACACGGCTGTCATTGGCCTCTCACTCTCTGTGTGGCCTCTGCAGTGGACTCCCTTGTAACTGAGACCTTTTTGTACTGCAGTTACTGAAGCCCCCGTGGGCTGGGGGTCTTAGGGCCACCCTGGTTGACCAGCAGCACATAGCTTCCAGAGCATGTGCTGCTGATCCCCAGTGACTCTTTCCTCCGTTTAGTCACAGGTATTCCTAGAAGCCCTGCCCGTTGGCTGGGACTCAGACCTCCTGGGAGTGGTTTACAGAAACATTACACAGCCTCTGATGTCAGTCGTGATGTTTCAGCCTCAGCCCTTTTCCTGTATCAACCCTGATGGATAGTGGGGTGTGGGCTATGCCTATTGTCAGGGTGTGGCCCCCTGTGAATGATGCACTCCCAGCCACTGAGCTGTGAGAAACAGTCACTCGGAAGCATGAGCTTTATCTTGGTTTTTGTTGGCCCACGTTGAGCCTGTCAGCTCCACAGGACTTCAGTCCATTTCTGAGCAGCCCCTGCCGTCTCTGCCGGGGAGAAGGTCAGGCGAGCCACGAGCAATGCTCATCTCTTGCTGATGGCTGCGGTGCTTCAGGTGGTCTGGAAGCATGCTCTCCGGCAGCGTCGTGGGTGCCCCCCTTTCAGAAGAGTCATCTGTAGTAATCTAAACTGATACACGATGATCAGTCCTTCCTTTAGAAAACTACTGGCCTCCTTCCCATATCTCAGAAAAACAATAAAACCCTTTCAGGACAAGACTCATGTCACACTCATGTCAGCCCAGTGGAAGTCAGAGCTTACTGTTAAAGCTGATGTCAGCTTCTTGCCGAAGTATGGTATCCCTGAGGAGTCTGAGCAACTTCTGCCCCAACCCTGTCCCCAGAAGGACAGCACGGGAAAGCCTGGCGGGCAGTTGGAGTGGGAACAGATAGTTTCTAATTCCATTTCCTCTGCACACCTCCTGCCTGTCTTTTGTCTGTTGATTCCCTCCACCTGCCTCCCACCCCACTTCTGTCCAGGAAGTTTCTGTGTAAACCATTTGAAAGGAGACTAGGAGGGAGCATGAAGGAGCTGAGCCTTGATTTGGGGAAATTTGTGGTTGAAAATGAATACGTGTTTCAAAATTTGTTAGTTTTCAGGTGATTTTAGAAGCTTGCTAACTTGAACTTCATAAGGTGAAGAAATAGTCTGGACTTTCAGAGCTAAGCAGACTCTTCAGCAAGAATATAATTTTTATCATCACTGTTGTAGGAAAAACGTGTCTTAGGTCTCCTCCAGTAGAAATAAAGTTTGACTTGAGAGATCTCGCTTGATGAGGCTTGATAATCATCATCAGGGCAGAACATGGGTCTTGAACTCCTGTCCACGATGCCTGGAGTTGTTCTCACTTCTCTTGCCTCTTCTCTCAGTTGCTCATTACTTTGTTGTTCATTTAAAAGATGGATATGAGGCGTTAGGTTAGATGCCATCGTACAAATGCAGTTGGTGATGTGTGTGTAAGCTGGGGTCTGGCCAGCATTTGTTTATGTTTATTATTTCGTAAGAAATGGAATGTGCTTAAAAATGAAAATAAGAAAGCCCAGAGGAAAGGCAGCCTGTATGGTTTCAGCTACTGGTTTAGGAATAAATGCCCTTTTTTTTGGATGGTAGATGGTGACATTTATAATAAGGGGTTTTAGTTCATTGTGTTGGTGTCTGTTAGTTGTGTGTCTGTAGTTCCATCCTGCCCTCTTCAAATCGTCTCATAAACGTAGACACCGAGCCATATGTTGTCCTCTGTAGAATCCCTGAGGTTTCTCCTCTACAAAGTGCACAGGCTGATAGCAAGCATTTTAGAGCCAGGGAGCAAAGAGAAGTTTTTTTGATGTTGTCCTTTTTTTAAAACATATAATATTGTAATTGAAAAAATTTTATGGCAGTATGATGTACATACAGTGAAGTACACAAATCTTAATTATACAGTCATTGAATTTTGATAAATGCATACATAGCCTTTGTAACTCACACTGCTGTCAAGGCTTAGACCATCTTCATCACCCCTGAAAGGTCCCTGGTGCCGTTTCCTAGTCAGTCTACCCCTGCCTTTCCCCGCCAAGGCAACCACTGTTCTGATTTATTTCACCATATGTTAGTTTTGCCTGTTGTTGAACTTAGTGCATTCATATTACTGTTTTGTGTGTGACTGCTTCCTCTCGGGGATGTTTTCCAGACTCATTCACATTGCTACGTGCTGTAATCAGATCCTTTATACTGCCCAGCGTTGTATGTGTATCCCATTGTACATATACCATAAATTGTTCACTCATCCCCTGGTTGAGACACACCTGGATTATTCCCAGTTTGGGGATATTTGCCTATGTTTTCTTCTAGAAACTTTATTAATAGGTTTAGCTTTTAATTCTGTGACCTATCTTGAATTAATTTTTATCTGTAGTAGGAATCAAAGATCATTTTTTAACACATACATGTATATTATATATACTGACATATATGTGTGCGTATGTATGTGGTACATATATGTGATACTCATTATATAGCCTGTTGTTCTGGCACATTTGTAGAAAAGACTTTTCTTTCTCCTTTGCTTTGCTCTGGGACCTTGATCCAAAGGCCTTTGACCACATGAGAGTGACCTCTCTGCTTGCCACTGCTTTTTATGTGCTTTAGGCATGACCAAGAGACTGTTGGTGAAGCGCCATCTCATGATGACATTCACCCACCCGTGGCAACACGAGTTGATCTTTGTTTTTCTTTGTCTTCTTGTCTGCCCCAGGGGACTCAGAAGAAGATCCTTGACATTGCCAACATGCTGGGCTTGTCCAACACAGTGATGCGCCTCATTGAGAAGCGGGCTTTCCAGGACAAGTACTTTATGATCGGGGGGATGCTGCTCACCTGTGTGGTCATGTTCCTTGTGGTGCAGTACCTGACATGAGCCAGCCAAGCCCGGCGGCTGAACAGCGTTCCCACCGTGTGAGAGTGTGAGTGAGTGAGTGATTGTGCGCGAAAGAGAGAGGGGGACCTGAACGCCGCCCTTTGAAATGTATGCCCGTCTTAACTGTGAAGACCACTCAGAAGTAATTGTGATCTGCAACCTGGTGGGAGTTTCAGACCTGCTCTGTTTCTTGTGATAACTTGGAGGGGAAACTCATGCTACCAAGATGTGCGGCGCTTAGGAAATGAACCAAGTACCTGTTCTCTCTCTCTCTCTCTCTCACTCACCTGGGGAGAAGCTGATGTGAGGGAAAGGGGAAGAAAAGAGTGGTTTTGGTGGTTTTGCCCGCGTAGCTGATACATGCCGGGAAGGCTTTCACAGTGAGCTCGCGGACGGGGCTGCCCACCTTTGTTATGCTCCGGCCTTTCTGGCTCCTAATAGGTAGGCTGGAGCACAAGCAGAGAGGAGGGGCAAGGGGCCTTCTTTTCCTGCACCCATTCTAGTAGGTGGAGTCACATGCTCTTGCTACTAGCTCCACCCCACTCCCCGACACCCGCCCCAAAACGACATGCAGATAACTGACTGCTAACACTTGTCGTCCTTCCCCCGGAAGCAGCTACCTAGAGGAAACAGAGGCATTGGCGCTATTGCTGACACGAGTAAGATTTTCCACATTATAGTTGTTGGGTGTTTCTCCTTTCTAAAGTGAGGCCACTGTTACTCCCTGGGAGTGGTCAGTCTTGAAACTGAAGACCCTAGTCACCGATTTTTTTTTTTTTTTCAGTAGTTAGTAGAATGGTTGCCTTTTAAAGTTCCAAGACTGCAGCCCAGTGCCCATGCCCAGGCTTTGCTGGGCCTTAGCCCTTTAGAAAGCAGCTGTGGGCTAAGGTTAGTGATTTGTCTATTATAGTCGCTAGGTTTAGCATCTCTAATTCATAAGTGATTCTCTTCCCTTCTTAGAAATATATTAGCAACTGCTAGCCGAGCCTCCATTCTGCCTAGCCAGAATGGGCAGATGCCACCCTAGAGATGTCCCTGGTATGTTTGTCCTTGTAAGACTCCTGTTTTCAGGGACCAGGGCCTTTTTCCTTTTCTGACCAACCCTGAATTAAGGCTGTACCACTACCCAGGGTATTCTAGAATTTATTTTAAAGCCAGTCTGTTTAATGAGACTAATCTCTGAAAGTACCAGAAAGAACTGGTTAGCGTATGTGTTCATCTGTCACAGGCCCTACCAGCTCTAGGCTCCGTAGTCTCATGGCAAGACATAAATAATGCTCAGAATTTCCCAGAAGAACTGAAACCTGGTCAGTGTTAACCCCACCTTTGGTTTTCTTGCCCTGTGTGCTTCCTATCTTTGTTTCTTGTCATTTGGACTGTCTTCAGTCATCTTCCCCTTTTCTGTAGGTGTTCTCTTCCTCCTCCCTTACTTACCTCCCACCTGTTTCTGAAGCAGTGTTGGTCTTTTCAGGCACATCTGTCGCATAGATCCCTTTTGGGGAAATGTTTCTTGTCACAGATTTTTAACATATGTTTCCTGGGTACTGATCTCACACTTTTTGTGGGATCTCCATTGCTCCAAACCCTCTGGGCCAAAGAGGGGCCCTGGGTTTTCAAGGAAAGGGGAATCTATGACCCCTTCATAAAAGGATTGAGGGCCCTGCCAAAGTGAAAACTGGCCTAGTGAGTGGACAGAGGGAGGGGTTGAGGCTTTGACTTTGGGGAGGCCCAGTTTGAAATTGCTCTCACACCCAGCACCCCTGCCATCCCAGGGACCCAGCACAGTTCTCTTGGCAATCCATAAACTGAGTTTTTAAACTGCATGGTCTTGGCTCTGAGCCCGGGCATCTGCAATCCAGCCAGACCACGCACTTGGAAGATGATGTACAAGAAGCAGCTAAGCCATTTGGACTTGAACTCTGGGGAGGCAGAAGCTCTTCCGTCCCTCTGCCCTCTATTGGCTGATGTGACATCTATTTGTAATGTACATCAGTGTATTTCCACACCTGCCTTTGTAGTGATTGTTGGTCTTGATGAACCAGAAGTAAGGCCTCCCTTCCTGCTGTACCTTCAGAGCCATTCTCCCTACTTTGTAATAAAAATTGAGGAGGCAGTTTTGCAGATGTTTATCACCCGGAACTAAGGAACAGCGGCCACAGTATGTCTGGAGATGCTGGAACACTGAGAGCTCGTTTCATCATGTGATTGCCTTTGCTCTCACACGTCGGCTTTCAGGGCCCCAGGAGAAGCACACTTTGGCCTGTCGCGGCCCATCCTCAGAGTATAGGGAAAGAGCCAAGACCAGGGCAGGAGCACCATCTAGTGGAGTCGGGGTGGTACAGGAACTCATGGGAGCAGCCTCTGTGGCCTTGTACAGGAATTCGGTGTGCCTGTTGTGGTTTAAGGCAGGTGGGTTGTCAAGGAACTTGGGAATATCTCCATTCCGTGGACCTTTACTCCAGGTGTGACCACCTTAAGCCAAACTCAGACCAAGTAAGTAGGAGAGTCTTGATTTTATAGACGGCTTCACTGCCGGGTTTTTTCCTTAGTTCTTTGCCCTAATGAATTTAAATGGGTTTGACTCACAAATTTGGCTTTACACACTCACTGTTTTTGAAACACATCCATTGAATAAAGTTGCAGTTTATTTTATCTAGAAAATTATATTTTGTAAAGGAATTTGACATTCTTTGTTTTAACCCCTTTTTTAATATTTTTCAGGCCAGAGATTCCCAAACATTGCTCTGAGACCAGGGGTGGGGCTGGCTGCGTCAGAAGCAGCTGGGAAGCTTTTAAAAAATGACAGATTCCTTCAGTCTTCCTCAGAACTTTTGAATTAAAAAAATTTTTTAAGCTTTTAAGGTAATTCTGATGTGTCTCTTTTAGACAGAGGCTTTTGTCTTAATCAAAGATTATAACGTTTGAAAACATGCTGAACTAGCTCAGCATATGTGAGTAAAGAGCGAAACCTATCAAGTCCAAAATAAAGAAAGAAAGTTTGTATCTTATTCCAGAAAAGATTTGAGGAGACTTACAGGAAATAACTAAAACAGTGAAATATAAAGAAGTGAGGACCAAGAACAAGTCAGAGTAGAATGTCAATACCAAGAAAAGGACACTCAAGTGCAAGCCATGAAGCCCTGCAGAAATGCCCTGGGGAATCCCTACTGGGCTTGGAGCCCCGGGATCCAGGCAGAGAGAAGCATGACCTGTTCCGGTCTGACGGGGGAGGGGAGTGTCACGTCTGCTCTGAGGAGCGCCCAGGCCTGGACGACTGCTAGCTTGCCGGGGTCCCTTACTGAAAGTCAGGCCTGGTTATTTTCCCAGATTGCTCCTCTAATCTTCACAAACCCTCTGAGTTAGGGTACGTACCATTCCGGTTGTGACGATGAAGAGGCTGAGCTTCAGTGACTTTTCCAAGGCCCCACAGGGAGTCCAAGAAGAACCGGCCCCTCTGTCCAGCTTCACAGCCCAGGCTCTTCACCACTGCGCCAACCTGCCTGCCTCCCGTGCTTCAGACGAGCTGCAGGAGAGCAAGGCAGCCTTCTGGGATTGGGTATAGGGCTGTAATGCATTTGTTTCACCTTAACATGGCAGGTTCTCTGCTCTGAAGTATATTCCTAACTGAAATGGGGAGGAGGATTTGAAGGGGGAGCTTCTGAAGTGGAAAATGGGAGCTGGACTTAGGTCTTGCCACTAGGGAGCAACATAACCCTTTCTGGCTGGACTGCCCAGAACTCCACCCTCCCCTTGGCCTGATGTACTTGAGGAAGGAACAAGGGCAAGTTTGGTTTGGTTCCTTTTACATCCAAAGCTTCCTGCTGAGGAGCGGCTCTGGGCCCTTGGAACTCAGGACATGGCCAAAAAACACCTTCTGAAATCCTAGTTCCTTCTAATTTGTAGGACTCCCCTCCCCTTTCAGTCTTTGTTTCAGCACGTGAGCATATTGCAGATAAGCATGGAAAGTGTTTCCTGGTGGGCCAGTTCCTTCTTTCCTTTTTGTCTCCTTCCCTGTCATGTGGCCTTTGGAGAGAATGGCAGTGACGGGGCTCTGGAAGGTCCTTGGTAAGCCCCCCACCATAGGGCCTCCTCTGTGAGCAGGCCCTCTCCCGCCTCAGCCCCACGTGCCTCTAACAGAGGGTTCTCAACCTTGGTTCTACATCAGGATCACCTCTGGAGCTTTTAAAGATACCCACGTGTGGGCCTGACCCTGATCCATTCAGATCTAATTAGCTTGGGATGCATCCTGGACATTCGGAATTGTAAAGGCTGTCCAGGTGTTGGTAATGTGTAGACAAGGGTGAGAAAGACTGCTCCAGCACAAGAGCATTCTACTCAAGGCAAATGGACTGCCCTTGGCTACACCAGGGGAACTCCTGCCCCACATCAGCTGGGGATGGGGGTGGAAGCCTAATTCTCCTATGTGGTTCAGGAAGGGGCCAGATCTTCCTGGTAGGTGGGCCCCCTCATTGACTGATGCTTCTGTGTCTGCTGAGGACAGCACCTTAAGTGTGACAGGCCAGCCTGTCACTGCCCACTCCAGTGCACCTCCTCGTCCTCCCCACCACCCCTGCCCAGCTGTCCATCCTCCCTGGACTGCTTGGCCTTCTGGGAGCACACCATACTCTTTTGCAGATCTGCTCCTTTGTTTCCTTTGGGATGTGCCACAGACACCCCTCAAATACTGCGTCACCTCCAAGAAGCCCCTGTCCCTGACATACCTTCTAGCATCACACGTTCCTTGGGGAATAGTAGCTGTTGAGGTGTGTCCTCCCTGCAGAGACCTTTGTGCATCCTGTGCATGTAGTGGGTGTTCCATAGCTATTGGGTCAATGGCCTGCAGGGGGCGGCACTTGGTAAGCCCCGCCTATGCAGATGACAGACTTCTGAGAAATGGGTGCCAGGTTCAGCTGAGCTGTTGTAGCCAAGAGGGAGCTAGAAGGTTCAAGGCCACTGATGCCCTACCCTTGTGCTCGTAGGTCCTGATTAGCAGTGATGGTTAATGTAAAAGGAGAGGTGTGGGAGGAAAAGATATGTCAACCACACGTGGGGGAGAGACAAGGAGGGCAACTAATTCAACCTGGCTTTAAAGCTGAAAGTCCTGAATCCTGGTGACCTCCTCAGGCTGGAGAAAACCGGGGTGGTCAGTCACCATACATACATTAAAGGCTAAGGCGCCTGTGACTAACCCAGGGAGAGGGGACTGTGGCCTTGGAGTCTCCCGGCTCCAGGACAGCCAGCATAGGCCTGACCAGGCGCAGCAGGGAAGCCCTCCCACCTCCTCAGCCTTTAGTACCCAGCTGCCAGAGCCCCGGCACATGCCCAGCACCATGTTAGCTATTTCAGGGCAGACGGAGGGGTTGGGAACAACCTCTGCCCTCTGCAGCTGGCAGTAATTAAAAAGGCCCGAGGCAGCAGTAAAAGCCGTGAATCTAGGATACAGATGCCTGGTTTCAAGTCCCAGCCCTGCTGGTGGCCGCCAAGCAGCAGGCTCCTCTCTGAGCCTAAGTTTCTTCCTCTTAGAATGAGAGTAACACCTGTCCCATGTCCCTTCCCAGGGTGGACATGGGGCCAAATGACCTAGTGTTTGTAGCAGACTCCAGAGGTCTGAAGCAGTGATTCTCACCCACTTACGGGAGAGCTTTAAAAAGTCCTGATCCTGAATCTTGTTCCCAGGGAATCTGAGCTACTTGATCTTGGGTGTGGCCTGGGCTTCAGGATTTTTTTAACTTTCCAGGAGATGCTTATGTGCAGCCAAGGTTGAGAACCACCACGGCTCTTAAATGCTTTCCAGGTGTGATAGGTTATTGTTCCTGTTTAACTGGAAAGACAAGAACTATTTGCATGAAATAAGCAGAGGACAAAGTAGCATGCAGAATCTCCTAGTTGGAGGGACAGCAGTTGAGAGTGGCTGTAGCAGTGGGACATTAGCTGGGAGGCTTTCTGGGAGAGAGCGAGGTGGTGGCTGCAGGATGCTTGCAGGAGAGGAAGAGTTGTGGGAGAAGTCAGGGGGGAAGGGGATGGCATGAGGGAGTGAATCAGCTTGAATCAGGCTCTAACTGTCAAAGGCAGTGAGGGAGAGTTGTTGAGGGGGCTGCCGTGCCATGTCTGCAGGCTCACAGCTTCCTCACACCAGCTCAGAGCCCATCCAAGAAGTGGTGCTCAGAGGCCCGAGAAGCCTGAAATGGAGCTGAACCCTCAGTGGGTGGTAACTCATTAGGGACCAGCAGGTGTGGGCTGTGCGGAGGGAAGGTAGTTCCACTCCCTTCCCCTTTCCAGCCCGGGCGATGGGCTCCAAATTCGTTCACCCAAGACAGCTTGGGCAGAGCCCAGCCACTGGCTCCACTCTCCTGGCACCTTCCAGCATGCTCTGATGAGAGTTTCTCATGCTAGGGCCTATGTGGGGACAAGACCAGGGGTGGGGGAGTTGGGACCTCTGTAGGAGCGGAGCATAATCATCGCCGTCCTTTGGACCTCTCCACACTGTTGGGAATAGCAAAAGATAAAACCCTGAATGCTCCTGGATGTCATCTGAATTCTTGTTGCTCTGTGCATGGCTGGCCCCAAATTCAGTATTTGTGGTGGTTTCTTCCAGGAAACTCTTTCTTCCCCCTCCTTCACCACTGTGGCAGGGAGCAGCCTCTCTTACTGCAGCCCAGGGGCCCTGGGAGACCCTTGGAAGGCAGCCCCCAGAGCAGAATTCCAGAATGGGAGCCATGGTCCCCTCCTGTGTGAGAAAACACCTTGAAACAAATTTTCTGAGGTCACCCATTTGGAGGGAACGGCCCTTAAAGATGTAGAAGGCCTGGGATATTCAATTCAGGGGAAAAAAAATAGCTCAACACCAGTATTGGACCCTCTTAACATAAAAAGTCAATAATTACGAGATGTCATGGAGCAGTGATAAGGTGCCAGGCAGATGGGGTTGATACCAGAGATTGCTCATTCCGAGGGCAGAGAGCTCATCCCCTGAGGGGGTGAGAATGTGTCAGAGTGCTTCCTTCGGGGCGGTAATGATTGATGTCCTGGGGAAATGGAGGAGGGGAGCTGGTTTGAAGGGGGAGGGTGTGAACTCAGTTCTCAGCTGGCTGGGTTTTGGCGTGGCCTGTTGAAAGAGTGGGGATGTATTGGGTAGGAAGCTGGAGGTGGGGTCAGAAGAAGGCCCTGGCTTGAATGCACGTGTAAGGATCCTTAGCTGTTATCCTGAAACCAGAAACACTGGGAAGGATCCCTGCTCTTGCCCTGGGCTCTGGGACCCAGGAGCCACTGCTCAGGAATGGGGATTGGCACTCCTAAACCAGCCTCGCCATGAGGGTCTGGTTTAGAGCCTCCTCTTTGGTATAAGTCTGCAGGAGGGAGGGTGTGCAGGGGCTCTGGGTAGCCAGACTTTCTCAGGAGCACCCGTGTCTGGGCTCCCCAGGCAGTGAGCAACTGCCAGTTGGGGACAGGTGTTGAGGGCAGAGGCTGGCACTGTCGCATACCTTGAGAGCACCTCACAGCGCATGTCTTGATGTTGATGTGCTGATGAGACCTAGTGGAGAAGCTGTTAGTCTGGTGTGTGGTGTGGACAAGCTCAGCTCTCCTGGGAGGACCTGGCCATCAAGGACCTTGGACGTAATCTTGTGAGATGCAGCTAGCATGGTGGAGGTGGTGGGATGGTATCTGTGAAGGGGATGGCAGTTATGGCTTAAAATCTTGACTTTACCACTTCTTAGCAAGGTAACCTTGGGCTTAATTGCCTAAACCTGTTTCCTTATCTGTGTGATGGCAATAATAATAGCTACTTCATAACAGTGGCCTGTGTGCCCAAACCTGAGACCTCAGCAGTCAATGGAAGTGATTTGTTAAGAAGCAGAAAATCTTAAGTGATTGGAATCAAGTGAGCCTGGGTATGCAGCCCAGCTCCGTCCCTTATTAATTGTGTCACCTTGAGCAAGTCATCACCTATCCCAAGTCTCTGTTCTCTTACAGAGATTAATGCCCATCCCACAGGGAGGCTGGGAGCCAGTGAACACCGCAGTGTATATAAAGTGCTTCTGCACAGCCCAGGACATAAGGAGACGGTAGCTGAAGTTTTGTTGTTGTTAATAAGCATTGTTTCAGACCTGGGTCTGGTCCCTTCCTTTTCAGCTGATGTGGTTGTTTGTCCAGGGATGTGATATCCCCCCAAAAAGTACAGCAAGTATTCCCCAGTTAGACTTTATTTGTGAACAAGTATCATGTCATGGACATACTATTGCATTTGGCATCAGAAGACCTGAATTCAGAGCCCCACTTTATTACTTATGATCACTCACTCTCTCTGCGCCTCAGTGTCATTATGTGAAATGGGGATGGTAATAATGACCTACTTCACAGAACTGTGGTGAGGACAAAACGATCAAATGGGTGAATCAGTGAGGATGCTCTGGGCTGCAAGCACCAGCAACCCCAACTCCAAGTAGCTTAAGCAGTAAGAACTGGTGGAGCTGGAGGAGGCTGCAGGGTTCGTGGGGTCAGGGCTCAGTGATGTCGTTCAGGGCAAGCTTGGGACTGCCTAGGTCCCTCGAGAGCAGTGGAACTCAGGAGAGGATGTCGGAGAGGTGAGAGTGATGGTTGAAAGGTCAGACTGGAATTGTCACCTGTTAAAGTTCATTCATTCATTCAGTAAATACTAACTGAGCTCTTGCCATATACAGTCATGGGGTTCAGATGTGCTTCATGAAGCCCCACCTGCACTGCTGATCTATTGTGTAACATGTCAGCACAAAACATAGGGGTGTAAAATACTAATATTCAGTTGTTACATCTCACAGTTTCTGAAGATCTGAAGCTAGGACAGGGCATGGCTGGGATGACCCATCTCTGCTCCATGATGTCTGGGGCCTCAGCTGGAAGATTCCAAGGCTGGAGAGGGGAATCATCTGAAGGCTCACTCATAAGGCTGATGCTTGATGTCCTCGGAGCGCTTTGGCTGGGGCTCTCCCCTAGAACGCCTGCTCGGGGCTTCTCCGTTGGCCAGGGCTTCCTCACAGCATGGTGGTTGGGCTCCAAGAGTGAGCAGCCCACGGGGAAGGGCCGGATGGGAGCTGTCTGGTTTTTATGACCAAGCCTCAGAAGTTACACGGCCTCAGTTCTGCCATACTCCTTGGACTGTGATGGTCACAAGCCCCTACAACCTCTCGGAAGGAGGAGTGTCAGCCACAGTGTTAGGGAGAGTAGGCGGGATGGGATAAACACCTGCGTGTGGCCATCTTGGGAAAGTACAGCCTGCCATACTCCCCTTGAACAACGTGCACGTGTAGATCACAACAAGAAAATGCAGACTCCATCACCATAGGTACCAGGTAATATCTACTTAGCTGAGACACTGGGAGAGGCTTTTGAGCTGAATCTCAGGTGAGTCAGACATGACCAGGTGCAGCTTGAGAGGAAGATCTCAGCGGAGGGAATAGTGTGAGCCAAGGCGTGTGTCCTGGGAGGGGCAGGAGGATCTCTGTGGCTGGGGCTCAGGCTTGGGTTGAGGGTGGGCTGGGGACAGACGTGGGTACCTGAGAGCAGGCTCATTATTCTCTGCCCTCTGCCATTCCCTGCCCCTTTGCACACAGTAGGCACTTAGTAAATATTCATTGAAATTGGAGTGAACAGAATGTGTCAAAGAGAAGAAGCTGTAGCCCAGAGTAATGCAGTGGGGCCTCCTGGAGGAGATGTGGGACGAAGACAGGCAAGAAGTCACTCTCTTATTGTAGGAACGTGAGGCCCTTTTTCTTAGCTGTGGACTTTCCAGTATTTTTCAGTGTCTCTGAAAGAGTCCACAGGAGCTAGTAGTGTTACCGAGTCCAAACTCGTTCTGCTCACCGCACGACAGGCCAATAAATCAGAAGACAAGGTGTTGGGGCAAGGAATAGCTTTATTTGGAAAGCTGGCAGACTGAGAGGATGGCAGACTAATGTCTTGGAGAACCATCCTACTCCAGTCAGAATACAGGCTCCTTTTATACAGGACAAGGGAGGGGGTGTGGTTGGTTGTTGCAAACTTCTTGCTGCAGGAATTCTTTGTTCTTGCAGTGTCCATGTGGGTCAGGCCATGGTGTCCCTGTAAACCTCCAACAAAACAAAGGTTGTTCTCTATTTTGCAATTTGCCATCTCTACGTAGGTGCAGAAGTGCTAACATCCTTAAAGGTCAGAGCCCCGAGAGTAGGCTCTCCTGTCTATTTCAGGCTAAAGACAACATTGTTTTACAAAAGGTGCAGAGTTAGCAAGACTAAGCCTAGGAAACAGGGCACAGTGGTCAAAACTAAAGGAACAGATCCAATATGGAGCCAGATTTGTTCTCTGTTACAAAGGTGCCATGGTTTTTATGTCTCGGGAACTGGCTCCTCATGGACCTGTCCCCTGGAGAAGGTACTGTAGACATTGATCCTGCTGCAGATGTCCAGAGAGCGGCCAGCCTGTCAGGCACAGGGCAGGCGCCAAGGGTAAGAGGATGAGCGGGAAGAGAGAAGCAGTAGGGCTCACTCTCAGAAAGTGACAGGAGCAGTAGGCTGTTCTCCACTCTGGCAAGAGGCAAGCCCTGCCACACACAGTCCTGCAGGCAGCAGGGACGGGGCACAGCAGCACACGGGAGGGCCCAGCCACTGAGATGGGGTGGGGGCAGAACTCTAGTCTACAGGAGTGGGGAGGGACCCACATCCTCATACTGGGCAGGTGACCAACGCAGGAATTCACGCCAAGGATCAAGTCAGAAGCCATGAGTGTTAGTTAGGATTATGTTGGGTTGAGAAGAATGGAAAACCTTAATTACCACTGGCTCATACAGGATAGAAGCTCATACTAAGAAATCTCGAAGGAGGGAGTCAGTCCAGCACCAACAGCATGCTCCACGGCACAAAGGAAATAACAGAGATGACCCACGTTCTCTTGTCGTGTTGCTCTTCTATTTTCAGTCATGACTTTCATCCCTGGCACAAAGTGGATGCTGGGACTCAGCCTTTCCATACCACAGTCCAGGTAGTAAGAGCAAGTAGGGGAAGAAGAAGAGCACTCTCCTTTTTCAGGGCAATTCCCAGAATTGTGCAGAATACATCACTTGCATTCTATTGGCCAGAACTGAGCCACGTAACTAGACCTAATTGCAAATGATAATGGGAAATAGCCTTCTTTTCATACATCCATGAGTCCAGCTAAAAATCTGTAAGTGAGGTCTGTAAGTGAAGGTCAGAAGACCTGTGTTCAGTAACTCAAATTATAAGACAGAAGTTAGCAGGGGCCTCCCAGCTTAGGCCCAGGTGCTGGGCTGTAGCTGTTTCCATCCCTGCTGCCCTAGGCCCCAGGGCGTGGGCAGGATGGCGTTCTGTGAGTCCAATTGTGGGGAGGGAGGAGGTGTAGAGCCAATAGGGCCTGACTGTCCGTGTATACCTCCTGCTGCGGCAACAGTGGGCCTTTCCCAGCTCAGCATAGCGTCAGCCCTGCCTGTTGTCGAGGACAGGCACAGACTCAAAGGCCAACAACTGCTCAGTGCTGTAAGAAGCATCTTCAAGATGATGAGTCCAGGGCCACAGACTGCCTTTTCCCAGGAGACAGTGATGTGGCTGAGGACAGCTGCCTTTTTTTCTTTACTTAAAAAAGAAAATTAAAAATTGACTTTCATATATAATATATATGAAATGTTCACTATATTTATCATGCTGTACATTACGTCCTTAGTACTTACTTGTCTTGTAACTGGAAGTTTGTACCTTATCACCAGCAGCATCCAATTCCTCCTCCCCTATCCCCTGCTTCTGGTGATCATTTTATTCTTGGGGTTTATGAAATGGTATCAGGTAGATTAGATAGGACTTTTTGTGGGGGTAGGGGGGCAGGTAATTAGGTTCATTTATTTACTTTTAAGGGAGGTACTGGGGATTGAACCCAGGACCTCGTGCATGCTAAGCAAGCACTCTACCACTGAGCTCTACCCTCCCCCCAGATAGGGCTCTCTTGTGTGACAAGTCAGCTCAAGGAAGCTTAAGCTATGAAGGGGAATTCAGTGGCTTATGTTACCTAACTATGGGAGAGTCCTGGGTTCCACTGCTGCAGATTTCTCTTGTACCTGTTAAGCAGTTGCTCCTCCTTCCCTTCTCCCTTCAGCCCCTGGCAACCACCGATCTGTGTTTTGTCTTTATGGATTTACCTTTTCTGGATATTTCATATAAATGAAATCATACTACATGTGACCTTTTGTGCCCAGTTTCTTGTACTTAGCAAAAAGGTTTTGAGGTTCATCCATGTTGGAGCACGTGTCAGTACTTCATTTATTTTTTATGAATGATACCCCGTTTGAATGGCCATACCACACTTTGTCCATTCATCTGTTGATGGACATTGGCCGTTTCCACCTTTCAGCCCTAACGAATAGTGCTGCTGTGAACATCCATGCACGTATATTTGTACCAGTCATCAATTCTTTGAGAGTAGAATTGCTCATCATGATCTTTTGTCTGGTCAACTGCAGTAGCTTCCAAAGTGGCCTGCACATGGTTGCAAGGGTGATCATTTTCCTTTCTTTTTTCAAAAACATAATTTTTCTTCTTATAAGAGCTATACATGTTCATTGTCAAATTTTTAAAGAAAAAATACCGAGAAGAGGTTTGGGGTTTTTTCCTTGGTTGTTGTTTTTTTTTTAAACCCAGGGGAATGTAAGTGC